>NC_140075.1:6647747-7149866 GCF_964194135.1 Talpa europaea | reverse complement strand
GCTGCGACACTGGGGAGGCCCTGTGTGTTGATTTTTTACACTTTCAACTACACTGAAGTGGCTTATTATTTTAATTCGTTTTTTCAGTGGAACCTTTTGTTTTCTGATCGTATATTACATTGTCCACAACAGCTTTAATTGTGCTGAAATGTTTAAATCCATACAACCGAGAGACAGTTAATGTTTTATTATTTAAAATATTTTAATTAGGTTACACAAAACTGACAAATTGTAGTCAATGAATAGACTCAGTACATGTTTATAATAGTCTGATTCATCTTCTTCATTCAATATGTGTATTGAATTCTCATTATATTCCATAACCTTCTCTTGATATCCCATAACTTTTATTAACCTGTAAACTATGACAGTAACTAGAATTAATAATAAGAATGTTATCTATCATCAGAAAAATAAAAATACCAATGATTTAAAAGAACAGCAGCAAGTTGTCAACTCAGAAGTTCAAAGAGAGAGATGTTACCATCTTTTAACGATTCCTGGCTAGCTCCAAACTGACATTGTGCCCACAAGGAACTTGCCTGGGCTGAATGCAAGGTCACCCTGATTAGCACCCTCACAGCATGTATGTCTGAGAATGAGTTAAATGTCTGATATCCACTTGGAACTGCTTATTATCCTGAAATATTTTGGTGTGAACTTTTCAATCATTGGACGTCACAGATGGGCAAGCAGGGGTCGATGCAGTCAGCAAACAAGAGCTGAGGCCACACAGCAGCCACAAACTTGGGAATTTCACTTCCCAATTTTAAATCTTCTTCAAATTCTTAATGTCTTTACATCTATACTAAATGAAAGAGTTATTTGTCATATGTAAACCCGATGAGGTTTCTCGTGTGAACTACTCCACATGGAAACGCAAACACTCTGAGATCCAATAATAATGTGGCCAAAAGGACATTGTCCTCAAATTCCCAGAAATTCTAGGAAATTAAATATATGGGGATAAACACACAAGGAAAGTGTGGCGTGATGTTGTGAGCTCCCTTCCTCAACTATCTCCGCAAATATTAGAATATTGCGTAGTCCACTAACTAGTATTTTTTTTACCATTATAGCTCCCAACGTTCCATTATTGTTTCTTGAAAAACCCTACTCACTATTTTAGTAAATTTTTAGTAATTATACTGCACATGGAATTAACAGCTTTCACAGCCACTGTCTTATTTCTGGTGTCCACTGTGCGCTGAGTGTGTTTATGGTAAAGGCCGGTGGCACCCACACCAGAGGTTCCAGGAGGGTCTCTACCCCGTCATGTGTGGGTCCTTGTACACAGAAGGTCATGAACACTCAGTTTACAAATTGAGCCCTCAGGCCTCATCTATGCGATGAAGGCCTCACTCATCAAGTACAGGGGCCTCTGTTCCACCCGTAGCCCCTGATCCTACACGTGACCGTGAGAATCAGTAACATGAAAGGGGAAGTGCCTTAGATAGTGGAGATGCTGACCCAGTGAGAGAACTTCTGCTGATGACTGAGATGAAGCCCAACCATTGCCCCTCGGCCGGGAGCACAGAAATGGAGAACAGCAGACAGATGCTGAAGTTCAGTGACCTCCATTGTACAGAGAATATCAAAGTGCAACTAAGTGTTAAAAAGAAGAACAATCAATGCTAATCGAGTGAATGAGCAGAATACATGAAGTCATCGTAAATATATCTTAAAAATGAGCATATATATTTAAATTATACAATGGAATTATATGGAATTAAAAGAATATGAAGGGGTGCCTCCCCAGTGGAGCAGCGGTTGAGTGCTGGGTTGTGAAGCTCCCCGCAGCCTCTGTGGCCCCAGTTCGATCCCTGGCTGCTCCCCGGCCACCAGAAGAGGGGCCCACATGGCGTGCAGACCTCTCCTGCCGCCCGCTGCTCCCCTAAGCAGTGTGCTTAGGTCCTTCTGCCTGCTCTGCTCCCCGCTCTGGCTCTGCTGAATTCTCTCACCCTCCTGTGCTTCTGACTGTACCCAGTGCATATATAAACAAAACAAACAAACAAAAACAAATAAACAAATAAATGCATACAATACATGCCTTTTTCAAAAAATTAAAAAAAGAATATGAAGGGGACAATAATGTGAAAATTTAAAATAAATATCTCATAATAGAGTCATGAACTAATCTTCTCTATTACATTTTTGTGAGTCTCCCCTTCATCAGTCTCCCTACGGCCAACTTCATGGCTTGGTTCCTGAGACTGTATATGACGGGATTAAATGTGGGGGGCACCACCGTGTAGAACATAGAAATGACTAGGTCAGATATGGATGGGGTCCCTGAGGTCGGCTTCAGATAAGCAAAGCATGCAGTGGAGAGAAAAAGCACCACAACCAGCAGGTGGGGAAGGCAGGTGGAGAAGACATTGGCCTTCCCTTCTGTGGATGGGATCTTCTTGACAGCAGAGAAGATGTGGACATAGGAAAAGATGATGAATATGAAACAAAAGGATTCCGTCACTACACTAGTGAGAAAAGGGACAAGCTCATTGATTAAATTTTCTGAGCAGGAAGTAGCCAATAACTGGGGGATGTCACAGAAGAACTGGTGGACCACGTTGCACCCACAGTAGGACAAGGACAAGGTTCCAGCTGTGTGCATCACAGCATAGAGACCCCCACCCAGCCAGGACACAGCTGTCAAGTGCACACACCTGTCCCTGCTCATGAGGACCTCATAGTGCAGGGGGTGGCAGATGGCAGCATAGCGGTCAAGGCTCATCACCGTGAGCAGGTGCATCTCTGAACCTGCTGAAATAACCATCATGAAGACCTGGACAACACAGCCAGGGAAGGAGTTGGAGCTGCTGTGCCTCAGAGGGTTGGCAATCGACTTGGGGACCGTGGTTGTGATGAGGCAGAGGTTCGAGAAGGACAGACTCCTCAGGAAGAAGTACATGGGGGTGTGGAGGTGCCTGTCCAGGTTGGTGATGAGGATGATGAACCCGTTCCCCAGCAGGGCGCACAGGTAGACCAGGGAGAAGAGCAGTGGATGCAGGAAGCCCATGGTCACCTGGGTGGGGAAACCCAGGAGGAAGAATTCTGTCATGGCCGTGAGATTCGTCACCCCTGGAGCTGTCATCTGTATAAATATATCAAGCAGAATAAATTATGAGTGAAGCCTTCCAGTCTGAGTCTAGATGACACCTACAAGGACAGTCACAGGTGTTCCCCATTGGTCACGCTCAGGGTGTAGAGT
Organism: Talpa europaea; assembly: GCF_964194135.1. Taxonomy (NCBI): domain Eukaryota; kingdom Metazoa; phylum Chordata; class Mammalia; order Eulipotyphla; family Talpidae; genus Talpa; species Talpa europaea. The sequence continues at coordinate 7,146,655 of NC_140075.1, read as the reverse complement.
GGAGGAGCACCATGTCTTTCCCTCTCTGTTGAGCCTTTTGCTTTCATCTGCAAAATGCAATTTATCATACAGGATCTGGAATCGGAAGGTGGAAAATTTCAGCTGATCATAGGTTTCTGCTCTGGTTGATCTCATAGCCAGACTGACTGCCCCTCCCCACTACCCTATTCCTGCTGGCCCAGCTCCTGCCAAGGCCCAGTGTCTCAGCCCAGCACCCATCCCAGAGGTTGTCCAGGACACAGCCCCAGAGGACACATGACCATGCCCAGCCCCTCCCCACCCTGGAGATCCTGTCCCTGCTCCTCCAGCACAGCCCTCGTCTGGGGAGGCCCCACAGTGACGGGTGTACAGAGAGATGTGGTGTGTGGGTCCCCGTTTTCCTGCCCCCCGGGACCCAACACTGTCCTGGAACTGAATGATCTGGGATTGGTGTCCCCGTGCGGCATGTCCTGATGCCTCCTCTGTCAGATTCCTGCCCCTGTGGCCTCACTGCTGCCTCCTGGTCCATCCCCTCATCTCCTCATCTCCCTGTACCTGAACCCTCACACCAGAGGACCCAGAGACCACGTTTCCCGTAGTCTCTTCCAGGGTCACACCCACATGTCCCTCCTGCAGGATGGTCTTGTCCACCCCCAGGTCCCTCCCGGCCCTTCTGTCTCCCCCCAGACTCATGCACATCTGTGCAGGGAGGAGGCTGCTCTGGAGCTGAGCCAGATGGTCTGTGCATGTGGCTGTCCCTGCCAGTCCCAGGGCCCCGGGTCCCCCAGGTGCAGGTTTGTTCTTCCCCCCAGGCCCATGAGTGAGTGGGGACGTCTGGACACGGGGCAGGCCTGCCCACTCTCCCCCTCCCGACTCTCCTCCTCTCTTCCCTCTGCGGGATAATGGAGGGGCAGGCCCTGGTGAAGGCAGGATTTTTAGAAGAATGTGGGGAATAAATTGATAAAAATACATTGTGGAAATATTTCCAAATATTTTAATAAAACAAAAAAAAACAAATAAGGATACCACATGGTTAAATTTGTAGACATATTTTGAGTATTTGAAGTACATATTATAACTGATGTAAAATTTGATATATATTCTTCTTTTTCTATTCAATCACTGTGACTTTATTTTCTATCACTAACAATCCCTGAGTGATGGAGTTGGGGAAAATTATCAAGCTCATGTCCATAAATAGTCAGATGTCCCTGCCACCTGCACTGTAGTGTCAGAGCCATGAAGTAGTAAAATATTGTTATAAAAGTTGTTGCATTTCTTCTTTCGTATCTGCCAATATTTAGGAACAAAAAGAAATAAGAAATCAAAATTTAGCAATAAATATTTTGAAATTTCATCCTGAATTTCTTCTTAGTTACAAAATAATGATTATTTTTTGTGATTCCATTTAACACTTAATACACATTAATGGATGTATGCTAAAATCACTCATGAAACAAATGTCATATTTATCATAAAGTCATCTGATATGATGATTATATTAAAATGGTATATTTGTGGAAAACCCTCAAATAACAATATGTTTTCTCTCATTGAGTCTCACCCAGGCTGACAGGGCAGTGGGACATGACAACTTGGGCACTTTCAGCATTAGTTGTCATGATTTACAAAATGAATAGTATAACTGCAGCACTTTCTCAAGCCTAAAATAAAGCTTGATCTGAAAACTTTCAATTGTGAGTGGATTCTCCCCTGCAAATACCTGCAGACTGGGGGAAAGTTCCTGCTGCTGTGTCGAGTCTCTCTCCTGAGGCTGTCCCCGTGGCGTGGACAGAGGATGTTCAGGCTTCTCACTCCATGCTCGTGGGGTGCTCGTGGAGATGTCTCTGAGCACTCACAGGATGTTCCACCCTGTCCTGCTGCTGCCTCATGGACAGCACAGGGCCTCAGGGCTGGGCTATTTGAGCTCTGGAGCTGGTGTCCATGTGTTGGAATTTGTCTAGATTCCAGCCTTCAGGGACCTTCCTCCCGAGGGAAAGTGTGTGTTTACTTGACTGTGTTAATTGGAGCATTCTGTAGTGCATCTCAGCGAGTGATTATCACACTTGGTGTGTAGATGTGATTTTGTGTCTGGCTCACACATCTATGGAAGTGAATAGCAAAATCCTATTTTGGGCCTCCCTGGTGGTGCAGTGGGCAGAGCATCACACTGTGAATCTGTCCGCTGCCTCAGCTGTGCGTGTTTGATCCTGGCAGGCCAGCGAGGGTTTCACAGGGTGCCACAGACCTCTCCTGTTGTGTCCACTGCTCCCCTCAGCAGTGTGTTTCTGTTGACTGCCTGTTCTGCTCCCTGCTCTGTCTCAGGTGAATCCTCTCACCCTCCTGCGCCTCTGGCCTGTACCCCAATCTTGTATAAAAATAAATAAATCTTTTTCTTTTTTTTTTAAAAAGGAAAATCCTCATTTCCAGGTTCCATTCACCACCTTTTATGTCTGCTGTGGTCGGCACCATCAGTAATAACAGTGCCAAGAGTCCCTGTCTAGACAGCTGGATAGTCGCCCATCACCCACCATGTGCCCTTTGATGGAGGCCCTGGAGATGGTTGTGAGGGGGATGTGGACATGCCAGAGGCAGGAGGGAAGGGACACAGAGAGAGGCAAAGGGAGTCAAGGGAGGAAGAGTGGGTTGGAAAGACAATGGATGTCCAGCAGAAGTGGGTGACCACGGGGGTCACCAGCCCTTTGGAAAGAGAAACTTTATTAGTTTCTAATAAAATTTCCATTTTCAGCACCTGTAATTCTGAATTTAAATTAGAACTGTTATAATGTTTGAATAATTTTACTTTTAACCTTAACAAAATGGAGTGGAATATTAGGGATTCTGCACGTGGTGTCACAAACTTAGGTTTGCTGCATGACTATGGTGACTTCATATCTTTGCAAACAGGTGTTTATCTGTTTTGAGTTTATTTTTCTGTAGCGTGTGGGGCAGTGACCTGGTTTCTTCTGTTGTGTGTGTCTGTCTGCTTTTCCCAGCACCATTTCTCCACTTTCTTTGTTCTAGTGTGTGCTCTTGGCTCCTCTGTCACAGAGTAACTGTCCATCTCGATGGGGGTGTATTCCTGGGCCCTCATTATAATCCATTGCTCTGTGTGTCTGTTTTCATCCCTGTACCATGCTGCTTTAAGTATTAGAGCTTTATTATATGGACTGGAGTCTGGAATGTGCTGCCTCCACCATTCTTCCTCATTTTTGTCAGGGTTGTTTTGGGTGTTTGGGGTCTTTTGTGGTTCCATATTCATTTAAGTATTTTTTTTAATCTCTTTTGCAAATGTCATAGAATTTCTTATTGGGATTATACTGAATCTGTGATTACTTTGGGTCAGATGGGCATTTGGTAATGTTGATTCTTCCAAGCCAAGGTCATGGAATAACTTTCCATTTCTTTCTCTTTTCTATTTCTTTTAACAATGTATTTCGCTTTTCTTTGTATCTTCACCTCCTTAGTTATGTTTACTCCATGGTACTTAGTCTCATGGTTATAAGTAGGTTTGTTTCCTTAACTTCTCTTGTACTTCTTTTTTTTTTTTGCATATAAGAAGGCAATTGATTTCATGTGTTGATTTTGTAACTTTGCAACTACACTGAAGTGGCTTATTGAGTTAATTTCTTTTTCAGTGGAATCTACAGCTTTCTTAGTGTACATTATGTTGTCCACACAGCTTTAATTGTGCTTAAATGTTTAAGTTAATACAACCTAGAGACAGCTAATGATTTATTAATTTGAAAATTTCAATTATGTTACCCAAAAGTGACAAAATATAGGCAAAGAATAGTCTCAGTATATCTTTATAATAGTCTGATTCACCATCTTCATTCAAGTCATGTTTGGAATTCTCATCCCATAACATTATTGTTATATTGCATAATGTCTATTGACTAGTAAGCCATGACAGTATCGAGAATCAATATTAAGAGAGTTTTTTATCAATAGATCAATAAATGCCAATGATTTAAATAACAGTAGGAAGTTGTCAATCTTGAAATTTGAATATCGAGATTTCACCATGTTTTAACTATGCCTGGCTACCTCCAAATTGGCATTGTGACCACATAGAACTACACTTGGCTGCAGGCTGGGTCACCCTCAGAGGGTGAGGATGGGTTAAATGTCTGATATCCAGTTGGAAATACATGTTATCATGAAATATTTTGGCGTGAAATTTTCAAACATTGGACATCACAGATAGGAAAGCAGATGTCGATGCAGTCTTCAGAGATGATTGAGGCCAGACAGCAGGCCATACCCATGGGGCATTTCACTTCCCAAATTTAAATCTTCTTCAAATTCTTTATATCTTTACATCTACACTAAATGATAGTGTTATTTATGGTATGTAAATCTGATGAGTTTTCTTGTTTGAACAACTCCATAGGGAAACACAAGCACACTGATAGCCCATAACAATGTGCCCAAAAAGGACATATTCCTCAAATTCCCAGGCATTCTTGGTCATTAAATAAATGTGGATAAACACACATGTAAAGTGTGGCATGATGTTGCAAGTACCATTCCTCAACTATCTCTGGAAATATTAGAGTATGGTGCAGTCTACTAGCTATTGTTTTGCTTTCACCATTATAGCTTTCTATGTTCTCTTATTAATTCTTAAAAAACCCTACCCGATATATTTTACTAAATTTTTAGAAATTATACTGCACATGAAATTAACAGCATTCACAGCCACTGTATTATTTCCGGTGTCCGCCTTGAGTTGAGTGTGTTTATGGTAAATGCCGGTGGCACTCACACCAGAGCTTCCAGGAGGGTCTCCACCACATCACGTGTGGTCCTTATAGACAGAAGTTTGTGACTACTCAGATTCACTACAGATCCTCAGGCCTTATTATTCTGTGAAGTCCTCACTCAACAAGTAAAGGGGCCTCTGTCTTACCTGTGGCCCTGGCCCTAAACTTAACCAAGAGGGTCAGTGACAGGAAGGGGGAAGTGCATTGGTGAATGGAGATGTTGCCCCAGTAAGAGAACTTCTGCTGACACCTGAGGTGAAACCCAAACATCACCTCTCTTGGCCAGGAACAAAGAAGTGGAGGGCAGCAGAAAGATGAGATGCTGAAGTTCAATTACCCCAGTACACAAGGAATACCAGAAAATACCTGAGTGCTAAAAAGAAAATCAATTAAAGCTATAGGAATATATGAAGTCATCATAAATATAACTTTAAAATAAGTATGTATTTTAATTATGCAATGGAATTACATGTAATTACAAGAATGAAAATGGCAGCATGATACAAATATTTAAAATAAGTGTCTGTTAATTGAGTCATGACTCATATTCTCTATTACATTTTGGTGAGTCTCCCCTTCATCAGTCTCCCCACAGCCGGCTTCATGGCTTGGTTCCTCAAACTGTATATGAGGGATTAAAGGTGGGGGGCACCACCATGTAGAACATAGAAATGACGAGGTCAGACATGGACGGGGTCCCTGAGGTTGGCTTCAGATAAGCAAAGAATCCAGTGGAGACAAACAGCACCACAAGCAGCAGGTGGAGAAGGCACGTAGAGTAGGCCTTGGACTTACCTTCTGTGGATGCAATCTTCTTGACAGCAGAGAAGATGTGGACATAGGAAATGACAATGAAAATAAAGCAGCAGAATTCCAACACCACGGTAATGAACATGGGGACAAGCTCATTCATTAAATCTCCAGAGCAGGAAATAGCCAATAACTGGGGGATGTCACAGAAGAAATGGTGGACCACGCTGGACCCACAGCAGGACAAGGAGAAGGTTCTAGCTGTGTTCATCACAGCATAGAGACCCCCACCCAGTCAGAACACAGCTGTCAGCTGCACACACCTGTCCCTGCTCATGAGGACCTCATAGTGCAGGGGGTGGCAGATGGCAACATAGAAGTCAAGGCTCATCACCGTGAGCAGGGTCAGCTCTGTAGCTCCTAAAACCACTAGAGTGAAGACCTGGACAAGACAGCCAGGAAGGAGATGGAGCTTCTGTGCCTCAGAGAGTTGGCAATGGACTTGGGGACCATGGCTGAGATGAGGCAGAGGTCCGTGAAGGACAGACTCCTCAGGAAGAAGCACATAGGGGTGTGGAGGTGCTGGTCCATGTGGTGATGAGGACGATGAGCCCGTTCATCACCGTGAGCAGGGTCAGCTCTGTAGCTCCTAAAACCACTAGAGTGAAGACCTGGACAACGCAGCCCAGGAAGGAGATGGAGCTTCTGTGCCTCAGAGAGTTGGCAATGGACTTGGGGACCGTGGCTGAGATGAGGCAGAGGTCCGTGAAGGACAGAATCCTCAGGAAGAAGTACATAGGGGTGTGGAGGTGCTGGTCCATGTGGTGATGAGGACGATGAGCCCGTTCCCTAGCAGGGCACACAGGTAGAACAAGGAGAATAGCAGCATTTGCAAGAAGCCCATGGTACCCTGGGTGGGGAAACCCAGGAGCACGAATTCTGTCACGGCCGTGAGATTGGTCACCCCTGGAGCCATCATCTGCGTGAAAGTCTAGAGGAATGAAACGCTGGGACCCTCCGTCAGTGCAGGACCCGCGGTGTCTCTCTGCAGGTGACCAGCAATGTCCTTCCCCACTGACCTCTCTCCACGCTCTGTCCAGTGACCCTCCACAGGGATCTCAGCTCCTGCTCTGCTCGGCCTCTCCAGCGTCAGTGACCCGTAGGTGCCGCCACTGTCCACGCCGCCTGTGGGAGATGCTGAAGGGCTGAGAGTTCAACTGACTTCAGCCCATTGAGCAGTCTCCTCCTGTCTCACCATGCCCCATGCATGGGCACCCCTGAAACCCTGACCCCGGCCCCTCCTCGCCATCTCAAGGCCCCAGGTCCACACACCTCCCAGAAGTGGGACCCCCCCAGTAGCCTAAGGAATGTGACAGTCAAGGATGCCCCAAATCTAGCTTGTGGTGTCTCAGCCACCAAGTCCCTGCAAACATTGGCCAGGGCAGCTCCAGGTGAACATTTTTGGACCAAGTGGACACTGATGGCCTCGAGTTGGCTCCTTGTCGGCACCCTCATCACTGCTGTGGGTGGGGTGTCCCAAACCCCGAGTCACACTCTGACGACCATTTGCCCCTCGCCCCTGTGTCCAATTCACTGAGACAGTGACCTCCCGCTCTTGCCCTTTCTGGTCGTTGCCCTTCCCCTTCCCTCCCCAGAGGAGCTGAGGTGGTTTCTCCTGCAGCTACTTCCTATGGGCACACCCACTCGCCCCTGCTGCAGGATGATCTCATCCACCCCCGGGTCCCTCGTGTCCCCTCTGTCCCCTCAGTCTCATGCATGTCTGTGCAGGGAGGAGGCCGCTCCAGGCCTGAGCCGGATGGTCTGTGCGTGTGGCTGTCCCTGCCGGTCCCAGGGCACTGGGTCCCCCGGATGAGGGTTTGTTCCTTCCCCCAGGCCCGTGCGTGAGTGGGGATGTCTGGACACGGGGCAGCCCTGCCCACTCTCCTCCCCCCATCTCATACTCTCCTCTCCCAGTGGGATGACGGAGGGGCAGGCCCTGGTGAGGTAGGATTTTGGTGAGAATGTGCTGATATAAAATATTTGCAATAAGTTGGTGGGAATAATGCCAAATAATTAAAAAAAACACAAAGAAATAAATGAGGATACATGGTGGTCAATAACATTGACATCTGTTGAGTGATTTATATAAAATTTAAAATGATAAAATCATTATTGACATATATCTCCTGCAGGCCCTGTTTATATATTGTCTCTTGTTTTATAAATCACTAACAATCCCTGAGTGATGGAGTTGGCAAAAAATCCCAAGTTCATGTCCATAAATAGTCACACATCCCTGCCCGCCTCATGCTAGTGTCAGAGCCATGAAGCCGTCATCATGTTGCTGTAAGAGTTTTTGATTTTACACTTGACACATATCTGTCATAGTGTTAGGACAAAAAGGATAATTTTCTGAATTTAACAATAAATATTATTTTTAATTTGGTCTGAAATTTCTTCGATACCATTTTATTGCATTAACTTTGTGATTTTGTTTACTATCTGAAACACACCGAGAGTGGTGATGCTACAATATCATACAAAGCAATAATCGTCACATCTCCCATAAATCAAAATCTTCTGGTATGTTCAATGTATTCAAAGGCAATATCTTTGACCATTGTAAATTACAAGAGAATATGTTTTCTCTCATTGAGTCTCACCCAGGCTGACGGGGCAGTGGGACATGACGACTTGGGCCTCGTCCGCATTAGTTGTCATGATTTACAAAGTGAATTGTTTAACTATGGCGCATTCTCAAGTCTAAAATGGAGCTTTAATCTGAAAAATTTCAAGTGTGAGTGGATTCTCCCCTGCAAATGACTGGGGGCAGATACCTGCAGTCTGGGGGGGAAGTTCCCGCTGCCATGTCGAGGCTCTCTCCTGAGGTTGTACCCATGGCACAGACAGAGGTCGTCCTAGCCTCTCACTCCATGGTCGGTGCTCGTGGGGAGCCTCTGAGCACTCACAGGATATTCCACCCCGTCCAGTGCCACCTCATGGACAGAGCAGGGCCTCAGGGCTGAGCTATTTGAGCTCTGGAGCTGGGCTCCATGTGTTGGACCCTGTCCAGATTCAGCCCTCAGGGACCTTCCTCCAGAGGGAAAGTGTGTGTTTACTTGACTGTGTTAATTGGAGCATCCTGCAGTGTGGTCTCAGCGAGTAATTATCACACTTGGTGTGTAGATGTGATGTTGTGTCTGGCTCACACCTCCATGGAAGAGAATAGACAAATCCTCATTTCCAGGTTCCATTCCCCACCTGTTGTGTCCACCGCTGTGAGCACCATCAGTCATAACAGTGCCCTGAGTTCCTGTCTAGACAGCTGGACAGTCGCCTGTCACCACCCATGTGCCCTTCATGGAGAGGCCCTGGGGATGGGCGTGAGGGGGGATGCAGGAAGGCCTGAGGCGGGAGGGAAGGGACATGGAGAGAGGCAGGAGGGAGCCAAAGGAGCTGGAGTGTGGTGGAAAGACAATGGACGTCCATCAGAAGTGAGTGACCACGGGGGTCACCAGCCCGTCAGAAAGAGAATCTTTACTCATCTCTGAAATTGTGTATCCTGCAGTTCTTTTCCAGCCAGCAACTGTCCCTGCACTTACATTAGAATTGTCCTTTTGTTGGGATCATTAGCTTTTAATCTTTAGGAAATAGTATTTTAGGGTTTCTGCTCATGGTGTCATATCCTTTGGTTTGCTGCATGATTACGGCGACGTCACACATGGAAACAGGCATTTATCTGCTTGAGTTTACTCTTCTGTAGGTGGTGTAGCAGGACCTGCTTCACTCTGCTGCGTGTGTCTGTCTGCTTCTCCCAGCACCATCTCCCCACTTTCCCTTCTCCAGTGCCTGCTCTGGCTCCTCTGTCGTAGAGTCACTGTCCAACCTGATGAGGGGGGATTCCTGGGCCCTCATTATTTTCCAGATGTCTGTGTCTGTTTTTGTCCCAGAACCATGCTGCTTTAACTCATAGCTTTATGGTTAGATTGAAATCTGCAAGTGTGCTGCCGCCATTTTTCCTCATTTTTGTCAGATGCTTTGGCTGTTGCATATACATTTTCAGTAATGTTTGTTTTATGTCCTTGGAGAATGCCATTGAAGTTCTTACTGGGATTGCATTGAATCTGTAATTTGCTTTGGGTCAGATGGACATTGGTAATGCTGATTCTTCCAATCCCAGGGCACGGAATATCTTTCCATTTCTTTGAATTTTCTATTTCTATTAACAATGCCTCACTATTTTCTTGTATCTTCACCTCCTTTGTTATTTGTACTCTGTGGTGCTTAGTCTTGTGATTGTACATGGGATTGTTTTCTTAACTTCTCTTTTAGTTCAATTTTTGATATAAGAAGGCAATTGATTTTCTTTTTGTGTTGATTTTGTAAGCTTCCAACCACAACAAAGTGGCTTATTGTTTTAATCTGTTTTTTCAGTGGGGTCTTTGTTTTCTTAGTGTATACTGTGTTGTCCACAACAGTTTTAGTTGTGCTGATATGTTAAAATCCATACAATCTACAGACAGTTAATGTTTTATTATTTTAAAATCTTAATTATGTTACACAAAAGTTGGCAATGAATAGTCTCAGTATATGCTCATAAGTCTGGTTCAGCTTCTTCATTCAATAGGTGCATTGAATTCTCATTATATCCCATAACCTTGTTCTGTTTATATCCCATAACTTCTATTGACCAGTAAACTATGAGAGTATCAAGAATTAATATTAAGAAAGTTATTTTCCTTCAGAAAAAACTGCAAAGCCAATGATTTAAAAGAAAAGCAGCACATCATTAACCCAAAACTTCAAAGATCAAGATCTTGCCACTTTTAACCATTCCTGGCTGCCTCCAAACTGACATTGTGCCCACATGGGCCTCACCTGGGCTGAAGGCAAGGTCAGCCTGATTAGAACCCTCAGACCGTGAATGTCTGAGAATGAGTTAAATGTCTGATATCCAGTTGGCGCTACATTTTACCATGAAATATTTTGGCATGGAATTTTCAAACATTGGATGTTACAAACAGGACAGCAAAGGTGGATGCAGTCAGCAGAGAGGAGCTGAGGCAAGACAGCAAGAGACAATCATGGGGGTCACTTCACTTCCCAAATTTAAATTTCCTTCAAATTCTTTGTCTTTACGTCTACGCTAAATGATAGTGTTATTTATGATATGTAAATATGATGAATTTTCTCATTTAACCTACACCCCATGGAATCACAAACACACTGAGATCCCATAATAATGTGGCCAAAAGAACATTGTCCTCAAATTCCCAGAAATTCTAGGTAATTAAATATATGGGGATAAACACACGAGGAAAGTGTGGCGTTATGTTGTGGGTGTCCTTCCTCAACTATCTCTGGAAATAGTAGAATATCGTGTAGTCCACTAGCAATTATTTGTGTGCCATCCACAGAAGGCCAGGTCAAGGCCAATTATTTTTTTTAGCATTACAGCTACCTAAGTTCCTTTATTGTTCCATGAAAAACCCTACCCACTGTATCTTAGTAAATTTTTAGTAATTATACTGCACATGAAAGTAACAGCTTTTATAGTCATTGTCTTATTTCTGGTGTCCACTGTGCACTAAGTATGTGTGTTTATGGTAAATGCTGGTTACATGCACACAGGAGCTTCCAGGAGGGTCTCTACCCCATCATGTGTGAACCTTGTCCACAGAAGGTCATGACCACTCAGTTTCCAACTTGGAACCTAAGGCCTTATTTACGCTATAAAGGCCTCACTCACCATGTAAAGAGGCCTCTGTCCTCCCCGTGGCCCTGGTCCCACACATGACTGTGAGGGTCAGTGACATGAAACGGGTGCATCTTAGAGACTGGGGAGGCTGCCCCAGTGAGAGAACTTCTGACAACTGAGGTGAAATCCAACCATAACCTCTCTTGTGCGGGAGCAAACAAAAGGAGAACAGCAGACAGATGCTGAAGTTCAGTGACCTTCATTGTACAGAGAATATCAAAGTGCAACTAAGTGTTAAAAAAATAGAACAATCAATGGTAATAGAGTAAATGAGCAGCAGAGTATATGAAGTCATCATAAGTGTATTTTAAAAATCAGCTTATCTTTGGGGCCTCCCCGGTGGCGCAGCGGTTGAGTGCTGGGTTGCGAAGCTGCCCGCGGCCTCTGCAGCGCCAGTTCGATCCCCGGTTGCTCCCCGGCCACTGGAGGAGGGTCCCACATGGCGCGCAGACCTCTCCTGCCGCCCGCTGCTCCCCTCAGCAGTGTACTTCGGTCCTTCTGCCTGCTCTGCTCCCCGCTCTGGCTCTGGTGAATTCTCTCACCCTCCCGCACTTCTGACTGTACCCAGTGCATGTATAAACAAAACAAACAAACAAATAAATAAATAAAACATGCCTCTATACAAAAAATCATCTTTAAAAAAAAATCAGCATATCTTTGTAAATTGTACAATGGAATTATATGAAATTATAAGAATATAAAGGGGACAATAATGTGAAACTTTAAAATAAGTGTCTTGTAATAGAATCATGAACTCATATTCTCTACTACATTTTGATCAGTCTCCCCTTCATCAGTCTCCCCACAGCCGTATTCACAGCTTGGATCCTCAGACTGTAGATGACGGGATTAAAGGTGGGGGGCACCACCTTGTAGAACATAGAAATGACCAGGTCAGACAGGGTCGGGGTCCCTGAGGTCGGCTTTAGATAAGCAAAGAATCCAGTGGAGAGAAACAGCACCACAACCAGCAGTTGGGGAAGGCAGGTGGAGTAGACTTTGGCCTTCCCTTCTGTGAATGGGATCTTCCTGACAGCAGAGAAGATGTGGACATAGGAAATGATGATGAAAATGAAACAAAAGGAATCCATCACCGCACTAATGAGAATGGGGACAAGTTCATTGACTAAATTTTTGAGCAGGAAATAGCCATTAGTTGGGGAATGTCACAGAAGAACTGGTGGACCACGCTGGACCCACAATAGGACAAGGAGAAGGTTCCAGCTGTGTGCATTACAGCATAGAGTCCCCAACCCAGCCAGGACACAGCTGTCAGCTGCACACACCTGTCCCTGCTCATGAGGACGTCATAGTGCAGGGGGTGGCAGATGGCAGCATAGCGGTCAAGGCTCATCGCCGCAAGCAGGATCAGCTCTGCACCTGCTGACAAAACCAACATAAAGTCCTGGATGACACAGCCCTGGATGGAGATGGAACTGCTGTGCCTCAGAGAGTTGGCAATGGACTTGGGGACCGTGGCTGAGAGGAGGCAGAGGTCCATGAAGGACAGACTCCTCAGGAAGAAGTACATGGGGGTGTGGAGGTGCCGGTCCAGGGTGGTGATGAGGATGATGAGCCCGTTCCCCAGCAGGGTGCACAGGTAGACCAGGGAGAAGTGCAGCAGGTACAAGAAGCCCATGGTCCCCTGGGTGGGGAACCCCAGGAGGATGAATTCTGCCACGGCCCGGAGATTCATCCCCCCTGGAGACATCATCTGTATAAAAAAAAAAATAAATAAAGAGGAAGAAAACATTTCATATCTTCCAATATTGAACAGAAAATGTGTTATCAACATAAAACAATCTTGCAATATTTATGCTTTATCATTTTCTGAGTGAATTCATATTTTATCTCATGTGAATGTAATATTGATGTATTGTCCAAACATATGTCTATAAATTTGTGAAGAAATGAAAATATAATAACCATGATAAAACCTGAATATCAGGTCTCTCAGTGAACTGAATTGACAGACCATCCGTGCCCAGTCATTCCCAGGCCCTTGGCTCCCACTCCTGCCCAGACCCTGGCGTCTCCACCCAGCACACCTCCAGGAGTTTGTCCAGGGCACAGCCCCAGAGGACACGTGACCATGCCCAGCCCCTCCCCACCCTGAAGAGCCTGTCCCTGCTCCTCCAGCACAGCCCTGGTCTGGGGAGACCCCACAGGGACGGGTGTGCAGGGAGATGGGGTGTGCGGGTCCCTGTTTTCCTGCCCCCAGGACACGACACTGTCCTGGAGCTGAATTATCTGGGTTCCGCGTCCCCGTGCGGCATGTCCTGATGCCTCCTCTGTCAGATTCCTGCCCCTGTGGCCTCACTGCTGCCTCCTGGTCCGTCTCCTTGTCTCCTCATCTCCCTGCCCCCGACTCCCCACATCTGAGGACCCAGAGACCACGTTTTCTGCAGAGTCTCCTCCTGGGTACACCCACACATCCCTCCTGCAGGATCGGCTCATCTACTCCGGGTCCCTCCCGGAACCTCTGTCCCCCTCAGACTCATGCACATCTGTGCAGGGAAGAGGCCGCAACAGGGCTGAGCCAGACAATCTGTGCGTGTGGCTGTCTCTGCTGGTCCCAGGGCCCCGGGTCCCTGGGGTGCAGGTTTATAACTCCCCCCAGGCCCGTGTGTGAGTGGGGATGTCTGAACACAGGGCAGCCCTGCCCGCTCTTTTCCTCCCCAATCTCATCCCCTGCCCCCATGGGATGATGGATATGAGGCCCTGGGAAGGCAGGATTTTTAGGAGATTGTGGTGATATATAATTATTGCATGAGACTAGAGGAACAATTTTTGCTATTGTAATGGAAACAAGAAAACAAATTCAGAAGCTGCTGTTTTGTGCCCTCTACCAAAACTTTTTCAGTGACTTAAAATAATATTTATATTGATAATATTATATTTTATATAGCTGTGTTGCTGTGTGGAGTCAGGTAAAATGTTCACATCCATGATAGACTGATTTCTACAAATCACTATCACTTCAATGTGAAAGAAAATATATCAATATTTATCACCTCAAAAGTTTATGTATTTTTGTCTGACTCCCGATTTTGTCATATTCTGGGGATGAACATGTGAAACTTTCCCTTTTAAACTACTAGTGTGAATTTTAACTTCCTCTTAAGATTCTTCCTCACTGTTCCTAAATAGCTCTCCTACGTGTGATATTTAACATGTGATGTACTTTCATCTCAGTGTTCTCAATGCCGAAATACATGGCTATGAACAATAATTGTCAGATAGACCATAATTAAAATATAATATGACCACAAATATATTAAAAACCATAAGCTGGGCCTCCCTGGTGGAGCAGCAGTTGAGCGCTGGGTTGAGATGCTGCCTGAAGCCTCTGCAGCTCTGGTTCGATCCCCGGCCACCGGAGGAGGGTTCCACATGGCGCGCAGACCTCTCCTGCCGCCCGCTGCTCCCCTCAGCAGTGTCCTTCGGTCCTTCTGCTTGCTCTGCTCCCCGTTCTGGTGAATTCTCTCACCCTCCCGTGGTTCTGACTGTACCCAGTGCTTGTATAAATAAATAAATAAATCTAATAAATAAATAAATAAATAAAAATGTATTCTTTAAAAAGAATAAAAACCATAAGCTGCAGAACTGTTTTAATGGAAGAAAAGTAAAAATAAAATAAAATAAAATTTCCCCTCTTTCAAACTCATCGCAGAATATACGGAACTGTGACATTGAACTGTGTAGTTTCAATTATTCGCTTTCAGTTATACGATGAATATTTCAACTGCTGTTATTCTGAAATACAGAATGTATTGGGAGGTGATACCGGGTTGTAAAACATGTTATCTCAAAAGAGAACAAATAACATTCCCTTTTGTAGAAAAAAGTAAGGTCAGCTGTTCACACTGAAAGGCTGACACTGAAACGCAGCTCTGTGACACATGGAGATATAAAGTGAACACAGAACATGGATCACCAGGAAGCGCCCCTGCCTTACCCGACCCGGGCTTCCAGGCTGGCTGCCTCTGCGGCCCAGCAGCGGCGCCCACGAAGCTCGCCCTCCGCAGCAGGGAGGAGACACGAACGAATCCCCGGAAGGCCTGTCCTGGTGCCCCCGCGGCGCTCCCCCAGCCGTCTGGTCTGGCCTTGGCTCCAGACCCGCGGCGGGCAGGGCGCTCTGTGTCCACGGCCCCGGGGCCCTGACATGTCCACGCTTTCCGCGGGGGCCTCGCCGGGGGACCCGTGTCCTGTCCCCGGGGGCTTCTCGGTGGCGCCAGGTACTGAGCCTCCAGGGTCAGCGGTGCCGTCGGGGGTCCTTGGGGACCCCGCGAGCAGGACCCGCCCCCTCAGCCCCATCAGTGACCTGTAACCGCCATGGGGCCGGGTGTGCTCCCCCCCCAGCTACAGATGAGCCCTGTCCACAGGGGCCTGGCAAATCTCCGCCACCCCCGTGCACCCCCCTGGGGTCCTGGGGCAGGAGGAGGGAACAGACAGGAGGAGGGAGCATGGGAGGAGCAGGGAGAGACAGGAGGGCAGCAGGACCAGAGGGCAGCTGGACAGAGCCAGCACTGGCCGGGGATGTTCCTGTCCCTGCAGAACCTGGGTCCCCCGCAGGGAGCCGAGCTGTGCCAGGGTGTGTCTCCCCTTGGCCAGGCAGCCTGCGTGCGCCCCAGTGTGGCCGCAGCGGGGCTCTCCCTAGGCTGGTGGTGCGTCGGGGCCGCGGGCATCTGGACGGGGCTTCTTTGTGGCCCCGTGGGGGGCGCGCCCAGGAGCTGTCTGGATTCTGGGGACACTTGCTGGCCGGGTGGGGATAGGCCCCAGGTGGGGTCGTGGCCATCGGCACCGAGTCCTGCATGGTCGTCGAGGGTCAGTGGACGTAAGAGAGGACCTTGTCGGGGTGGCTCCTGAACCCCAGTGAGGCTTGAGCTGCAGTGACCCCTGCAGCCCCAACCTGTGAACCCCAGTGACCCCTGCACTCCAATGACCCCTGGATTCCGGTGACCCGTGGACCCCAGTGGCCCCAGACAGCCCAATCAGGCCCTTCTCTCCCTCTCCACCGCCCCCCTCCCGTGGGCTCATGGAAGGGATCATGCTCAGCGAAATAAGCCAGAAAGAAAAAGAAAAATACCGGATGGTCTCACTCATAGCAGGAATCTAGAAAACTTAAATAAACAACCAGGAAAAAGAATAACTATAAGAAAGTAAATACCTTCTCAATTTTTTGAAAGAATTTAGAAGGATAGGCACTAATTTGTTCTGAATGTTTGGTAGAATTCATTTGTAAATCCATCTGCTCCTGGGCTTTTGTTTTTGGAGAGGGTTTTAATTACCAATTCAATTTCACTGGTTGTAATTGGACTATTTAGGTGTTCTGTTTATTCTTTAGCTAGCTTTGGGTAATGGCAGAGTTGTCGGAATTTGTCCATCTCTTCTAGATTTCTGAGTTTGCTTGTGTATAACTGTTCATATTAGTTTCTGATTATTCTTTTGATTTCTGCTGTGTCTGTTGGGATTTCTCCTTTTGCATTTGTGATCCTATTTATTTGTGCTTTCTCCCAGTTTTCCTTTGTGAGCCTGGCAAGGGGTCTATTTTATTTTTTTTTTAAGAACCAACTTTTGGTTTAATTGATCTTTTGGTTTTTTTATTATTTCTATTTCATTTATTTCTGCTTTGATTTTTAGTATTTCCTTTCTTCTACTGTTTTAGGTTTTTTTTGTTGTTGTTCTTTTTCTAGTTCTTTGAGATGTGTGATTAGGTTGTTTCTTTCAGCTCTTTCTTGTTTGTTGATGTGAGCCTGTATTGCTATATATTTTCCTCTTATTACTGCTTTTGCTGTATCCCACACATTTAGGAAATTGGTGTCCTCCTTGTCACTCAACTCAAAGTAATTTTTTTTAAATTTCTTCTTTGATCTCCTCATTAATCCAGTGGTTTACCAGTAGTGTGGGTTTCAATTTCCGTGAAGTAGAAGGGTTCCTTGCCTTCTTTTTATAGTTTATTTCTAGTTTTATTCCTTCATGGTCAGAGAAGATGGTTGGTAAGATTTCAACCTTGAAGTATCTGTAGATGTTTGTCTTTTGTCCCAGTGTGAGATGGATCCTGGAGAATGATCTGTGTGCACCTGAGAAAAAAGTGTACTCAGATTTTTTTGGGTTTAGTGTTCTATAGATGTCTGTTAAGCACATCAGCTCTAGATCCTTACTTAGAGCTTTAGTGTCCTTACTTATTTTTTGTCTCACTGATCTATCCATTCTTGATAGTGGTGTGTTGAAGTCTCCTACTACATACATGTTTTCTCTGATGTTGGTTTTCAGAGATGATAATAGTTTTCTGATATATTTTGGTGCCCCTTCGTTTGGTGAGTATATGTTAATAAGTGTTATTTCTTCTTGAAGTATTGCCCCCTTGACATGATGTAGTGACTGAATGGGTCTTTTTTTTTTTTACCTTTTTGAGTTTGAAATCTGTTTTATCTGATATAAGTATAGCTGTTCTTACCTTCTTTTTTGGTCCATTTGCTTGTAGGATTATTTCCATCCTTTTACTTTCAGTCTATTTTTATCTTTTGTAGCTAAATGTGTTTACTGGAGACAGCAAAGGGTTGGGTCTTGTTTCTTAATCCAGCCTGTGACTCTGTCTTTTTTATTGAAGAGTATAGTCCATTTACATTTAGAGTTAATATTGATATGTTAGTGTCTGTATTTCCATTTTGTTTGTCTTTTCTCTGTTTTTATTTATTTTTTAATTATTTTTTGGTCTTGTTTCATTCTTATTCATCCCTCTGTTGGTTCTGGCTTTAGGACTGCTTGTAGTATTTTTTGGAGTGAGGGTTTAGTCATAATAAAATTCTAGAGTTTCGGTTTGTCTGAGAAGGTCTTTATTCTTTCTTCATAAAGGATGAAAAGATTTGGAGGTTAGAGTATTCATGGTTGGCATTTGTTGTCTTGGATCCTGTTGACTATGTCCCTCCACTATCTTCTTGCCCATGGTGTTTCTTCAGAGAAGTCTGATGTCAGCCTGATTGGTTTTCCTTTGTATGTTATGTGTTTCTTCCCTCTTGTCAGCATTATTTTTCCTTGTGTCAGATTCTTGGGAGATTTACTATTATGTCTTCCTGAATTTTTCCTTTCATCGTGGAAGTTTGGTGTTATTTTTGCTTTTTCTGCATCTATTTCAGCTCCTTCTTCATTTTTGGGAAGTTCTCTTCAATTATTTCCTTGAATATTTTCTCTTTTCCTATGTCTCTCTCCTCTCCTTCTGGGATTCCTATAACTCTTATATTTCCTTTCCTCATGGAATCAGAAAGGTCCCAAAGTCTTTCTTCATTCTTTTACCTTCGTACTTCTCTTTCCTTTTCTGTTTTGAATCTTTTTTATTTCTGGGTCTTCGAGAATGCTTATTCATTCTTCCATTTCATCTATTCTGCTTTCACTGCTTTTTCCAGAGTTCTTTAGCTCCTCCATTAATTCTTTGATCTCCTGCATTTATTTCACTTCCCTCTTTAGGGACTCAATTTCATTAATCTGATCATTGATTATTTTTCCCTTATCATTGTTTTATGTCTTCTTTCAGTTTTTTAATCATGGCAATTTTAAATTCTGTATCTGGAAGGCTCAGAAGTTCTTCCAAGTCACTGTTATTGCAATCTGGTAGGTGATTTTCTTTATTTGGTGTGTCTTTTCCCTGAGGACTTGCTTGGTTGCTTGTAGTTTTTTCTTCTCCCTGCTACTTATTTTCTAATTTGTCCTATGTGTTGGGACACTCGAAAACTGGTGGTTCAATCGAGTCAAAAACTGTTGTGGAAGTCCATTAGGGCAATGGTACAATTAATATTTTAGTGGTTGCTGTCACAGAAAATATCCTCCTTCTGTATTTGTTTAATTCCAGAGGTGGGTCTTGCAGTCCCACAGACTGCCCTGACCATGGCTGGATCACCCACTGGGCTCCGACTGGCTTCCAGACAAGAGCCTGTCTTGTGGGGCTTTCCAGCTCACCTCTGGCTGTGGAGGCATCTCTTTCCCAGTTCCACACAGTCTAGTTGGATTCCAGACACAAAGATACCTGGTCTAAAATGGCGAGTCAGGAGGGTATTTCCCTGAGCCCATGGTCTAGAAATTAACAGTTTTAATACATACATCCTTGAGACATTTCATATTTTATTAAGGTAATAATTGTAATTATGTTGTACAAAAATGGCAAAAATGTTGGCAATGAATAGTCTCAGCATATGTTTATAATGGTCTGATTGAGCTTCTTAATTCAATACATATATTACATTCTTATTATATCCTATAACTTTCATTGATGGGTAAATTATAACAGTATCAACAATTAATGTTAACAAAGTTATTTATCAACAGAAAACATGAAAGTGACAATCGTTTGACCACTTTATACTATAGCAATTTGTCAGCCCAGAAGTTCAAAGATCAAGATTCTGCCACCTCTTCTACTGTCCCTGGCTGGTCTCCAGATTGTCTGGAGGCAAGGTCAGCCTGACTCACTCCTCAAAGGGCAAACTATTTGAGAGTGACTGAATGTCTGGTATCCAATTGGAACTACATTGTATCATGAAATATTTGGTGTGAAATTTTCAAAGATCAAGCATCACAGACAGGAAAGCAAAGGTCAATGCAGTCAGCAGAGAGGAGCAGAGGCCAGACAGCAGGCCACACTCATGGGGCATTTCACTTCCCCAAATAATATCTTCTTCAAATCATTTTCATCTTTATGTCTACAGTAAAAATAGTATTATTTTATTGTACACTAATCTGATGAGCTTTCTCATTTGAATATATCCATAGAAACACAGACACTCTAGGTAAGAATCCCATGAGATGTCCACAGGACTTGTCCCCAAATTCCCAAGCACCCAGTTAACTAATAGTTGGGGACAAACTTGTGTAAGTGTGGGGTGATGCTGTGGTGCCATTCCTCAGCGATTTCTGGAAATATTTGAATTGATGTAGGTTACTCTTTTAAATATAACTTGATAAATATAACTTGATAAATATAAATATAAATATAAATTTGATAAATATAACTTGTTAATTTTTCTTATTTGTTCCCCAAAATTCCTATGCTTTACATTTTTGTAATATTTTAAATATTATTTAAAATACTTTAATATTTTAATGTTTAAAAATTTTAAGTATTGATGGGTAAATTATAATAGTATCAACAATTAATGTTAGCAAAATTATTTATCGACAGCAAACATAAAATGGCCAATCATTTGAACAATTTATAATATAGCAAGTTGTCAGCCCACAAGTTCAAAAATCAGGATTCTGCCACCTCTTCTACAGACCCTGCCTGATCTCCAAATTTCAATATTTAATATTTTAATATTTCAAATATTAAAATTTATTATTTAAATATTAATATTTTAAAATTTTATCTAAATATTTAAATTTTTAATTAATTTGTATTTAAAAGTTTATTTAAAAATTTATTGTATAAAATACTAGTATTTTAATAATATTTAAGTTAAAATATTTTAGATATATTTGAATTTAAATATTATCTAAATAATTTTGAATTTATTATTTAAAATAATGTGATATTTTAGTAATCATACTGCACAGGAAATTAACATTCTTATTTCTAAGTGTGTTTATGGTAAATGCCGGCGGCACCCACATCAGTGCTTCCAGGAGGGTCTCTACCACGTCACTTGTGGTCCTTATTGACAGTAGATGGTGACTATTCAGATTCTAACTTGTACCCTAAGGCCTTGTTGATGCTATAAAGGCCTCACTCACTAAGAACAGGGGCCTCGGAACCAACAGTGGCCCCTGGTCCCACAAGTGACCGAGAGAATCATTGACATTAGAGGGGAAGCTGCCTTAGAGACTCAAGATGCTGTCCCAGTGAGAGAACTGCTGACAACCGAGATGAAGCCCAACCATCACCTTTCTCGGGTGGGAGCTACAGAAATGGAGACCAGCAAAGAGGGGTTGGAAGTTCAGTTCCCTCCAGTATACACAGAATATCAAAGTGCACATGAAGGTTAAAAAGAGGAACAATCAATGATAATAGAGCATATGAGTAGCAGACTATCCTGGCAATCTGAGACACTAGGTAACATGAGGATATATGTTGCTTATATAATTGTGAAAAGATAAAAGGCAGTATAATGTGAAAATTTAAAATAAGTCTCTCATAAAGGGGACATGAAGTCATCTTCTCTATTACATTTTAGTGGGTCTCCTCTTCATCAGTCCCCCCACAGCGGACTTCATGGCTTCATTCCTCAGACTGTATATGACGGGATTAAAGGTGGGGGGCACCATCGTGTAGAACATAGAAATGACCAGGTCAGACAGGGATGGGGTCCCTGAGGTTGGCTTCAGATGATCAAATAATCCAGTGAAGAGAAACAGCATCACAACCAGCAGGTGGGGAAGGCAGGTGGAGTAGACTTTGGCCTTCCCTTCTGTGGATGGGATCTTCCTGACAGCAGAGAAGATGTGGACATAGGAAATGATGATGAAAGTAAAGCAGCACAAATCTGTCACTGAACTGATGACAATGGGGACAAGTTCAGTCATTAAATTTTCTGAGCAGGAAATAGCTAATAAATGGGGGACGTCACAGAAGAACTGGTGGACTACGTTGGACCCACAGTAGGACAAGGAAAAGGTTCCAGCTGTGTTCATCACAGCCAATAGACAGCCACCCAGCCAGGACACAGCTGTCAGCTGCACACACCTGTCCCTGCTCATGAGGACGTCATAGTGCAGGGGGTGGCCAATGGCAGCATAGCGGTCAAGGCTCATCATTGTGAGCAGGTGAAGCTCTGCAGTTGCTGAAATAATCATCATGAAGACCTGGACGACACAGCCTGGGAATGAGATGGAGATGCTGTGCCTCAGAGAGTTGACAATGGACTTGGGGACTATGGTTGAGATGAGGCAGAGGTCCGTGAGGGACAGACTCCTGAGGAAGAAGTACATGGGGGTGTGGAGGTGCCGGTCCAGGGTGATGATGAGGACGATGAGCCCGTTCCCAAGCAGGGTGCACAGGTAGACTAGGCAGAAGAGCAATGGGTACAATAAGCCCATGGTCCCCTGGGTGGAGAACCCCAGGAGGATGAATTCTGTCACAACAGTGAGATTGATCACCCCTGGTGCCGTCATCTGTGTAATAAATGTGGAGAGGATGAAATCACCACTGCCCCGTCTCCGCAGACTGAATGTAACTGGGCTTCTCATACGACTATCACACTAGCTTCTCACCACCCACACCTCTGGTGCTCTCGTGTCTCCACCTCTAGTCATTCTCTGAGGACTGTGTGCTGACAAACTACTATATTTCCAGTTCTTTTGAAAGAGATTTGTGATGTTGTCCAAACAGCTCATGTTAGAAACACTGAGATTGGACACTTCCCCTTCCCCTCAGAAACCGCCAGACTGTCCTCCCACATCTCTCCATAACCTGCCCAGCATCACTGTTATTCCTGTTGCTCCCACACCCTTATCCCCTCAGGATCCCGGGTCAGGCCTGTCCAGAGCTGAAGCCACATCTGAGGAGGAAACTCACTGAACCTCCTTCCTCCACCTAGAAATCTTCAATCCATGTCCTGCTCTTGAGACACTCACTGTAGAGATCTCCAACATCTGCACTCGTGTCGAGGACTCAGTAGAAACTTGGCAGCCATGTGGGTCTGCTAGACTTAAAAGGCCTGATGGGCCACCATCTGGCGTGCATGGAGCTCTGCCCTCCAATACAAGGACAGAACAGCATGGTCAGTTATGCGACCTAAAAGAGTGGAGGACACCAGACTCCGCAGACTCCTTTGAAATTAAGGAAGAGCAGAAGCTGATGACCCGGAGAAAGGGCTACATTGGGAGTTATGACGGGAAGGCCGGGCCCCAGAGACTGGTCAGTGGGACCCCTTGTCGATAAGACTGGAAACATAGTGGGCCTGGGGGATGGTTTCCATTGCACCAGTTTGTGGAGTAGAAAAAATATATGGTCACAGACTCATGTCCCCCTGAAGCCCTCAGTGAGTAAACACATTTTCAGTGTCACCCCCTGTGTCTCCAACAGGTGCTGTGGGATGACGCTACCACTTGCACAGGCGGGGTCTGCTCTTTCCCCAGCATCCTGCTCTTAAGGGTGGCTGCATGACCCCCGCTGGTCACTGTAGTGTTGTCAACCCAAATTCCACACAGTCCCCAGAACATACGCAGACACTCGTGAAAAGAGTTGTCTTAACATCCACTTCCTGCGATGATGCTTCTCTGGTCACTGGTCAGCACACTCCTCCTCTGTGAGCCCTGGTTTTGGGCACTGAGACACCAGCTTGTCACGCTATGATATACCATTAAAAGACCTTCCTCCCATCCCTAGTGTCTCCTGCAGAGTCTCCTCCTGGGTCACACCCACACATCCCTCCTGCAGGATGGGCTCATCCACCCTGGGTCCCTCCCGGCCCCTCTGTCCCCCTCAGACTCATGCATGTCTGTGCAGGGAGGAGGCCGTTCCGGGGCTGAGCCGGATGGTCTGTGTGTGTGGCTGTCCCTGCTGGTCCCAGTGTCCAGGGTCCCCCAGGTGCAGGTTTGTTCCTCCCCCCAGACCTGTGCATGAATGGGAATGCCTGGACACGGGGCAGCCCTGCCATCTCTCCCCCCCCCAAATCTCACCCTCTCCCCACTCTGTGAAGTGAGGTAGGGGTAGGCCCTGGGGAGGCAGGCCATTTAGGAGAATGTGCTGATAAGAAATAACTGTGAAAGGTTCATGGAAATGACCCAGGTGTTTGAAGAACAAAAGGGATCAGTTTAGGACACGCTGTCATCAGGGGCTGGGATTCTTCTGAGTGTCGTAAAACATAAACGTCTCACAACAAATTTAGCCATGACACATCTCTGCCCCTGGCCCTGATCAGATACTGGGACTCCTGCACGCCACAGTGTCAGTGAGTAATGAGGTCAGATCACCCCTAAGTGTGTGTCCAGTAATGGACACAGTCACAGCCGCGCCACCTGTTGAGAGAAAGATCTGTCTCCCTAGACACTGCCTCGAACCCCCTGACTGTCCCTCCCCTGACACTGTGGCCTGCTAGCAATGGACAGGCCCGGCAGCCCTGTCCTCAGAGGAGCCCCGCCCCAGCAAGGGGGTGGCTCCCCGTGAGAGGGGCCCCGTGTCTGCTCTGGGTCTCCACTCCCTGCCCTCCAATAGCCACCCAGCCCTCCTGTCCCCCTGGGCAGGAGAGGACATTTGGTTTTGGAGGGAACCGGCTCCTCTGAGCGCGGGACATGCTGTGGCCCGGAGACAGGCCGGGCTCTTCACAGCCCCGTCCCCGCCAGCAGTGTCCCTGGACTCTCCCGTGAGTCCCCCCATGGCTGTGCATCACTGACTGTCGTGGCTCTTTCCTTTCTAGACACACTCACTACGCTCCACGCTCACATCACAGTTCCAGAGCAATAACCATACTATGCCATGTGATGCACCATAAGTGAAAATCCTCTCATATGATAAATGTTCTAAAAAGTCAGTATCGTTTGAGCTCCTTAAATTAAGAATAAATTATTTTCTCTCACTGAGACTCACCCCAGGATGATGCAGTTATGGGACATTGAGCAACTTGTGCTCATTTAGAATCCATTCGTTTTCATTATTTGCAAAATGAATATCTATCTGCTATACTTTCTCAAGTCTATAATGAAGCTTGAAGTTTTTAAACTTTCAAGTCTGAAAAGATTCCCTGTATACGGCCGGTGGCAGGTACCTGCAGTCTGGGGGGAAGCTTCCGCTGCTGTGTGGAGTCTATCTCCTGAGGTTGTCTCCGTGGACGGACATAGGGTGTCCCGGCCTCTCACTCCATGGTCGGGGCTCATGGGGCCACCTCTGAGCACTCACAGGATGTTCCACCCTGTCCTGCGCCACATCATGGACAGAGCAGGGCCTCAGGGCTGGGCTATTTAAGCTCTGGAGCTGGTGTCCCTGTGTTGGACACTGTCCAAGATCCTTCTGTAAAGTGACTTTATTCCAGAGGGACAAGTGCCCTTTGTGAGTTGGCTGTCTTAATTGGCATCATCCTGTGGCACAATCAGTGGATAATTGGAGCACTGAGTGTGTCAGAGGCAGTTTGTTGGTGGTTTACAGGCTCCATCAGACTCCACTGACCCAGGTGCAGACCCTGTCCTAAGAGCATGTGTTGATGAGGGAGCTGGAAAGTCACTGTCCCCACTGTGTGCCCCTCATGGGGAGACCTGGGCAACTCAGTGTGAGGCAAAGTGAGGAAACTGTGGAGGCAGCAAGGAAGGGAAGACATGTCGGAAGGAAGGGGCGAGGGAGGGAGCGTGAGGAGGGGGGACAAGGAGAAACTCAGCAGAAGGGATTGGCCAGGGAATGAATACACAATCATCTGAGAAAGTGATTTATTCTTGTCACTTAAAACCTGTTTATTCGTAATTCTGTTCTGTTTTCTGCATTTGCGACTCTGCATTTAAATTATAATAATTATTATATGTTTGAATAATTATTCATTTATCCTTAATATATAGGAGTGATTATTGGGGCTTCTGTACATGTGGTCATGTTAGTTGAGTTGCACTGTCGGGATTATGGTGACTTCACATATTTGGAAAAAGTCATTTAATCCATTTTGAGGTTTTTTGGGGGGTGTCTGTTGGGAGATAGTGATGTAGTTTCATTCTTTTGCATGTGGCTGCCCAGTTTTCTCAACCCCATTTCCACCCTTTCCTTGCTGCAGTCACACTCTTGGATCCTCTGTCGTAGAGTGACTGTCCATCTAATGTGGGTGTATTCCTGGGCTCTCATTATATTCCAGCGGTCTGTGTTTCTGGTTTGTCCCACTACCGTGCTGTTTTAACTATTATAGGTTTATTGTATACACAGATGTCTGGTGGTGTGATTCCTCCATTTTCCTCATTTTTGTCAGGATTGTTTTGTCTGTTTGGGGTCATTTGTGGTTCGATATGCATTTCAATAATGTTGTTCTATAACTTTGAAGATGCTATTGAATTTCTCACTGGGGTTACCTTGAATCTGTACATTGCTTTGGGTGGGATGGCCTTTTGACAATGCTGATTCTTGTAATCACTGAAAAGGGAATATATTTCCATTTCTTTGCTTTTTTCAGATCTTTAACTATATCTTACAATTTTCTTTGCATAGAGCCTTCACCTCTTTTGCTAGGTTTGCTCTTAGGTTCTTTTATTTATTTATGTATTTATCTATGCAAGAATCGGGGTACAGGCCAGATGTGCGGGAGGATGAGAGGAGTCACCAGAGACAGAGCGGGGGACAGAACAGGCAGACTGACCGAAGTACACTGCTGAGGAGCAGCGGGAAGACAGGAGAGGTTTGCCGCGCCATGTCAGAACCTTGCCGGCCGGCTGGGATCGAACCGGTGCTGCAGAGGCTGTGGACGTCTTCAAAGCACGACACTCAACTGCCTGCGCCACCAGGGGAGGCCCTGCTCCTAGGTGCTTAATTTTGTGACTGTAATAGGATTGTTTTCTTAACTCTTTCCTCTTTACCTCTTTTTTTTTTTTTGCATATAGGAAGGTAACTGATTTTCATGTGTTGATATTGTAACCTTCCAACTTAACTGAAATGGTTTATTGTTTTAATTACTTTTTGCATGGAAATATGAGATACTGATCTAGTTTGACACAATTAATCTTGAGTAGGAGCCAGAAATTTACACTGGAGCAAGTGAAGAACCTTCAATAAGTGTGGTTGGGAGAACTGGGCGGTAACAGTCAAAAGAATGAAACCAGATATATTGAGAGTTCTTAGTGAATATTATCATGATATCCACAATAGTTTTAAGTGAAGTAAATGGGTATGAATTTGAATTCATTCAATGTTGTGACAGTTACTGTTTGATTAATTTAAATATTTTATTATGTCATACACACTTGGCAAAAATGTTGGCAATGAATATTCTCAGTGTAAAGTTATAATGGTTTAATTCAGTTTCATAATTCAGTATACATATTGAATTCTCATTGCATCCCATAAATTTTACTGACCAGTAAACTGTAACAGAATCAAGGATTAATATTCACAAAATTATCTATGGGCAAAAAAAAATATAAAGTTAATAATGCCAGTCATTTACAAGTTGTCAACCCAGAAGTTCAAATATCAAGATTTTGCCATTTCTTCTAACCGTTCCTGGCTGCCTCCAAATTTATATTGTACCCACCTGGAACTCACCTGGGCCAAAGGCAAGATCAGCCTGACTTGCTTTTCACAGGGTGAATGTCTGAGAATGAATTAAATGTCTGATATCCAATTGGAACTACATTTTGTCATGGAATTTTTGGTGTGAGATTTTGAAATATTGAACATCACAGATGGGAAAGATCGATGGAGTCAGCAGAGAGGATCTGTAGCCAGACAGCCAGCGACAAACACAAGGAATTTTATCTTCCCAAATTTAAATCTTCTTAATATTGTTTTAAGATTTATTTATTTATTTATACAAGCACTGGGTACAGTCAGAAGCGCGGGAGGGTGAGAGAATTCACCAGAGCCAGAGCGGGGAGCAGAGCAGGCAGAAGGACTGTAGTACACTGCTGAAGGGAGCAGAGCAGGCAGGAGAGGTCTCCGCGCCATGTGGGACCCTCCTCTGGTGGCCGGGAATCGAACCGGCGCTGCAGAGTCTGTGGGCAACTTAGCAACCCAGCGCTCAACAGCTGCGCCACCGGGGAGGCCCTTCTTAACATTCTTTGCATGTCTTTATGTCTACATTAAATGATAGTATTATATTAATGCACACAAATCCCATAAATTTTGTCAATTCGACCATACTGGGAAACTCTACCCTCTGGTGAGAGTCCCACGACCCGTGCCCTCGGGACACTGTCCTAATCTCTGCAGCGCGGAAGAAAATAAGCAGATGGGGACAAACACTTGTGGTGTGGGGCGAGGCTGTGGTGCCATTCCTTGGCGATTTCTGGAAATTTTCGACTACGAGGAGGCTGGTGTTTCTGCTTTTGCTATTATAATTACAAAATTACATCCTCTTATTTGTTCCCCAAAATTCCACCTAATACATTTTCACAACTTTTTCGTAATCCTGCTGTTTGTGCAGTGATCAGCTTTTGCTGCACCTGCTCGGGACGCTTCGAGCAGATTTAGCGCTTCATTCCCCTTGGGTCTGGAGCGTGGCCGGCACCGCGCCTGGCAGAGCAAGGGAAGCGCAGCCCCAGCAGCAGCAGCAGCAGCAGCAGCAGCAGCAGCAGCAGCAGCAGCAGTGGGGGGGGGGCGGCGGCCCCTTAGTCACCCATGGGCCCGTGGGCGCCTCACAGCATGCGTGGGGCCAGCACGCTGACAGCAGTCTGGCCTGGGAGACATGGCCAGAGTGCGACCCACCCCACCCCGCATGGGCTCCTTGGTGCGGGACGAGCAGGCATCCTCCGTGGTCAGGTGTTGCCTGCGCTCAGCTTCTGCACACATGCCTCGTGACCTGGTTTCCAGGCTGCAAACAGCGGGTCCAGGGAGGGGCAGCTGCACGCAGAATATGGATAGGACACGGTCCATGATGGCAGACCCCAAACAGCTCCAGGTCAGCCTGGAGAGTGGGAGGGGCAACCCGATGGCGCCAAGGGCGGGCGCAGGTTGAGGACTGGCAGGGCCTGGGGCGGGCCCCCAGACGGGTGGGCAGGGCTGGAAAGGCCCTGGCCATGTGTGGTAGGGGTGTCTCTTTCTGTGCTGGGTGTGTAGGTTTTGCGTATTTTGGATATTCACCCTTGTCAGGCGTGTGATGTGCACAATCACATCACAATCACAATCACAATCACAATCACAATCACAATCACATGTGCCCCTCCCAGTGCAGGGGCCCATTTTGGGGATGGCACAGAAGCTCTCTAGTGTGGGGGGTCACTTGTTCCTACGTGCTGATTTCTCTGGCCCTGGGTGATGTATCCCCAAGTTCATCTGTGGGGTAGATGTGCAGTGAGCAGCACCCAGGTGTGCTTTCTGGTATCTTAAGGCTTCATCTAACGCAGAGTTTTAATGCATTCCAAATTGTTCAACCGCACTAATAAGGAAAATAGAAATCCAAACTGTATTGAGTTGTCACCTGTGAGAAGGGAAAGAAATAAAGGGCCTCAGACAATGTCTTCAGATGATGCAAAAAGAGCTCCCACAGGTTGGACCAACCTCTGCTGAATGTTATCCCAGATGCACAGACTCTACAGTGCAGACCACATACACCTGTGTTCACAGCAACACTGACCACTGTTGCTGCCCATGGCCCCAACCCAAGTGCAGAGCACAGAAGAGTGAACAATGTGGGTCCACACTCAGAGGAATACTACACAGATATTAAAAAGATGAGCCCATGCCTCATGAGAGGGACTCCCCTGGTGGCACAGCAGTTGAGTGCTGAGCCTCAAAGCTACCTGCAGCCTCTGTAGCACTGGTTCGATCTCTGTCGTCTGATGAGGGTCCCACATGGCCCGCAGACCTCTCCTGACACCTGCTACTGCACTCAGCAGTGTACTTTGGTCATTCTGCCTGCTCTGACTCCGCTCTGGCTCTGGGGAATTCTCTCACTCTCCCGCGCTTCTGAATGTACCCAGTGCTTGTATAATTAAACAAACACCTGTCCCTGCTCATGATGACCTCATAGTGCAGGGGGTGGCAGATGGCAGCATAGCAGTCAAAGCTCATCACCGTGAGCAGGTACATCTCTGTAGCTGCTGACATAACCATCATGAAGACCTAGAGGACACAGCCCGGGAAGGAGTAGGAGCTGCTGTGCTTCAGAGAGTTGGCAATGGACTTGGGGACCGTGGTTGAGATGAGGCAGAGGTCTGTGAATGACAGAGTCCTCAGGAAGAAGTATATGGGGGTGTGGAAGTGCCGGTCAAGGGTGGTGATGAGGATGGTGTGCCCATTCCCCAGCCGGGTGCACAGGTAGACCAGGGAGGAGAGCAGCGGGTGCAAGATGCCCATGATCCCCTGGGCTGGGAACCCCAGGAGGACGAATTCTGTCACTGCCGTGAGATTTGTCACCCCTGGGTCCATCATCTGTATAAAGAGAAAAAAGGAAGAAAATGTCAAATCTTCCAATATTGAACATAAATGGGTTATCAGCATAGGATAATTATTCATTCTACTTACTGGATATTTACTCCTTCTAGGCCCTGTGGAGTCTAATATCCTCATCTGTGTGTCCTGCTGATTCAACCTTTAATTTCCATCTCATGTGTCCAACTTCTCTCTGAAATTTGTTAAAGAGATAGAAATTTCAACTGTCCCCTATAAACTTGATCAAATTAGAATCTCACATGTGTC
Organism: Talpa europaea; assembly: GCF_964194135.1. Classification (NCBI taxonomy): domain Eukaryota; kingdom Metazoa; phylum Chordata; class Mammalia; order Eulipotyphla; family Talpidae; genus Talpa; species Talpa europaea. The sequence goes on along the minus strand of NC_140075.1, from coordinate 7,116,147 downwards.
AACAAACCAAATGACAGCCCCTCCCCACCACCCCAGGCCCGCTGCTCCTGCCTCCTGCCCAGGCCCCAGAGGTTGTCCAGGGCACAGCCCCAGAGGACACGTGACGATGCCCAGCCCCTCCCCACCCTGGAGAGCCTGTCCCTGCTCCTCTAGCACAGCCCCAGTCTAGGGTAGCCGCACAAGGACTGGTGTGCAGGGAGATGGGTTGTGCGGGTCTCTGTTTTCTTGCTCCCCAGGCCCCGTCACTGTCCTGGAACTGAATGATCTGGGCTCAGCGTCCCCATGTGGCATGTCCTGATGCCTACTCTGTCAGATCCCTGTCCCCGTGGCCTCACGGATGCCTCCTGGTCCATCCCCTCATCTCTTCATTTCTCTGCCCCTGATTCCCCATATCTGAGGACTCAGAGATGATGTTTCCTGCAGAGTCTCCTCCAGGGTCACACCCACACGTCCTTCCTGCAGGATGGGCTTGTCCACCTCGGGTCTCTCCCCGGCCCCTCTGTCCCCCTCAGACTCATGCACATCTGTGCAGGGAGGAGGCCACTCAGGGCTGAGCCAGACGGTCTGTGCGTGTGGCTGTCTCTGCCGGTCCTATGGCCCCTCGTTCCCCTGGTGCAGGTTTGTTCCTCACCCCAGGCCCGTGCGTGAGTGGGGACGTCTGGACACGGGGCAGCCCTGCCCTCTCTCCTCTGCCCCCCAATCTCATGCTCACCTCCCTCCCTTATGATGACAGTCCTTGTGACAGTAGGGTTTAATGGAGAATGTAGGAAATACATTGATTAGTATAAATAATTCCAAATAGTTTAATAAAAAAATAAGGATCACATTGTCGAATTTGTAGACATATTTTGAGAGATTTAAAGTACATATTGTAACAATGATGTAAGTGTTGATATATATTCTTCCATATTTAACTACTGTGACTTTATTTTCCAAATCTCTAACAGTCCCAGTTCTATGGAACAGGGGGAAATCCCAAGTTCATTTCCACAAATAGTCAGATGTCCATGCCAGCCTCTCTTCAATGTGACAGTCCTGAGATAGTCAAAAATATTGTTATAAAAGTTGATGAATTTCTACTTCATATCTGTCATAACACTAGGAACAAAAACAAATAAATTGAAATTTAACAATAAGGATTTTGAAATTTCATCTTAGTTACAAAATAATCATTAATCATTGTGATTTCATACAGTATTTAATACATACTCACTGAGTGAAAACTAAAATCAGTATGTAATATTATTCTCACGTAATCATAAAAATGTAACCATATGATGAGTGCATTAAAATGGTATAATTTGTGGAAGATCCTCAAATAACTTAAGTTTTCTCTCACTGAGTCTCACCCAGGCTGACAGGGCAGTGGGACATGAGCGACTTGGACAACTTCAGCATTAGTTGTCGTGATTCAGAAAATGAGTAGTTTAACTACGGCACTTTCTCAAGTCTAACATGAGCCTTGACATCTGAAAACTCTGAAGTGTGAGTGGATTCTCCCCTGCATATAGCTGGTAGCGGATACCTGCAGTCTGGGGGGAAGTTCCCGCTGCAGTGTCAAGTCTCTCTCCTGAGGTTGTCCCCAATGGCAAGAGAGAGGGTGTGCCAGCCTCTCACTCCATGGTTGGGGCTCATGGGGAGCCTCTGAGCGCTCACAGGATGTTGCACTCTGTCCTGTGTGGCCTCATGGACAGAGTAGGGCCTCAGGGCTGGGCTATTTGAGCTCTGGAGCTGGTGTCTGCGTGTTGGACACTGTTCAGATTCCAGCCCTCAGGGACCTTCCTCCTGAGGGACAAGCACCCCCTTTGAGTTGACCGTGTTAATGGGCATCATCCTGTACCACATCTCAGGGAGCAATTACTGCACTGAGGGTGCCAGAGGCAATTTCCTTAGTGGTTCACTGTGGCTCCTCCTCCTCCAGGCTCCATCACCCTCCACTGATCCGTCACAGGGGGACCCGGCTGTGGGCTGCAGGATGAGTCACATCCAAATGGCACTGGAAAGTCAGAGTCACCCACTGTGTGCCCTCGGTGGAGAGACCTGGGAGATGGGCATGAGGGGGATGGAGAAATGTGGAGGCAGGAGGGGAGGGGAGGAGGAGAACCAAGAAATATTTGAATTTGTTGGGCCTCCCCTGTTGGCTCAGCGGTTGAGCGCTGGGTTGCGAGGCTGCCCGCAGCCTCTGAAGCACCAGTTTGATTCCCGGCCACTGGCGAGGGTCCCACAGGAAAAAAAAAAAAAAATTAAAAGAAATTTGTGAATTTGTTGATGTTACTAAATATTTTTAAATATCATTTTATTCTCAGCACCTATAAATGTGATACAACCTGAATCCTCGTGTTTTACTAAATCTTGTGTTTCTGTTACAATTCGGGCGAGTCCCGAGGGGCTGCTGTCTTTGGCTTGTCCAGTCCCTGGTCTGTGTCTTGGGCTCTGAGACAGCAGTGGGGGGACCCTCTCCCAGGGGTGTCCCCCGCGTGCTCACTCCCAGCGGGGCAGGGTGCACGGACAAAGGGCTATTTGGGGGGGAGACGGGGCGGTCCTGGACCACATGCCCCGTCCTGCCCTGGGCCCGGTGTCCGCCAGGCCCAGCCTACGGCTGCTTCAGCAAGATGGTGCCCACCACGGGGTGGGGCTGCTGAGCTGGACACCCTGGGGTGGGGGGGAGGGAGACGCAGCCCGGGCTGTGCTGTGCTCAGAGGCGCCGCTCCAGGCCCTGCTGCCGCCGGCTCCTGACCCCCAAAGTCTCCAAGCCCGTCGAGGACCCGCCCGCCCTGGGGCCGCTGGAGACACCCGGTTCCAGACACGAGGCCACACTCGGCCCCGTGTGCCCAGCGGGGTCAGCCTGGCCCGTCCACAGGCAGCTCGGGCTTCGCCGCCTCTCCGCCCCGCGTCCACCCGCCCCGCCGGCCAGCGGCTGCCGTGCGGGCGCCGGCATCCCGCCCGATGGCGCTCAGAAGCGGGCGCTGCCCCGGGCGCGCGGGCAGCTCCGGCCAGCGGTCGTGGTCACCCCCGGTCACCGCGCGGCTGGGCGACGGGTCAGGGGAGCTCGCGCGAGGTCCCTCCTGGCCCAGGGCGGCGTCAGAGCCGGAGTGCCCCCGCTCCGGGGGTCCGGACAGCACCCCGCTCTGAGGGGGTCTGGGCCTCGGGCCGCCTCGGCCAGCGGGGCCGCAGGACAGGACCGAGCCCGCACCTGGAAGGGCGTCGGCTTTTCTGCCCAACCCTGGGGCAGCCTTGGCGCCTCTTCCCCTCAGCCTCCGCGTCCCTGTCCCTCAGAGCCCACTGGCCCTCCTCGCGGGCACCGGCTCCTGCCTCAGGCAGCTGCCCCGCCCCCTCCCGGGCTCCTTCCCTCAGCTACCAGGGCGGAGCCTCTGGGTTGCCCCGCCCCCAGCCCCATCGGACCACTTCGCATCCCTGCGTCTGATGGGCCAGGCCCGTCCACCCCGGCGCCTGATTGGTTCACGCCCGACCCGGAAATGCGGCTCTCCATAAAAGGGCCCTGAGGCACCAGGGCAGGAGCAGCTCGCTGGGGAGTTCAGGATAGGCTGCGCCTCTCTCTTGCGGATGGCTTCAGGAGGGGTGTTCAGGGGTGCCGGACGCCCCCTGACTAACCGGGTCTGGCCAGACCCGCCGGCGCCCAGTCCCAGCTAAGAGCCTGGACCTGCCTCACCCTGTTCTGCTGCCCAGAGACCCCGGCCCCGCCCCCCTCTCCTCAGGTGAGTGTCCACGGCCCCGCCCCCCTCTCCTCGGGGGAGTGTCCACCAGCGCCGCCCTCGGCCTCCACCCCGGCTCGGTGACCAGGGGCTGTGACCCGACCTGGTGTTCTGGACCTGGCTGGCCGTGATGCGACTGTCACTTCCGTCTCCAGCCACGCCAGAGGAGGATGGGGCCTGGCAGAGTCACACACCCCCCAGACCCTCACGCCCGTGTCCACCCGGTAACGGCGTGGACGGGGTCGCGGCGTGAGGTCTGGTGCGGCCCTGCGGGGCGGGAGGACACACAGGACAAGTCCCAGAACCTCCCCGATATGTGCTCCCCTTTGACTGAATTGTGGATAATTGTGCCCAAAGGGCTCTGTGAGCCAGAGGCAGCCCCGAGGGCGTGGGGTGGGGGTGAGGGGTCGTGTGCTTGGAGCCCGGGGTTGGCCGAGGCCGGGGTGAGGGACACCCGCTGCCCAGCGGGGACTGGTGGTGGCTGCGATGTGAGGGTGCCTGGCGGTTCTCCCAACTCCGGGGATCCCCGCGGGTGCCGTTTTGGGGGACAGATGCTGAGGTCTGTCAGCCTGCCTGTGTGCCCCCATGTCCCTGCTCTCGGCCTGGAGCACAACCCCTGCTCCGCCGCTGGGGGGACCTGTCCGTGGGCACTGTGAATCCCAGACACTCTGGAACCCAAGACTCCCGGGGAGACGACATCCCCTTTCCTCCTGATCCGCGTGGGTGGCAGGGGCAGGTGGAGTCATCTCCCGAGTGGGGTTTTGTTAGGGGCTCAGGGAGAAGGAGGGCAAGAGTTGGGGAGTTGCTTGCTGGGGTTTCGGGGCCCTGTGTCCACACCGAGATGGTTGTCCTGTCTCAGCCAGTGAAGAGAATGTCGGTCCTTCCTGCTCGTGCCGCTGAGAAGTGTCTCGCCCAGGGCACCTGTCTGTGAGTCTCAGAAAGGAGACTCAGGTGCTCTGTCTCCCCTGGATGCCCTGGCGGGAGACAGCGGGACAGGGAGCCAGAGGGATGGACATGATCAATTTGACACACTCAGACTCCGAGGAAATGATGTGACAGGATTAATTCAGGATACTTTGTTATATCCAATAATACAATCAAAAAGACACATCAGGAGTAGGAGAGATTTTATGCAGCACGAGCTGGCACCTGTGACCCTGTCCAGGCATTTTATGTCTTGCAGGTGTGAGGCAGGTGGACGAGCTCAGGAGCAGGGCAATTTCAACCTGAATAAAAAGGGCAAGGAGGCTGCAGGCTCCTGAAATCTGAGGAAAATGTCTTGGTGGCGGGGGGTGGGGGTGGGTGATCTGTCAGCTGTGTTGGATTGGGGTGTCTCTTACTGTTCTTGGGTTTGTAGGTTTTATGTATTTTGGACACTCGCCCTTGTCAGGTGTGTGATGTGCACAATCATCTCCCAGTGCAGGGGCCTATTTTTGGGGATGACGTCTTTTGAGGCACAGAAGCTCTCTAGTATGGGGGGGCACTTGTTCCTATGTGCTCTTCTTCCCTGGTCCTTGGTGGTGTGTCCCCGAGTTCATCTGTGGGGTGAGTGTACAGTGGGCAGCCCCTATGCATTATTTCTGGATCCATTGCAGATTTTTAATCCATTCCAAATTATTCTAATAATAAGGAAAAAAGAATTCTGAACTGTAATGCGTTGTCACCTGTGAACAGGGATCAATCCAGAAACTGCACACAACAGGACATGAGGAAGGGAGAGAAAGGGCCTCTCCCCTCTGCTGGGAATTGCCCTTGGAGATGTTGTCAGACAATGAAAATGGAATAACCACAGATGGAGCAACCTCTGCCGGGTATTTGTCCCAGATGTGCGGACTCAGCAACCCCAGACTATGCACACCTGTGTTCATAGAAACACCATCTACTGTTGCTGGCCATGGCCCCAATCCAAGTGTTGTGGACAGAGGAGAATATAAATAATGAGGGTCCACACACAATGGAATACCACACAGCTGTTAAAAAGATGAACTAGTATCCTAGGGACCAAAGGTGGACCTTGAGGTGTGTATGCTAGGGAGATAAGTCAAAAACTGAAAGATATTGCCTCGTCTCACCCTTCTGTGTATTGTAATATGAAAAGACAGTAACTAAGAAAATAGAGTGGCAAACAGCAAAAGGAAATGTTGGACTGAGTACAAAAATTTGCTTATTACCAGACAGAACAAGGGAGGAGATAGGAGTGTGGAAGGAGGGACCATAGGTTAGTAGATTCTGAATGGACAGTTGTGCATGTGGGGGAGTGAAAATTGACCCACGGTGAAAACAGTATAGAGTGTAAATGTCATCCTTGATAAGAACAAATAACAAATTAACATGACATTTCAACGAAACACTCATGGGAAAGATCCCTTCTCAACAGACACTTACTGGATTTGTTCAAAGGAAAAATAGAAAATACATTAACAGGAATCTGACCAGGGAATGACGTCATATCCCAAGGGATGACGACTGTGATCTCATACTATCACTGAAATGAATATTACTTTGAGTGATTTTCTTTTTTTTTCTCAGTTTATTTTTAAAAAGATTTATTTATTATGCATATAAGAACTGGGTTACAGGCCAGAGGTGTGGAGGATGAGAGGATTCACCAGAGACAGAGTGGGGAAGAGAACAGGCAGATATACTGAAATACACTGCTGAGGGGAGGGGTAAGGGAGTCAGGAGAGGTCTGTTGTACCTTATGGGTCACCTCCCTGTCTGGTGATCCAACTTATGCTGCAGTAGCTGCGGACAGCTTCATAGGTTGCTTCTTAACCCCTTGCACCACCAGAGAGGCCCGATAATGTTCACTTTAAATATCCACAACTATATCTCAAATAAGAGAAAAAAATTAAAAGCAAAGCTAGAACACTGGCACTCTCCGACCTCTAGATGACTAAAAAGCTACTCATCAAGAAACTGTGTTAATGGCCAAGTGACATGCAAATACATCCCCCCAGAAAAGAATAAGCACAGAAGTGAATCCCTGTAACACAGTGTACTGAGTTTTCACAAAGAAGCATAGCAGTAAGTGCAAAGACTGCCCAATAAATGTTGGAGGAAGAATTCAGAGGTACACAGTCCAGACACAGACAATATGTCCTTCAGAAAATTTAACTGAAAATGGATTGTTGACCTGAATGGAAAACACAAAAGTAGCATATCAGGAATGTGCAGGAGGAGAAACTCCAGAGGACGACGGCACAGGGCAGGCGTCTAGACCCGGCACAGGACATCAGGCGTGAGAACCACCAATGACGTGGAAGTCAGAAGATTCAAAATGTCTCTGAGAGAGAAACTACCAGACAATTAGAGAAGATGTCACAGACTGGGAGAAAATACTCACCGGAAACTCCTCAGACAAAAGACCCTTATACCAAGTATGCAAAGGACTGATAACACACAACAGTGAGCGAGCCAAATAGCCCCTAAAAAGAGTTTTGTTGGGGCCTCCAAGGTGGCACAAGGGGCTAAGATGCAACCTATGAAGGTGTCTGCGGCCTCTGCAGCACGAGTTTGATCCCTGGCCAGGAAGCTAGACACATGGCACAGCAGACATCTCCTGACTCACCCGCTGCTCCCCTCAGAAGTGAATTTCTTTCAATCTGCCTGTTCTGCTCCCCACTCTGTCTCCCGTGAATCCTCTCACCTTCCCCCACAACTCTGGGCTGTACCCCAGTTCCTATATGTATCAATAAATAAATATTTTTTATATTTTTATTATTTTTTTAAGATTTATTTATTTACACAAGCAGTGGGTACAGTCAGAAGCGCCAGAGGGTGAGAGAATTCACCAGAGCCAGAGCGGGGAGCAAAACAGGCAGAACAAGAAATACAGTGCTGAGGGGAGCTGCAGATGGCAGGAGTGGTCTGTGCACCATGTGGGACCCTCGCCAGTAGCTTAGGAGTGAACGAGCGCTGCCGAGGCTGCGGGCTGCTTCACGCCCAGCACTCAACCGCTGCACCACCAGGGGAGGCCCTAAATAAATCTCTATTCAAAAAGAGTTTTGTGATCTCAACAGACTCTTCATCGCTGAAATCAGATGTATGCCAACACTTGAAAATTTGCTTCATTTATATGTCATCAAGAAAATGCAAATTAAAATAAGGATGACAAGTCACTGCAGGCCTTGAATGGTCACCCAGGCACGGTGACAAATGGCCCATGAGGGCCAGAGCGACAAACTCACACTCAGCACCCATGGGGGCACAGGAAGCACCAGCTCTCACAAGGTGCATTAGCAGCTCCTCCAACCTGACACAGCCATGACTAGACACAGGAAAAATTAAAATACTAATTACTACTAAATAAACGGAGGGATGCCACTGTGTGTGTTGTGTGATGTCAATGCTACAGCATTCGGGAAAAGCCTGAAAACACATGGAGGGTCAGTGTTGGCCAGCAGATGAGGCAGGGCACAAACAGCAGTGCCGGAGGGGTCGGTGAGTGAAAGGTGCTGAGTGATGTCACCATAATGAACATGTCACTGCATGATTGTCTCCAGCACAGAAGGTAAAAACCCAGGCAAGAAGCCCTGATACAGGTGAGGGACTTGGACAAGGACAGCAGGTTTCTGCACCTGTGTGGGTGAGGGAAGGAGCACCTTCATGTTACAGTGCGGTAGGAGAGGGCAGCCATTGGCAGGTTTAGAGGCTAGAGGGAAACTCTCTTTACCCTCCTGCCAAATTCATAACTTTTAAAATGGTCTAAAAACTAAAGTCTAGAAAGGTTTGAGGTAAATATTCTGAAAGATTACTGAGTAATTAGAAGTGGAATCTAATACTGAAAGAGCAATAGGCAGAGGCATTACTCCTTAGTGAGTCTCCCCTTCATCAGTCTCCCCACAGCCAACTTCATGGCTTGGTTCCTCAGACTGTATATGACGGGATTAAAGGTGGGGGCACCACCGTGTAGAACATAGAAATGACCAGGTCATACATGGACGGGGTCTCAGAGGTCGGCTTCAGGTAAGCAAAGCCTGCAGTGAAGACAAACAGCACCACAACCAGCAGGTGGGGAAGGCAGGTGGAGTAGGCCTTGGCCTTCCCTTCTGTGTATGGGATCTTCCTGACAGCAGAGAAGATGTAGACATAGGAAATGATGATGGATATGAAATAGCAGATACCCATCACTGCACTAATGAAAATAGGGTCAAGTTTTCTCATCAGATTTCCTGAGCAGGAAATAGCCAATAATTGGGGGTTGTCGCAGAAGAACTGGTGGACCACGTTGGACCCACAGAAGGACAAGGAGAAGGTTCCAGCTGTGTGCATCACAGCATAGAGACCCCCACCCATCCAGGACACAGCCATCAGCTGCACACACCTGTCCCTGCTCATGATGACGTCATAGTGCAGGGGGTGGCAGATGGCAGCATAGCGGTCAAGGCTCATCACTGTGAGCAGGTGAAGCTCTGTAACTGCTGACATAAGCATCATGAAGACCTGGCCAACACAGCCCGGGAAGGAGATGGAGCTGCTGTGACTCAGAGAGTTGGCAATGGACTTGGGGACCGTGGTTGTGATGAGGCAGAGGTCCGAGAAGGACAGACTCCTCAGGAAGAAGTACATGGGGGTGTGGAGGTGCCGGTCCAGGGTGGTGATGAGGACGATGAGCCCGTTCCCCAGCAGGGCGCACAGGTAGACCAGGGAGAAGAGCAGCGGGTGCAGGAAGCCCATGTTCCCCTGGGTGGGGAACCCCAGGAGGACGAATTCTGTCACAGCTGTGAGATTCAGAACCACTGGAGACATCATCTGCATGAAAATGTGGAAGAAATCAGCCCTGTCCAGTCTCCCCAGGCTGAGCGTAACTGAGTGCCTCATGACAATCACAGCAGCGGCTTACCACCCATACTCCCTGTCCTCACAAATCTCATCCCCAGTCATTCTCCAAGTAGCTTTGTCCTGTCAAAAAAATTGCATTTTTGGGCCTCCCCTAGTGGGCAGGTGGTTGTGCGCAGCGCTGTGAAGCTATCCACAGCCTCTGCAGTTCCAGTTCTATCCCGGCCGGCCGGCAAGGGTCCCACATGGCCCAGCAGACCTCTCCTGTCATGCCTCCTGCTCCCCTCAACAGTGTGTTTCATCAGTGTGCCTGTTCTATTCCCTGCTCTGTCTCTGGTTAATCCTCTCGCCCTCCCGTGCATCTGGTCTGTACCCCAGTTCTTGTATAAATAAATAATTATTTTAAAAAATGCATTTTCACTCTGACTGTGCTATTACATCGTCCAAGCTTTTGATAAGAAACACACCAAAGATTTGAAATTTCAACTTATAGTAGTAACAAGGCCTGGAAATACCCTCCCATATTTTCTAATGAATCGAATGACCAGAGGACCAGGACTGCCTGTGTCTTTCCCTTCCTCCCGGGCTTTGCCAAGCCAGCCCATGGCCCATGTCTGGAAATCCAGTGTCAGCAAGTCCTGGCGAGCAGCACCCTCTGCCAGAACCAGCTCTGCCCACCCCATGTAACACGTCCCTGCCTGCTGTTTGCAAAACCCCATGCAGAGGGGCTCAGAGCTCTGAGCTTTTACCTGGAGATTAAGGAGACACTGACCTGGCTGTGCTCATCTCATTCACAGAATCAATATTCACCACAACATGAAAGTTCTCAAGTCATCAGACATTGTTTCAATACTCTTGAATTTCTATCTGAGTCAGTTATGTCATTAATATGCTTGGGCAGTTATAGAACCAGATGATTGTTACATGTACTCAGTAATGGTGCAAAACTATTAACATCACAATCAGAGCTATAACTTCAAATAAAGAGAGAAAAAACTATTTTTCACTGAAACTGCTCCCGACAGTTGGCATTGAAAAGTGCACAATTTCTGGGCCTCCCTGGTGGTGCAAGGGGTTAAGCACAGCACTGTGAATCTGTCCACAGCCTCTGCAGCACGAGTTTTATCCCCAGCCAGGGAGCTAACCCCATGGTGCAGCAGACCTGCCCTGTCTCCCCGCTGTTCCCTTAGAGTGTATTTCAGTCAGTCTGATTGTTCTGTTCCCCACTCTGTCTCTGGTGAATCCTCTCAACCCCCACGCCTCTGGCCTGTACCGCAGTTCTTGTGTGCATAAATAAATCTAAAAAAAAAAAAAACTGCACAATTTTTGCCACAGGCAATATCGCATTAGCTATCACTACTTTTATTGTGAAATGAACAATTTCTACTTTGTTCTCAAATCTAGAATTTTTGAAACCTATGGATTTTTAAAAATTGTATTGTTTTCATTGCTGAGGTAACATTGCTTGACAGGGTGAACATGACCTTGGGGGTAGCCCCCCTGCTGTGGCATCTCCACACCCATCACCCCGGCACCACAGACCTCACCTGGGCTCACGTGCTACCCCGTGCCCTGTGAGCTGCGGTCCTGCCCAGCACGTCGGTGACTGGGTCAGCTCCACATTTGGGTCTGGGCGGCCCCGGAGGGCCTCTGGGTCTCTTCCAACTCTGGCTTCTGTGACAGCACCGTCCCCTTAACCCAAGTGACTCTCTGGGACACACGCCAGCACAGCCCCCGCAGCCTGCGAGGAAAGTTGTCTTTTAAAATTTGCTTCCTGCGAAGCCAGCAAGTGGCGTCCACAGAGGAGATGCCAGATCCTAGCTGCCCGGCCGTGACGCCTGCTCTGAGGCCTCAGAAAACTCGGGGCAGGAACGAGTCTGACTCCAGGGCAGGGGCCTGAGGAGTTTTGACCTTCCTGCTGGTCCCCCGGGTGCTCTCCGTCCGCCAGCCCCGCCCAGGCCATCCCTGGGGAGGAGGGCCATGCTCTCTCTCGCTCATCTGCTTAATTGGCCTCAACCTCAAATAACCACCACTGAGCAATTAGGGCACTGAGTGTGCCAGAGGCGATTTCCTTAGTTTTCACCCAGGGAGGACTGCACCTGCTTCCCCCTCAGGCCCCATCCCCTACCCTGACTGCTGCGGGGACAGGTGTGGCCTGTGGTCAGAGCCACGGATAAGCCACGCCCACAGGGAGCTGGAAATTCACCATCACCCCCTGTGCACAGTTCATGGGGGAGGTGGGAGGGGGGAGGGAGATGGGGTAGGAGATGAGGCAGGAGAGGGAGGCTGGAGGAAAACTAGGAAGAAATTCCCCAGGAGCAAGAAGGGGAAGCCCCTGGATCATCTGACACGTGTCCACAGGGTGGTCTGTGTCGGGCTCTGACACAGCAGAGTGGGGTTCCCTCTCCCGGGTGTGGCTCTCCCCAAGTGCTCACAGACTTTTCAGCTCCCCATGCATGCTCACAGACAATGGGGTTTATTGGTGAAGGAGACACAGTACAGTCCCAGGGCCCACCTACTGTCCTGCCAGTCTCTGCAGCATCCGCCTGGCCATGCCAACAACTGCCCAGCAATATGGTGCTGCCATGAGGGAAGCGGAGCTGGAGTCCTGGGGTGGGCATGGCTAGGGGGGCCCATCGCGACTTGGGGGTGCCCGGGGGTGCTGCTCCCTAGGCCCCGCCACAGCCCCTGCCCCTGGACCCTCTGACAGCCTCACCACCCTCTTCCAGGCCCGCCCTCCCTGAGACCACACACCAACATCGGTTTCCTGACTGGGAGTGCACCCCACCCATGGGGACTCTGGGGTCGGCCTGGGCCCCGATCCGACCAGCCCAGGATGAAGCGTCCACCCCAGGCCTGCCCTGTGTCCATTGCATAGGACGGACAGCACCACTGTGTATGCGAGGCTGAGTGTAGACCCACCTGACCCGTGTCCCAGACCTCCCTGAGCCTTTCTCTCTTGTTCCCTAAAACCCCAGCAAGCTGTGCCAGAGTATCTGGGACACAGCTCCCGGGGGGCGACTGGCTGTGCTGCTCAGCCATGGAGGAAGCCAGAGCCCAGGCCACGGTCACTCATCCAGGTCTGATGATGACCCTCTGGGATTTGGGCAAAGGATAGTTAGTGCTTGACTCGAGCAGGCCATCCAGGACACCAGCCCCCCACCCTGTCTGGACCGGGCTGTCTGTGGGACTGGCGGCTCCCCTTGTAGAACCCTGATTTAATAGGGAAATAAGCTGCCCCAATGCACACAGGAGACAGGCGGATTGAGACAAGGAGACACCCCCACACCCCAGGACAACAGCCATGTCATAGGGGCCTAGAGGCAGTAGAGGATGTGGAGAAAGGACACTGTTGTACTGCTACTGGACAGGGACAGTGAAACTTTGCACAGAGAACCCCACATTTCCTTAAAAAAAAACCAGGACAGATTCCAGCAGCAGGTCACACGCTGGCACGGGCAGAGCAGGACTCTCCTTGAGTCCATGGCTCTTTGATCAACACAGCAGTGTTGTCCACAGCAGCCCCACTTGACCCAAGGGACAAGGAGCAGATGGTGGCACATCACACCCGGGTGGGCACAGACAGGGCGAGGGCAGAGTCCTGTGAAAGGAGAGGGTTTGAGAAATACAAGCAGCAAAGCAGGTCGTACATGGGGCGGGCAGAGAACAGGCATTTGAGCAGGGAAACACTGCAATAGTCTTGGGGAACAACCTCCTGAGGGCTCTGAGAAGGGAGGGGAGGGCATGGGGGACAAAGAGGGGCTGGTGTCCCTGTGACCCAACCATATGTGTCTGGCTGGACTTGTAGATAGTCTCTGTGGCTGAGGGAAAGAAGGGCGAGCTTTTCTTGCTGGTTGAGCCCAGGGCTCAACCTCTGCGCCACCAGGGGAGGCCCTCCAGATTATATCTTGATTGTATACCAGGTATTCATCTCGAACTTCTTGTAGATTAAACTACAGTTCATTTTTTTTTCTACTTTGGGAACTATGTTTAATTTTGTACATTATGGAAAATAAAGCATGACAATATTTGTTAATTCTACACATGTGCACTGCACGTGCAGATGTTCTCATATTGTTTCCCTAACACTGAGATCATGAGCTGGGCGTGATGTTCTTGCTCTCAAGCACTTTCTCTGGGAGAAAGTCACTATATCTCCAAACTCTCTGACAGATTATCACATATTTGTGCATGAAAATATTTTTTTTTATGAAAATACATGTAGCTAACCACGAGACCTGAGTGTCCATTCAAATTTCAGAATTAAACATGAGTTAGAAAATCACTCACAGTGGCTCCATTTTGTCCCCGGACTGTGTCATCCAGGTCTTCATGATGGTTATGTCAGCAGGTGCAGAGATGCACCTGCTCATGGTGATGAGCCTTGACCGCTATGCTGCTATCTGCCACCCCCTGCATTATGATGTCATCATGAGCAGGGACAGGTGTGTGCAGCTGACAGCTGTGTCCTGGCTGGGCGGGGGTCTCTATGCTGTGATGCACAGAGCTGTAACCTTCTCCTTGTCCTTCTGTGGGTCCATCGTGGTCCACCAGTTCTTCTGTGACATCCCCCAGTTACTGGATACTTCCTGCTCAGACAATTTGATGAGTAAATTTGTTCTCCTTCTTATTAGTGTGACGTTGCATATGGGTTATTTTATTTTCATCGTCATTTCCTATGTGCACATCTTCTCTGCTGTCAGGAAGATCCCATCCATAGAAGGGAAGGCCAAAGTCTTCTCCACCTGCCTTCCCCACTTGCTGGTTGTGGTGCTGTTTGTCTCCACTGGATTCTTTGCTTATCTGAAGCCAACCACAGGGACCCCGTCCATGTCTGACCTGGTCATTTCTATGTTCTACACGGTGATGTCACCCACCTTTTATCCGGTCATCTATAGTCTGAGGAACCAAACCATGAAGTCAGCCGTGGGGAGACTGATGAAGGGCCAATATTCCAAGAGGTGAGATATCACAACCTACAATTATAATCCATGATTAGTTTTTCCCCTGAATCTACATGTCATCATTCATAAAGTAAAGATTTATTGCATTACAATTTTTTCCTTTCCCAGAAATTTATATTCTCATGTTTTTCCATAAGCTTTAGTTTCCTAAATAGTGCTCTCATTTGACAAACCTCCAACTTGTGATGTTCATAAACTAAACTCCCACTCATCATTGAAAACATTGTATGTGGCTTAGAATGTTCTAAAACTCATACATCACCAACTTAATATAAAATGAAGCAGTGGTAAATGTGGACTGCCTTTGGGAGCAGATGTTCAAGGACCCCAGTCCTGGGCACTCGGTACCCCCAGCCCATGTGTGTCTCCACTGAGGGTTCCGCCCATGTGGAGGGGAGGGGAGACAGAGAGCGGGGCCTCCCATCCCTCACGATTCCTAATGGGGCATCTTCCTCTAGGAGAATGTCCTGTTTCTGCTCACAGTACAAAGGGAAGCCACCCTTGATTCTGCCAGAGGTGGAAGGATGGACACTTCCTTGGTTCATAGGAATCTATGATTGAAACCTGGAATAGATGGAATATTAATTTCTATGATGCCTGTTTTGATGCCAATGTGACTACACTCCCTTGATGTGGTGTTTCCAAAAGTAAAGTTAGATGAATTATCTTTGAAGAACTACATTTCTACTTAAAATTTTATAATGTATAATTTGTTTTATTTATTTGTAAGTTCCTTATTTTCCAGGTGGTATCTTTAAAAAAGAAAAATATTTATTTATTTATTTATACAAGCACTGGGTACAGTCTGAAGCACGGGAGGATGAGAGAATTCACCAGAGCAGAACAGACAGACTGACTGAAATACACAGCTGAGGGGAGCAGCGGGTGGCAGGAGAGGTCTGCGCACCATGTGGGACCCTCGCCCTGACAGCAGAGAAGATGTGGATATAGGAAATGATGATGAAAATAAAACAAGAGGAATCCATCACCACACTAATGAGAATGGGGACAAGTTTGTTCATTAAATTTCCTGAGCAGGAAATAGCCAATAACTGGGGGATGTCACAGAAGAACTGGTGGACCACGTTGGATCCACTGTAGGATAAGGAGAAGGTTCCAGCTGTGATCATCACAGCCAATAGACAGCCACCCAGCCAGGACCCAGCTGTCAACTACACACACCTTTCCCTGCTCATGATGACCTCATAGAGGAGGGAGGGAGACAAAGGGCAGGCAGGGAAGAGAAGTGAATCTGATTTAAATGAAGAAGGAAAGAAAACTGGGTCTTGTGAACTGCATCCAACCCTCTGCATGTCACAGGCGGGGACCTGAAGACAGCCCCCCATGCTGCTTCTCTCTGGGCCCTGCCGGCTGTGCTCTCCACCACAAGCCATGTTCCCCGCCTGTTCCCCAATGAACGGGTTCTTTTGCACCTGACACTCAAAATTGATCGGGCATCACCCCTTGGTGATTTGAAGACGCCCACTGTCCTCTTCAGCAACCCCTTTGGCTGCTTCTCAACCGCTCGGGACCTCCTGACCTTGGCACCAGGGGTTGGCCTTCTCCGAGTTGGCTTCCTGATGCATCTCCTGCCTGGCTGCAGAGACCTGGTGAGGCTGCCAAGCTCTGCCAGCCCAGGGCTGCTGGCATGCTGGCCCCATCCCACTGTCAGCCGTCCCAGGGGCGCACTGCCTCGCCAAGCTGAGCCCACGGCAGCTCCCGTGATAGGCGTCCATAGGCCAGCAAGGCCCAGCGGCCATCCTTTTATCTTTGTGTCCCGGGGTCTGCAGATGACTCTGTCTCCCCGGGCCCCATAATCAGCCATCAATGTGCCCAAGCCCGGCCTCAGCAGGATTGTCTCTTGGGGTCATAAGTATGATCTTTGCCACTGGCAAGCTCCGAAAGATTGGCGGGGGCCTTGCATTCCCTGTCAAGTCTGCAGCCTCAGGGGTGGGGGGCAGGTGCTCATCGGGCTGCCTCCTCCTCCCCGCAAGGTACCAGGTATTCCCCAGCATCTTGCCCTGCATCTCCTGGTCCTCGTCCGCCTCCTTCACTCAGCCGCTCTTCCTGGACGTTGGCCACCAGCTGTGCTCCCGCAGCGACTCTAACAATGTTTGACTCCATTAACAGAGGCCACTCGGTGCGTCTTCTCTCTGTGAAAAATCCTGCCACCCGCACCACTTGTTTTCCACCTATTCAGCTCGAGGAGGTACATCGTCGCTTCTCACAGACAAAAGGGAATTTTGTGGCCTTTAGATTTTTCAGGCCTTTAAGTCTGACTCACGGGACTGAGCAGCTCTCACCCTCGGCATTTCTCTGGCCGGCTCCCCTCCCGCTGGATCTAGAGTGACCGCACCCTTACACCCCCTCGCCTGAGGGCACTGGTGTCCCTGTTACATGTGCATGCCCTGTGTGCTCTGGCCCAGGTGCCCACCATTAAAGGCACATGGGCAAGACCACAGAGGCCACCACAGAGGCTTATGGCAGGAGTGCTGGAAAAGAAGCCTGATTTTTAACTCAACTACCCTAGAGGCCCAAACTTTATTCATTTATACCAAAGGTGCAGAAGCACAAGCAGAAAATCATAGTAGGATTCAATCTGCCCCCCTCAGCCAAACCATCCTCCAGCTTCAGGTTGAGGATAAGTTCTTAAATGTGTGTTTTTAGTGAGAATGGGTACTTTTAATTTTAGATAGAAGAAAAGCAAAGAGAACATAGAGAAACTTTGTGACTAGTGTTATGTGAGAGGCAGAATTATTGCACAAGGAACATTTATTTATAAAACTTCATAATATTGTTTGGCATTTTAAAGGGGAAAAAAGCATGTCAGACAGAGAATTGACCCTCAAGGCCTGGTTGGAAGAGGAGGTGGCCCAGGGTGGGAAAGCCTCACCTCCCCCAGGGCCAGGCCTTCCAGGCAGCCTGGACACTTGCCTGAGGACGCCCGCCCTGACTCCCATGCCTGGGCTTGGCTCTGTTTCTGGACGGCATCTGGCAAGTGGAAAAGGTGTGGTGTGGGGGGCTCCCCACTTAGTCCAGAATCAGGAGTGGCAGCACAGTGACTCAATTCCAAGGGCCCGCTGCTCGCTGCTCACCCCCTCCCCACTCTTCCCGGCCTCTGTAGCTGTACTTCCCACCAGCTGTGGATCTGCCCTTGTCCTGAGACTTTGAGAAATTCCTCTCCTGAGACATGAGGACCCCCTCGTGTTCCCCAACAGGGCAGCTTAAAATAAAATGATACTGTAACATTTTAGCCCAACTGAAGGGAAATATTTTCATGTTTTTACATTCACAAGCTTTGTGCTCTTAAGGGGAGAGAGAGTTTAATGAAAATGATGTAAATCAGGAAAAATTATGACTTCTATAATATTTCCTGACAAATATGACTAGAACTTGATAACACTGTCCCAGAAAGTGCTGACTAGACAGAAACCAGCCTCTCGGCAGCGCCACAATGGAGAAGCCCCTCTGCAGGCTCAGCAGGAAGCCCAAGGCTGTGGGCGTGAGGGACATGCACTGCCCAGCAGTGGCTGGGACATAGCTGAGACAGTAGGTGCACCTGGCTCTTCACCGGGACCGGCAGAAGGATGCGCCTGCGGTGGGGTCAACCCCTGTGGTTGCTCCTCCTGAGCGGCCCCGTCGCTGTTGCCTGCAAGTGCGTTCCCTGTCCACATCAGGGCTACCGGGCCCGTAGCCGCAGGACCCAACCCTGGGGGGTGCCCTCAGATCAGCCAAGCGCTGAAAGTGGGGCACCGGGAAGGGCGTGCATCGCAAGGGGTGACCTGGAATGCGGAGGGCTGGTAACTGAGGCAGGACAAGGGACCCCAGAAGCTGAGGCATGGATGCCGTGATAAGACTGACACCGTGGCCAGGGCGAGGGCTGGGTCCCCATCTCAGTGCCGCGTGGTCCCACAGTGAGAGGGCCTGGGGACGCCCGACCCCTGACCTCAGATGCCAGCACGTTTCTCTCCTAGCCCTCCCTTTCCCCATTGTCCTTCAGCCCCACAGCTGCCACGGGCCCTGGTTCCAGGAACAAGGGTCCAGGCCTGGCTCTTCAGCAGGGCCCTGCCCTGTGCAGCCTGCTCCCAGCTCCTGCTCGCCAGGGTGTTGTCACCGCAACACCTGGGCTCTCCTCGGAGCCGAGGAACCCCCGGGAGGGACACCCCTTTTTCTCCTGCTCAGCCGGAGGGTGCGGCTGCAGGGGCCAGGGCATGGTCATCACCTCTGGGGAGAGTCTTTATGGACTCAGGGGAGGTCATGAGGCCAAGGGGCAGCTGTGGTGCTGCTCGAGGTGGATGTGGTGGACACGGTACCCTCACATCAAGAATCATATCCACAGGTTAATAACACTCATGTTTAAGAGATTTTCATGGACCTCGTGTGTTATAAGCAGTCAGGAGAGCGTGGAGACAAGTGATGGCTCCCAGAGTAAACACTGGAGAGAAGGAACCTCACCCCCAGCTCATGGTTTCAGGGTGGAGACACAGCCTTGAGTCCCCGGGATCTATAGCACAGAAGCTGCTGGAGATGAAACATTTAAAATATTGACGTGCTTAATTTTTATGTAATATACCGTACATGGTATAAAAAAATAACATTTCCAAAGTAGAAGAAAAGGACGTTAATATTACCCACAGGAAAGTTGACAAGAACTCCAGGTGTAAGACATCAAAATACAATTTTGACAGCTAAGGGAGCCTAAACACACACACAGACAAACCAATGTTTCCGAGCTAAACACTTTCACTGTACATATGCAGTTTCAGTAAGAATTCATGGATATTTTGCTTTTACATCAAAGAGAGTAGTCCTGTTAGAAACAAATCCGACATCTGGATTAATAGTCACATCAACTGTCAGTTTCAATCACAGATTCCTTTCCCAAGAATGCGTCGATCCTTCCATCTCTGGCAAATTCAGGAGTAGATGCTCCTTGTCCTTTGAACAGAAATATGAATTTGTCTGAGGGCGGTGACCCATTACATTCGTGAAGGTGAGGGATCCACTCAACGGAGCACCCCTTCCCTCCACTAGCACAGGGGCCCCTCAGTGGAGACACACACAGGAAAGAAGGAACTGAGAGCCCAGAACTGCAGTCTGGTGAGCCAAAGTCTCCCAAGGAGCGATCCCTTTTACCACAGCTTCACTCTACATAACTGTTGGTAATGTGCAAATTCTAGTACATTTTTTCTACACCAAATACATAGTTAAACAATGAGTGAGAATTCAGTTTATTTGAATATCACACAGTTGGAGGTTTGGTAAATGTTTGCAGTATTTTTAGGAAACTACAGTTAATGGAAGAACATGAGAATATAAATTTCTGGAAAAGGAGAATTTCTAATGCAAGAGTCCATACTATATAAATGATGACATGTAAGACTTAGAGGGGAAAAATAGAATGAATGAGAAGTTTCTTTTGGCTTGTGATATCTCACTTGTTGGTGTATTGGCCATTTATCATTCTCCCCAAAGCCATTTTCAAGGTTTGGTTCCTCAGACTGTATACGATGGGATTAAAGGTGGGGGACACCATCATGTAGAACATAGAAATGACCATATCAGAGAGGGACTGGGTCATTGATGTTGGCTTCAGATAAGCAAAGCATCCAGTGGAGAGAACAGCACCACAACCAGCAGGTGGGGAAGGCAGGTAGAATAGACTTTGGACTGACATTTTGTGAATGTGATCTTCCTGACAGCAGAGAAGATGTGGACATAGGAAATGACGATGAAAATAAAGTAGCAGATAGTCAACACCACAGTTATGAGAATGGGTGCAAGTTTGTTCATTACATATCCTGAGCAGGAAATAGCCAATAATTGGGGGATGTCACAGAAGAAATGGTGGACCACGTTTGACCCACAGTAGGACAAGGAGAAGGTTCCAGCTATAAATATGACAGAGATGATGCCCCGACCCAGCCAGGACACAGCTGTCAGCTGCACACACCTGTCCCTGCTCATGATGACCTCATAGTGCAGGGGGTGGCAGATGGCAGCATAGCGGTCAAGGCTCATCACTGTGAGCAGGTGCAACTCTGTACCTACTGAAAGAATCAGCACAAACACCTGGACGACACAGCCCGGGAAGGAGATGGAGCTGCTGTGCATCAGAGAGTTGGCAATGGACTTGGGGACCGTGGTTGTGATGACGCAGAGATCTGTGAAGGACAGACTCCTCAGGAAGAAGTATATGGGGGTTTGGAGGTGCCAGTCCAGGGTGGTGATGATGACGATGAGCCCAATCCCCAGCAAGGCGTACAGGTAGACCAGGGAGAAGAGCAGCAGGTGCAGGAAGCCCATGTTCCCCTGGGTGGGGAACCCAAAGAGGATGAATTCTGTCACGATGGTGCGATTGGTCAGCCCGGAGCTATCATCTGTGTAAAAGAATAAAATGGGAATAGCCTCAATCTTCCAATATTGAAAATATAAGGGGTTATCAATATAAGTTAAAAATTCAATGCATTTTCTACATACTTATTCCTTCTAGGTGCATCTGTGTATACAGTTTTATTCTACACAATTATTCCCTTTTAATGTGAATGTGCCATTATTATATTCTCCAAATATGTCTGCCAGATTTGTGAGAGACTCAAATTTCAACTGTCACCTACAAAATTTGAACACATTAGAATCTCTTATCTGTGAACAAACCTCCCACACTACGCACCCCGCCCCAGTCCTGGGGCTCCTGCTCCTGCTCCTACCCAGGACCCAGCGCCTCCACCCAGCACACCTCCCAGAGGTTGTCCAGGGCACAGCCCCAGAGGACATGTGACCATACCCAGCCCCTCCCCACCCTGAAGAGCCTGTTCCTTCTCCTCCAGCACAGCCCTGGTGTGGGGAGGCACCACAGTGACAGGTGTGCGGGGAGATGGGGTGTGAGGGTCCCTGTTCCTGCCCCCAGGACCCGACACTGTCCTGGAACTGAATGATCTGGGCTCGGCGTCCCCGTGCAGCATGTCCTGATGCCTCCTTTGTCAGATTCCTGCCACTGTGGCCTCACTGCTGCCTCCTGGTCCGTCCCCTCGTCTCCTCATCTCCCTGCCCCTGACCCCCCACATCTGAGGATCCACAGACCACGTTTCCCGCAGAGTCTCCTCCTGGGTCACACCCACACGCCCCTCCTGAAGCATGGGCTCATCAACACCCGGGTCCTTGCCAGCCCCTCTGTCCCCCTCAGACTCATGCACATCTGTTCAGTGAGGAGTCGGCTCCGGGGCTGAGCTGGACGGTCTGTGCGTGTGGCTGTCCCTGCCGGTCCCAGGGCCCTGGATCCCCTGGGTGTGAGTTTGTTCCTCCCCCCAGGCCCGTGCATGCATGGGGACGTCTAGATACGGGGCAGCCCTGCCCTCTCTCCCACCCCCAATCTCACCCTCTCCCTCCTCTGTGGGGTGATGGAGGGGCAGGCCCTGGGAAGGCAGGATTTTTGAGGAGAACATAGGAAATAACTGTGTATATACATTAGTGTAAACAATCCAATATCATTTAATTACAAAATAAATTAGGATACAATTTGGTCTAGTTGTAGAAATCATTTGATTACCCTAAATGTAATGATGAAATGTGTTTTGCATAGATCTCTTCCTGACTGTTACTGTTACTGTTACTCTTCCTTTTACAATATCACTAACAATCCTTGAGTGATGGAGTTGGAGAAAAAAACCCAAATCCAGGTCCATAAATAGTCAGTTGTCCCTGCCACCCACACTTCATTGTCAGAGCCATGAAACTCTCTCCAAAGTTGCTGAAAAAAGTTATTGAATCTCTACTTGACATATAGGTCATAAGATTTAAGGACAAAATGACATAACATTCTGATTTTTAACAATAAGTATTATTTTTAAATTCATATTAAGTTTAGCATCCTTCACATTAATTGCATCAAATGTTTTGATTGTATTTGACACTGAACACACACGGACACACTGTGTTGAGTGCCCAACCACAGTGATGACATGATGTTAGATGTATCGTAAGTCATGATCTACTTTATGATGATGCTATAAAACGTCATAGTACTTGGAACAGTTAAAATTAAAAAAAAAGTTATTTTCTCCATTGAAATTCATCCCAGGAGAATATGGAATTGTGAAATCCAGCAACTTGTGCATGTTAAGAATTTATTAGTTTCATTATTTATAAAATAAGATTTTAACTGCTATGCTCTCTCCAATGTAAAAAGAAGCTTGAAATCTAAAATCTTTCAAATGTGAGTGGATTCTCCTCTGCAAATAGCTGGGGGCAGATAACTGACGCCTGGGTCGGGAATATTCCCGCTGCTGTGTCCTGTCTTTCTCCTGAGGTTGTGGCCATGGCATGGACAGAGGGTGTCCCAACCGCCTACTCCATGGTCGGGGCTCATAGGGATGCCTCTGAGCACTCACTGGATGTTCCACCCCGTCCTGTGCTGCCTCATGGACAGAGTAGGGCCTCAGGGCTGGGCTATTTGAGCTCTGGAGCTGGTGTCCGCGTGTAGGACACTGTCCACATTCCAGCTCTCAGGGACCCTCCTCTAGAGGGACAAGCACCCTTTTTCAGGTCACTGTCTTAATTGGGGTCGTCCTGTAGCACATTCAGTGGGTAATTGGTGCACTGAGTGTGCCAGAGGCAGTTTTATTAGTGGTTTACACCTCAATGGAAAGGAATGTAATTCATCTCCTTTCAGGCTCCACCACCATCGACTGAGCCTACTATGGGGCACCCAGTTGTGGCCATGTCGTCAAAGCCACAGATGAGCCCACTTCACAGGAAGCTGGAAAGTCTGCCTCCCCCTGTACACTACCTGGGGCGTGGCAGGTGGGAGGGTGGACGAGGACCTTATAGGGGCAGGAAGGGAAGGGAGGTGGAAAACCAGGATGAAATACCCCAGGAGCGAGAAGGAGAAGCACCTGGATCTTCTGACATGAGAATTAGTTTGTTTGACTCAGAATTTGTTTATTTAAAAATGACATTTACTCAACATTCAAAAAAGATAAACACATGCAATTTGCAGCAACATGGATGGCGCTGGAAGGGATCATGCTCAGCAAAATAAGCCAGAAAGAAAAAGAAAATTACCGGATGGTCTCACTCATAGCAGAAATCTAGAAAACTTAAATAAGGGACCAGGAAAATGAATAACTATAAGAAAGTGAAAATCAAAATTAAAAAAAAAACTGTGAACCAGAGACACTTTTTGGGGGGTGGTGGGCGGGAGGGGAGGGATTGGGGTCAGAATGGGGGGTTTGCAATTGTTTGGGGAATATAAAAATAAAATTGATTATTTAAAAATAAATAAATAAAAACACTAAAAAATAAAAATAAAAAAATAAATAAATAAATAAATAAATAAAAATGGCATTTCCTCTCAGCACCTATAACTCTGTCATCACATTTGAGCTGTTGTCGTGTGTGAGAGAAGCTTGTGTTTATCTTCCACTGCGGGTCAGTCCTGAGGCAGAGCTGTCCAGCGTGTCCATGGGGTGGTCTGTGTCTGGGGCTCTGATACAGCAGAGTGGGGGACCCTCTCGCAGCTATGGGTCTCCCCAGAGTCCTCATAGGGCCCACCAGGTCAGGCCCAGGCAATAGGGTCGGGGGAACTGCCTGAGGAGACAGGGGATGACAGTCCCGGGCCAAAATGCTGTCCTGTCCATATCCACAGCGTCCGCCAGGCTCAGCCCACAGCTGCCCAGCAAGATGGTGCCTCCCTGAAGGAGGTGGAGCTGGAGGCCCTGGTTGGACGATGTTGGGGGTGCATCCAGGATTGGGGGTGCTTGTGGTTGCTGACTCCAGGCCCTGTGGCAGCCCTGGCTCATGGACTCCTGACGGCCTGTCCACCCCCTTCCGGGCCGCCCGCTCTGAGGCCATGTGCCATCCAAAGCGGTTCCTGAGGGATATGCACCTGCGCCTGTGGGGGTCGTGGGGTTGGGCTGGCCCCACAGACCAGGGTGGGATACAGCGTCCACCCAGCCCTGTGCCCAGTGCAGGCGGCGGGCAGCTCTGCTGTGTCTGTGAACCGAGGCTGGACCTGCCCACCCACAACCCAGACCTGCCTGGGCCTTCCTCTCCTTTCCCTGAAACCCCAGCTGCTGGTGCCAGAGTCCCCAAGACCAGCTCCCAGGTAATGGACTGGGCTGCTCAGCTGGGCCGAGGGCCACTGGGGAAACTGTTTGGGAAGCTGTGCCCAGGCAGCCATCACATCTCCAGGTCTGATGATGCCCCTGGGTTTGGGCAAAGGACATTTAGTGCTTGGCTGGCAAAGGACAGAGAGGACAACTGCTTCCTGGCCTGGCGGCTCCCCCTGAGGGACCCTGAGTCTATGGGGTAACAAACTGCCCCACTGCTCACCAGAGACAGGCATTTTGGTACAAGGAGACACCCCTCATCCGGGACAAAAGCCATGTCACAGGGGCCCGCAGGCACTAGAGGGTGTGGAGAAAGAGCCCCCGTTGCACGGTTAGGGGGACAGAGAAACTACGCAGAACAACCACCTTGGCTTAAAACTCCAGGATGGATCAAGCAGCGGGTCACACGCGGGCACAGGCAGAAGGACTCTCTCACAGCTCTGCCACCATCACAGCACCATCACCAGCAGGCACGCTCGGCCCATGGACCAAAGACCAGATAGTGGCACTTCCACACCTGGGCGGGCGCGGACAGGGCGAGGGCAGGGCCATGCAAAAGGAGGGAGTTTGAGAAATACATGCATCAAAGCAAGTCAGACATGTACACACAATCAGGGGGTGGCCGAAAACAGGCATTTGAGCAGGGAAACACTTGAAAAGTCTTGGGGAACAAACCCTTGAGGCTCTGAGAGGGAGGGGAGGGTACGGGGACAAAGGAGGGGCTGGCGTCCCTGTGACACAACCACCTTTGACGGTGGCTGGAGGACACGGGCGTGTACATTTAGACAGTCTCTGTGACTGAGGGAAAGAGGGCGAGCTTTACTTGCTTGTGTTCTGGCCCTTCATCAGTCTCCCCACAGCCAACTTCATGGCTTCATTCCTCAGACTGTATATGACAGGATTAAAGGTGGGGGCACCGTCGTGCAGAACATAGAAACGACCAGGTCAGACATGGACAGGGTCCCTGAGGTCGGCTTCACATAAGCAAAGAATGCAGTGGAGATAAACAGCACCACATCCAGCAGGTGGGGAAGGCAGGTGGAGTAGACCTTGGCCTTCCCTTCTGTGGATGGGATCTTCCTGACAGCAGAGAAGATGTGGACATGGGAAATGACGATGAAAATGAAGCAGGGCATTTCCAATATCATACAAATAAAAAGGGGTACAAGTTCACTCATCACATTTTCTGAGGAGGAAATAGCCAATAACTGGGGGATATCACAGAAGAACTGGTGGACCACGTTGGACCCACAGTAGGACAAGGAGAAGGTTCCAGCTGTGAGCATCACAGAGATGGAACATCCACCCTGCCAGGACACAGCTGTCAGCTGCACACACCTGTAACTGCTCATAATAACCTCATAGTGCAGGGGGTGGCGGTTGGCAGCATAGCGGTCAACACTCATCACCGTGAGCAGTGTCAGCTCTGTAGCTCCTGAAACAAACAGCATGAAGACCTGGAGGACACAGCCTGGGAAGGAGAGGGAGCTCCTGTGCCTCAGAGAGCTGGCAATGGACTTGGGGACCGTGGCTGAGATGAGGCAGAGATCCGAGAAGGACAGACCCCTCAGGAAGAAGTACATGGGGGTGTGGAGGTGCCGGTCCAGGGTGGTGATGAGGACGATGAGCCCGTTCCCCAGCAGGGCACACAGGTAGGCCAGGGAGAAGAGCAGCGGGTGCAGGAAGCCCATGGTCCCCTGGGTGGGGAAGCCCAGGAGGACGAATTCTGTCACGGCCGTGAGATTGTCCATGGTCACCCCTGGAGTCATTTTCTGTATTTTGAAAAAAAATAAAGAACAAGAAGATATTGTCATATCTTCAATATTGTCATAGAATGAGTTATCAGCATAAGATAATGATTCAGTTTACTCAATGGGTAATTACTCCATATTGGTCCAACAGAGTCTAGTACCCTCATGTGCGTGTGCTGCTGTGTTCAAACTTTCATTTCAATCTCATGTGAGGGGACATGATCACACTGTCCAAACATGTCCTGAAAATTGTTGAAGGCTTGAAGATTTCCACTGACCCAACAGAACTTTAAGAATTGCAATCTCAAACCTCTCAACAAACCTGACTGACTGTCCCTCCCCACTGCCCCAGGCCCACGGCTCCCCCTTCCCCCAGGCCCCAGTGTCTCCGCCCAGCACACCTCCCAGAGGTTGTCCAGGGCACAGCCCCAGAGGACACATGACCATGCCCAGCCCCTTCCCACCCTGGAGAGCCTGTTCTGCTCCTCCAGCACAGCCCTGGTCTGGGCAGGTCCCAAGGGGATGGTGTGTGTGGGTCCCTCTTTTCCTGCTATCCAGGACCCGACACTGTCCTGGAATTGAATGATCTGTGCTTCGTGTCCCCATGTGGTGTGTCCTCACACCTCTTCTCTCAGATTCCTGCCCCAGTGGCCTCACTGCTGCCTCCTGGTCAGTCCCCTCGTCTCCTCATCTCCCTGCCCCTCACTCCCCACATCTGAGGACACAGAGACCACGTTTCCTGCAGAGTCTCCTCTTGGGTCACACCCACACATCCCTCCTGCAGGAAGGGTTTGTCCACCCCGGCCTGTCCCGGCCCCTCTGTCCCCCTCAGACTCATGCACATCTATGCAGGGAGGAGGCCGCTCTGGGGCTGAGCCGAATGGTCTGTGCGTGTGGCTGTCCCTGCCGGTCCCAGGGCCCCGGGTCCCCCAGGTGCGGGTTTGTTCCTCCCCCAGGCCCATGGGTGACTGGGGACGTCTGGACACGGGGCAACCCTGCCCACTCTCCTCCTCCCCAATTTCCCCCTCTCCCCCCTCTGTGGGTTAGAGAGGGGCAGGCCCTGGTGAGGGAAATACAGTGGTGGACAGAAATAAAAAAAAAATTCAATAGAAACTAGAAGACAAATGGAAATACCAGGTGGTCATAAGTGGAGACATCTCTTGAGTGGTTTAGAATAATATTTGTAATGATGAAATCATTTTTTCCAGTTAAAGTAGGATTTTTAGGAGAATGTGGTGATGTGAATGTATTGTAAGGGATTAGAGAAGCAATTCCAGCTATTTTAATGAAAACAAGAAAAAAATAACTTTTGAACCTGTTGTATCCTATTAAAAACTTATTCAGTGATTTATAATACATTTTTATATTTATTTTGTATAAAATTAGATTTTCTATTTTTCTGTTGCTGTGCAGTTAAAATAAAAACAATATCACATCCATAATAGACCTATTTCCAGGTGTTCTATCATTATATTGTGAAGGAAATAGAAGATCAACATAGATCCCGGGAAAAGGTCATGAATTTCTGTCTGACTCACCTACTTTTCATAATAGTTTAGGGATGAACGTGTGTAGCTTTCCCTTTTTAAATAATTAGTATTATTTAAATTTCCTCTGGAGTCTCTACTACTTAAATAATTCCATTAAATGTGATTTAAAAAAATCAATTCATTTTTGCTTACAAGAGCTGGGGTGCAGGCCAGAGGTGTGGGGTGGTGGGAGGACTCACCAGAGACAGAGAGGGGAGCAGAGCAGGCAGAGTGACTGAAACCCACTGCTGAGGGGAGCAGCAGGGAGACAGGAGAGGTCTGCTGCGCCCTGTGGGTAGCTCCCTGGCCAGGCATCGAACTCTTGCTGCAGAGGCTGTGGATAGTTTCACAGAGCTGAGACTTAACCCCTTGCATCACCAGGGAGTCCCCCATCAAATGTGATTTTATCAAACACTAAACACTTTCAACTCAGAGTTCTAAATGCTGAAATATCATAGCTTTATACAACAATTCTCAAGTACAGCACCTGAAAAAAAATGTATTTTCTCTCTTAGAAACTCTCCCAGAACGATATGGCACTCTGGAACGGAACTATTTGTACACCTTAGAATTTATTAATTGTAATTTATAACATGAATATTTCAACTGCTGTTATTCTGAAATACAGAATGCATTGGGAAGTGACACCGGGTTGTAAAACATGTTACCTCAAAAGAGAACAATTAAAATTCCCTCTGGTAGGACAAGAATAAGGTCCGCTGTTCCCAGGGAAAGGCTGACTCTGTGAGACGCAGCTCAGGGGGACAGACACTGCCACTCAGCAGAGAACATGGATCACCAGGGAGCGCCCCCGCCTGACCCGACCTGCGCATCCAGGCTGGCGGCGCCCATGACCCAGCAGCAGTGCCCACAAAGCTCGCCCTCCGGAGCCTGGAGGAGACGCGAACCCTGGACGGCCGGTCCCGCTGCCCCCGCGGCGCTGCCTCCGCTGTCTGGTCCTGCCTCGGCTCCCGATCCGCGGCGGGCAGGGCGCTCCGTGTCCGCGGCCGGGCCCTGACATATCTGCGCCCTCCGTGGGGCCTCACCGGGGCCCCGGTGTCCTGTCCCCGATGACTTCTCAGCGGCGC
This sequence comes from Talpa europaea, assembly GCF_964194135.1. NCBI lineage: Eukaryota > Metazoa > Chordata > Mammalia > Eulipotyphla > Talpidae > Talpa > Talpa europaea. Next base: position 7,087,212 of record NC_140075.1, on the reverse strand, counting down.
CAGGTAATGAGCCTCCCGGGTCAGCAGCGCCATTAGGGGTCCTTGGGGACCCCGCGAGCAGGTCCTGGTCCACCCTCAGCCCCATCAGTGACCCGGAACCACCACGGGGCCGGGTGTGGCCCCCCCAGAGCCACAAAGGAGCCCTGTCCACAGGGGCTGGAAAGTCACCGCCACCCCAGTGCATCCGCCTGGGGTCCTGGGGCAGGAGGAGGGAACAGACAGGAGGAGGGAGCGCGGGAGGAGCGGGTAGAGACAGGTGGGCAGCAGCACCGGAGGGCAGCGGGACGGAGCAGGCGCCTACCGGGGATGTTCCTGTCCCTGCAGACCTGGGTCCCCCGCGGAGCCGAGCTGTGCCGGGGTGTGTCTCCCCTTGGCCAACGCGGCCTGCGAGCACCCACCAGGTGGCTGCGGCGGGGCTGTTTCTGGGCTGGTGGCGAGTCGGGGCCGCAGGTATCTGGACGGGGCTTCTTTGTGGCCCCGCGGGGGGCGCGCCCAGGAGCTGTCCGGACTCTAGTGACACTTGCGGGCCGGGTGGGGACAGGCCCCGGGTGGGGTCGTGGCCGTCAGCACTGCGTCCTGCGTGGTAGTCGAGGGACAGCTGACGTAAGAGAGGAACTTGTCGGGGTGGCTCCTGAATCCCAGTGAGCCCTGAGCCGCAGTGACCCCTGCAGCCCCAACCTCTGAACCCCAGTGACCCCTGCACTCCAATGACCCCTGGATTCTGGTGACCCGTGGACCCCAGTGGCCCCAGACAGTCCAATCAGGCCCTCCTCTCCCCTTCCTCCATCCCCCCTCCTACAGGCTCCTCACCAAGGTCCTCTTGCCAGGGTGAGGCGACAGGACCAAGGCGGGTCAACAGCAGAACTGGACCCAGTGCTCTGAGCACAGAACCTGCACCCCAGCCCTGCCCCATCACCCCCTTCTCCGGACTTGTCCTCCGGGATGCCCCTGGGGGGCGCCGCGGTGACAAAGTTGAGGGTGGCCCCACCACCAGCAAACTGGTGGGAGTATTTTCTCCACATCCTTGCCAACATTTATTGTTGCTAGTTTTTTTAATATGTTCCATTTTCACTGGTGTGAGATCGTAACTCATGGTAGTTTTGATTTGCATTTCCCTGATTACAAGGGATGTTGAACATTTTTTCATATGCCTGTTGGCCATTTGCATTTCCTCTTTGGAGAAGTTTCTTTTTAGCTCTTCTGCCCAATTTTGACTGGACCATTTACTTTGTTTGTGTTGAGTCTCTTCACCTCTTTGTAGATTTTTGCGATCAGTCCTTTATCATTAGTGTTGTGTGCAAAAATGTTCTCCAAGTTGGTGGGGTTTCTCTTTGTTTTGGTTATTGTCTCTTTTGCTGTGCAGAAGCTCTTTAATTTGATGTAGTCCCAGCTGTTGATCTTTGCCTTCACTATCACTGCTTTGGATGACGAGTCCTTAAAGATGTTGCTGAGGTGCATGTCATGTCGTGTTTTGCCTATATTTCCTTCTATGTATTTTATGGTTTCAGGTCTTATGTCAAGTTCTTTAATCAATTTTGAGTTGGTTTTTGTGTATGCTGTGAGGTAGTGGTCAAGCTTCATTATTTTGCATGTAGCGATCCAGTTTTCCCAGGATCATTTATTGAACAAACTTTCTTTGCTCCAGTGCATATTCTTTGCTCCTTTGTCAAAGATTAGTTGACCATAGATCTGGGTTTTCTATTTGGTTCCATTGGTCCGTGTGTCTGTTCTGGTTCCAATACCATGCAATTTTGTTTATTATGGCTTTATAGTACAGTTTGAAATCTGGGAGAGTGATGCCTCCATTCCCTTCTTTATCTTATTTTATAAGAAGATATTTTTTTCTTTTTTTTTTTCAGGAGAGCTTTGGCTATTCAGGGTTTTTGGTGGTGCCATATGAATTTCATCAGTATTTGTTCTATTTCTTTGAAGAATGACATTGAAATTTTTATTGGAATAGCACTGAATCTGTAAATTGCTTTTGGGAGGATGGATATTTTGATAATGGTAATTCTTCCAATCCATGAGCAGGGGGTGTCTTTCCATTTATTTGTGTCTTCTTCTATTTCTTCTTCTTCTATTTTCTTTGTATAGGTCCTTTACCTCTTTTGTTAGGTTTATTCCCAGGTATTTGATTTTTTTTGTTTGTTTCAATTATAAAAGCGATGGTTTTCTTGATTTCTTCTTCAGATTTAATGTGTGTGTATAGGAAGGCTACTGATTTTTGCGTGTTGATTTTGTATTCTGCTACTTTACTAAACTGATTGATTAGTTTAATTAGTTTTTCTGTGGAGTTTTTGGGGTTCTCTATGTATAGTATCATATCGTCTACAAATAGTGATAGTTTGACTTCTTCTTTTCCTATTTGGATTCCTTGTATGTCTTTCTCCTATCCTATTGCTCTGGCTAGGACTTTCAGTATTTTATTGAAAAGCAGTGGTGAGAGTGGACATCCTTGTCTTGTTCCAGTTCTTAATGGAATTGCTTTCAGCTTTTCACCATTGAGAATGACACTGGCCATGGGCTTGTCATATATGGCCTTTATGATGGTGAGGTATGTTCCTTGCATCCCGAGAATTTCAAGGGCCTTTATCATAAATGGGTGTTGTACTTTATCAGAAGCTTTCTCAGCATCTTTTGATATTATCATATGGTTTTTATGTTTCTTTTTGTTGATGTGTTGGATAACATTGATTGATTTTCAGATGTTGAACCATCCTTGTGTCCCCAGAATAAATGCTACTTGGTTGTTGTGAATTATCTTATGGATGCACTGTTGGATTCTGATAGCTAAGATTTTATTAAGGATTTTTGCATCAGTGTTCATTACACATATTGGTCTGTAGTTTTCTTTTTTTGTGTTGTCCTTGTTTGGTTTTGGTATTAGTGTAATGTTAGCTTCATAGAACATGTTTGGTATTATCCCTACCTTCTCATTTTTTTTTTTTTGGCACAAAACATCAGAAATTTATTGTCTCATACTTCTGGAGGCCAGAAGTCCAAAATTAAGGTAATAGCATGCTCTCTGTCGTGCTCTGGGAAAGGAACTGCTTCTTGCCTTTATCAGCTTATGGTAGCCTCAGGCTTGTAGGTATATCTCTCTAGTCACATGGCTGCCTTCTCCCTGTGTTTTCACATCATTGTCCCTCTATGTGCATTTGTCTCTGTGTTCAGATTTTTTTTTTTAATAAAGACATCTGGGGCCTCCCTGGTGGTGCAGCAGTTGAGCGCTGGGGTGCGAAGCTGCTGGCAGCCTCTATGGTGCCGTTTCGATCCCTGGCTGCTTCCTGGGCACCAGAGGAGGGTCCCACATGGTGCGCAGACCTCTCCTGCCGCCCGCTGCTCCCCTCAGCAGTGTACTTTGGTCCTTCTGCCTGCTCTGCTCCCCGCTCTGGCTCTGGTGAATCCTCTCACCCTCCCACGCTTCTGACTGTACCCAGTGCTTGTATAAACAAACAAAAAAATAAATAAATAAATGCAAATACATGCCTTTAAAAAATAAATAAAGGCATCTGGATTAAGTCCACCTAATACCTTATTTTAGCTTGAGAATCTCTACAAAGATCATATTTCCCAATAAGTTCATATTCTAAGGTACTGGGGATTAGGACTCCAACATATCTTTTTTTTTCACATTTGATATGCATTTTATTTTAATTTTAATTTTTTAACTTTATTTTTATATTCCCCATACAATCGCAACCCCCTTATTTTGACCCCAATCCCTCCTTTTCCTGCCCCCCAACCCTCACAGAGTGTCTCTGGTTTATAGTTGTTTGTTGATTTTGATTTTTACTTGACCTACTAAACATAGAACTTCCATATGATCCAACAATTCCACTCCTAGGCATTTACCCAAAGGACACAGAAACATCAATTCCAAAGAGCACCTGCACCCCTATGTTTATAGTAGCACTGTTTACAGTAGCTAAGCTATGAAAACAACCCAGATGCCCAAAAATAGATGACTGGATCAAGACAATGTGGTACACATACACAATGGAATATTACTCAGTATTCAAAAAAGATAAACACATGCAATTTGCAGCAACATGGATGGCACTGTAAGGGATCATGCTCAGCGAAATAAGCCAGAAAGAAAAATAAAAATACCGATGGTCTCACTCTTAGCAGGAATCTAGAAAACTTAAATAAGAGACCAGGAAAAAGAATAACTATAAGAAAGTAAATTCCATCTCAATTTTTTTTGAAATAATTAAGAAGTATAGGCACTGATTTGTTATGAATGTTTGGTAGAATTCATTTGTAAATCCATCTGCTCCTGAGCTTTAGTTTTTGGGGAGGGTTTTAATTAGCATTTCAATTTCACTGCTTGAAATCAGACTATTTAGGTGTTCTATTTCTTCTTTAGCTAGCTTTGGGTGACTGCAGAATTGTAGGAATAATATCCATCTCTTCTAGATTGTTGAGATTTTTTGCATATAACTGTTCATATTAGTTTCTGATTATTCTTTTGATTTCTGCTGTGTCTGTTGGGATTTCTCCTTTTGCATTTGTGATCCTCTTTATTTGTGTTTCTTACATTTTTTTTTTTCCTTTGTGAGCCTGGCTAGGGGTTTGTCTATTTTATTTATTTATTTTTTTAAGAACCAACTTTTAGTTTCATTGATCTTTTGTTTTTTTTTTTTTTTTCATTTCTATTTCATTTATTTCCGCTTTGATTTTTAGTATTTCCTTTCTTCTACTTGTTTTGGGGTTTTTTGTTGTTCTTTTTCTAGTTCTTTGAGTTGTGTGATTAGGTTGTTTCTTTGAGTTATTACTTGTTTGTTTATGTGAGCCTGTATTGCTATGCATTTTCCTCTTATTACTGTTTTTGCTGTATCCCACACATATAGGAAATTGGTATCCTACTTGTCATTCAACTCAATGTATTTTTTTTAATTTCTTCTTTGATCTCCTCATTAATCCAGTGGTCTTACAGTAGTATGGGTTTCAGTCCATGAAGTAGAAGGGTTCCTTGCCTTCTTTTTATGGTTTATTTCTAGTTTGATTCCTCATGGTCAGAGAAGATGGTTGGTATGATTTCAACCTTGGCGTATCTGTTGATGTTTGTCTTGTGTCCCAGTATGAGTTGGATCCTGGACCATCATCTGTGTGCACCTGAGAAAAATGTGTACTCAGATTTTTTTGGGTTTAGTGTTCTATAGGTGTCTGTTAAGCACATGAACTCTAGATCCTTACTTAGAGCTTTAGTGTCCTTAATTATTTTGTGTCTCGTTGATCTATCCATTGTTGATAATGGTGTGTTGAAGTCTCCTACTACATACATGTTTTCTCTGATGTTGGTTTTCATAGATGATAATAGTTGTCTGATATATTTTGGTGCCCCTTCATTTGGTGAGTAAATGTTAATGAGTGTTATTTCTTCTTGAAGTGTAGTGACTGTCTGGGTCTTTTTTTTTACCTTTTTCAGTTTGAAATCTATTTTATCTTATATAAGTATAGCTGTTCTTACCTTCTTTTTGGGTCCATTTGCTTGTAATATTGTTTTCCATCCTTTTACTTTCAGTCTATTTTTATCTTTTGTAGTTAAATGTGTTTCCTGGAGACAGCAAAGGGTTGAGTCTTATTTCTTAATCCAGCCTGTGACTCTGTGTCTTTTTATTGAAGTGTTTAGTCCATTTACATTTAGAGTTAATATTGATGTGTTAGTGTCTGCATTTCCATTTTGTTTGTCTTTTCTCTGGTTTTATTTATTTTTTAATTAGTTTTTTTTTGGTCTTATTTCATTCTTATTCATCCCTCTAAGCTTCTGGCTTTAGGACTCCTTGTAGTAATTTTTGGAGTGGGGGTTTAGTCATAATGAAGTTCCAGAGTTTCGGTTTGTCTGAGAAGGTCTTTATTCTTTCTTCATAAAGGAAGGAAAGCTTTGCAGGGTAGAGTACTCTTGGTTGGCATTTGTTGTCTTGGAGCCTGTTGACTTTGTCCCTCCACTCTCTTCTTGCCCATGGTGTTTCTTCAGAGAAGTCTGATGTCAGCCTGATTGGTTTTCCTTTGTAAGTTATCTGTTTCTTCCCTCTTGTCAGCATCATTATTTTTTCCTTGTCTCAGATTCTTGGGAGCTTTACTATTATGTCTTGCTGAATTTTTCCTTTCATCGTGGAAGTTTGGTGTTATTTTTGCTTTTTCTACATATATTTCAGCTCCTTCTTCACGTTTGGGAATTTCTCTTCAATTATTACCTTGAATATTTTTTCTGTTCCTACATCTCTCTCCTCTCCTTCTGGGATTCCTGTTACTTATATTTCCTTTCCTCATGGAGTCAGATAGTTCACAATATCTTTAGTCTTTTTCCTTCGTACTTCTCTTTCCTTTTCTGTTTTGAATCTTTTTATTTCTGGGTCTTTGAGAGAGCTTATTCATTCTTCCATTTCATCTATTCTGCTCTCACTGCTTTTCTCAGAGTTCTTTAGCTCCTCCATTAATCCTTTGATCTCCTGCATTTCTTTCACTTCCCTCTTTAGGGACTCAATTTCATTCTTCTGATCATTGATTATTTTTCCCTTATCATTGTTTTATGACTTCTTTCAGTTTTTTAATCATGGCAATTTTAAAATCTGTATCTGGAAGGCTCAGAAGTTCCCCCAAGTCACTGTTGTTGCAATCTGGTGGGTGATTTTCTTTATTTGGTGTATCTTTTCCCTGAGGACTTGCTTGGTTGCTTGTAGTTTTTCTTCTTCCTGCTGCTTGTTTTCTAATTTTTCCTATGTGTTGGGACACTGTATCACTGGTACTGGCCGGCATTTCTGGTGTGCTCTTTCTGGGATGTCGAAAACTGGTGGTCCAGTCAAGTCAAAAACTGTTATACCAGCAGTCCAGTAGGACAGTTTTACTATGAATATGTTAGTGGTTGCTGTCACAGAAAATCTCCTCCTTCAGTATTTAATTCCAGAAGTGGGTCTTGCAGTCCCACAGACTGCCCTGGCCATGGCTGGATTGCCCAATTGGCTCCAAATCACTGGATCCCCCACCTGGGCTCCGACTGTCTGTCAGACAGAGGCCTGGCCTGTGGGGCTTTTTGGCTCACTTCTGGCTGTGGGGGCAGCACTTTCCCAGTTCCATACAGTCTAGGTGGATTCCGGACGCAAAGATACCTGGTCTAAAATGGCGAGTCAAGAGGGCATTCCCCTGCGCCCATGGTCTAGAAATTAACAGTTTTAATTCATACAACCTTGAGACATTTCATATTTTATTAAGGTAAATATTGTAATTATGTTGTACAAAGATGGCAAAAATGTTGGCAATGAATAGTCTCAGAGTATATTTATAATGGTCTGATTTAGCTTCTTAATTCAATTCATATATTACATTCTTATTATATCCCATAACTTTCATTGATGGGTAAATTATAACAGTATCACAATTAATGTTAACAAAGTTATTTATCAGCAGAAAACATAAAAGTGCCAATCATTTGAACACTTTATAGTAAAGCAAGTTATCAGCCCAGAATTTCAAAGATCAATTTTCTGCCACCTCTTCTACTGTCCCTGGCTGGTCTCCAGATTTCCCTTGTGCCACATGGGACTCTCCTGGGCTGGAGGCAAGGTCAGCCTGACTCACTCCTCACAGGGCAAACTGTTTGTGAGTGACTGAATGTTGGTATCCAATTGGAACTACATTTTATCATGAAATATTTGGTGTGTACTTTTCAAAGATCAAGCATCGCAGACAGGAATGCAAAGGTTGATGCAGGCAGCAGAGAGGAGCAAAGGCCAGAGAGCAGCCACACCCTCAGGGCATTTCACTTCCCCAAATTATATCTTCTTCAAATCCTTTGCATCTTTATGTCTACACTAAATAATGGTATTATTTTATTGTACACTAATCTGTTGAGCTTTCTCATTTGAATATGTCCATAGAAATGCAGACACTCTGGGTAAGAAACCCATGAGGTGCCCACAGGACTTGTCTCCAAATTCCCAGGCACCCAGGTAACTAAACAGATGGGGACAAACTTGTTTAAGTGTGGAGTGATGCTGTGGTGCCATTCCTCAGTGAATTCTGGAAATATTAGAATTGATGTAGGTTACTCTTTTAACTTTGCTTTTATAAATATAACTTGTTAATATCTCTCATTTGTTCCCCAAAATTCCTATGCTTTACATTTTTGAAATATTTTAAATGCTATTTAAAATATTTTAATATTTTAATGTTTAAAAATTTTAAATATTGATGGGTAAATTATAACAGTATCAACAATTAATGTTAACAAAGTTATTTATCAGTAGAAAACATAAAATGGCCAATCATTTGAACACTATAAAATATAGCAATTGTCAGCCCAAAAGGTCAAAGATCAGGATTCTGCCATTGCATCTACAGTCCCTGCCTGATCTCCAAATTTCAATATTTAATATTTTATATTAAAATTTTGTTATTTAAAATATTAATGTTTTAAAATTTTATCTAAAACATTTAAAATTGTATTTAAAAATTATATTTAAAATTTTATTTAAAATTTTATTATGTAAATACCAATATTTTAATAATATTCAAATTAAAAATATTTTAGATAATATTTGAATTTAAATATTATCTAAAATATTTTTGAATTTATTATTTAAAATATTTAAAATATTGTTGTAATATTTTAGTAATCATACTGCACAGGAAATTAACGTTCTTATTTCTCAGTGTGTTTATGGTAAATGCCGGCAGCACCCACACCGGTGCTTCCAGGAGGGTCTCTACCACGTCACTTGTGGTCCTTATTGACAGTAGATGGTGACTATTCAGATTCTAAGTTGTACCCCAAGGCCCTCTTGATGCTATGAATGCCTCACTCAATATAGGGGCCTTGGCCCCAACAGTGGCCCCTGGTCCCACACGTGACCGCGAGGGTCAGTGACGTTAGAGGGGAAGCCGCCTTAGAGACTGGAGATGCTGCCCCAGTGAGCGAACTGCTGACAACTGAGATGAAGCCCAACAATCCCCTTTCGCAGCTGGGAGCTACAGAAATGGAGACCAGCAAAGAGTGGTTGGAAGCTCAGTTCCCTCCAGTATACACACAACATCAAAGTGCACATAAGGGTTAAAAAGAGGAACAATCAATGCTAATAGAGCATATGAGCAGCAGACTATCCTGGCCATCTGAGACACAAGGTAATGTGAGGATATATGTTGCATATATAATTGTAAAAACATAAAAGGCAGTATAATGTGAAAATTTAAATTAAGTCTCTCATAAAGGGGACATGAAGTCTTCTTCTCTATTACATTTTGGTAAGTCTCCTCTTCATCAGTCTCCCCACAGCGGACTTCAAGGCTTCATTTCTCAGACTGTATATGATGGGATTAATGGTGGGGGGCACCATGGTGTAGAACATAGAAACCACCAGGTCAGACATGGATGGAATCACTGAGATCGGCTTCAGATGAGCAAAGAATGCAGTGGAGAGAAACAGCACCACAACCTGCAGGTGGGGAAGGCAGGTGGAATAGACTTTGGCTTTCCCTTCTGTGGATGGAATCTTCCTGACAGCAGAGAAGATGTGGACATAGGAAATGACGATGAAAATGAAACAGCACAAATCCGTCACTGCACTGATGAGTATGGGGACAAGTTCACTCATTAAATTTCCGAGCAGGAAATAGCCAATAAATGGGGGATGTCACAGAAGAACTGGTGGACAACTTTGGACCCACAGTAGGACAAGGAGAAGGTTCCAGCTGTGAGCATCACAGAGATAAAACATCCACCCAGCCAGACACAGCTGTCAGCTGCACACACCTGTCCCTGCTCATGAGGACCTCATAGTGTAGGGGGTGTCAGATGGCAGCATAGCGGTCAAAGCTCATCACCGTGAGCAGGTGAAGCTCTGTAGCTCCTGAAACCAACACCATGAAGACCTGGAGGACACAGCCCAGAAAGGAGATGGAGCTGCTGTGCCTCAGAGAGTTGGCAATGGACTTGGGGACCGTGGCTGAGATGAGGCAGAGGTCCGTGAAAGACAGAATCCTCAGGAAGAAGTACATGGGGGTGTGGAGGTGCCGGTCCAGGGTGGTGATGAGGACAATGAGCCCATTCCCCAGCAGGGTGCACAGGTAGACCAGGGAGAAGTGCAGCGGGTGTAGGAAGCCCATGGTCCCCAGGGTGTGGAACCCCAGGAGTATGAATTCTGTCACGACTGTGAGATTGGTCACCCCTGGAGCTGTCATCTCTGTAATAAATGTGGAGAGAAAGAAATCACTACCGCCCCATCTCTGCAGACTGAATATAACTGGGCTTCTCATACAACAATCACACTAGCTACTCACCACCCCCACCCCTGGTGCTCCCATGACTCTGCCTCTAGTCATTCTCTGAGTACTGTGTCCTGACAAACTACTATATTTCCAGTTCTTCTGAAAGAGATTTGTGATGTTGTCCGAACAGCTCATGTTATAAACACTGAGGTTGGACACTTCCCCTTCCCCTCAGAAACCGCCAGACTGTCCTCCCACATCTCTCCATAACCTGCACAGCATCACTGTTATCCCTGTTGCTCCCACACCCGCAGCCCCTCAGGATCCTGGGTCAGGCCTGTCCAGAGCTGAAGCCACATCTGAGGAGGAAACTCACTGAACCCCCTCCTTCCACCTAGAAACCTTCAATCCATGTCTTGCCTCGAGACACTCACTGTAGAGACCTCTAACAACTGCACTCGTGTTGAGGACTCAGTAGACACTCAGCAGCCATGTGGGTCTGCGAGACTTAAAAGGCCTTATGGGCCGCCATTTGGGGTGCATGGAGCTCTGCCCTCCAATACAAGGACAGGGCAGCATGGTCAGTTATGCTACCTAAAAGAGTGGAGGACAACAGACCCCGCAGACTCTGTTGAAATTAAGCAAGAGCAGGAGCTGATGAGCCAAAGAAAGGGCTACATCGGGAGGTATGACGGGAAGGCCGGGCCCCAGAGACTGGGCAGTGAGACACCTTGTCGATAAGACTGGAAACATGGCGGGCCTGGAGTCTAGTTTCCATTACACCAGTTTGTGGAGTAAAAAAAATATCTGGTCACAGACTCATGTCCCCCTGAAGACCTCGGTGAGTAAACACATTTTCAGTTTCACCCCTTGCATCTCCAACGGGTGCTGTGGGATGAGGCTACCACTACACAGGTGGGGTCTGCTCTTTCCCCAGCAACCTGCTCTTAAGAGTGGCTGCACGACCCCTGCTGGTGACTGCAGTATTGTCAACCCAAACGCCGCACAGTCCCCAGCACATACGCAGGCGCTCATGAAAGGAGTTGTCTTAACATCCACTTCCTGCGATGATGCTTCTCCGATCACTGGTCACCACACTCCTCCTCTGTGGGCCCTGGCTGTGTGCACTGAGACACCAGCTTGTCCCGCTGTGATTTCCCATTGAAAGACCTTCCTCCATCTCTAGTGATTATAAACTGGGTCTCCCGCAGAGTCTCCTACTGGGTCACCCCCACTCATCCTTCCTGCAGGATGGGCTCGTCCACCTCGGGTCCCTCCCGGCCCCTCTGTCCCCCTCAGACTCATGCACGTCTGTGCAGGGAGGAGGCCGCTCCGGAGCTGAGCCGGACTGTCTGTGAGTGTGGCTGTCCCTGCCGGTCCCAGGGGCCTGGGTCCCCCTGGTGCGGGTTTGTTCCTCCCCCAAGGCCCATGAATGAGTGGGGACACGTGGACATGGGGCAGCCCTGCATGCTCTCCTCCCCCTCCCCAATCTCACCCTCTCCCCCCTCTGTGGGGTGAAGGAGGAGAGGCCCTGGGGAGGCAGGACTTTTGGGAGAATGTGCTGATATGAAATAAATGTGATAGGTTCGTGGAAATGACCCAGATGTTTGAAGAACAAAAGAGATCAGTTTTGGACACGCTGTCATCAGGGGTCTGGGATTCTTCTGAATGACGTAAAACATAAACGTCTCACGACAAATTTAGCCGTGACACATATCTGCCCCTGCACCTGATCAGATACTGGGACTCCTGCACGCCACAGTGTCAGGGAGTGATGAGGTCAGATCCCCCCGAAGTGCATGTCCATTAAGGGACACAGTCGCAGCCCCGCCACGTGTAGAGAGAAAGATCTGTCTCTCCAGAAGCTGCCTCGAACCCCTTGACTGTCGCTACCCTGACGCCGTGGCCTGCTGGCCACGGACAGGCCTGGCACCCCTGTCCTCAGAGCAGACCCCACCCTAGCGAGGGGGGGCTCCCTGTGAGAGGGACCTTGTGTCTGCTCTGGGTCTCCACTCCCTGCCCCCCCATATCCGCCAGCCCTCCCGTCCCCCTGGGCAGGAGAGGACATTTGGGTCTGGAGGGAACCAGCTCCTCTGAGCGCCGGACCCGCTGCGGCCCAGAGCCAGGCCGGGCTCATTGTGGCCCTGTCCCCACAAGCAGTGTCCCTGGACTCTCCCGTGAGTCCCCCCGTGGCTGCTCGTCCCTTACTGTCTTGGCTCTTTCACATTCTAGACACACTCACTGCACTCCTTGCTCACATCACACTTCCAAAGCAATAACCATCCTATGCCATGTGATGCACCATAAGTGAAAATCCTCTCATATGATAAATATTCTAAAAAGTCAGTATCATTTGAGCTCCTTAAATTAAGAATAAATTATTTTCTCTCATTGAGACTGACCCTAGGATGATGCAGTCATGGGGCATTGAGTAACCTGTGCTCATTTAGAATCCATTAGTTTTCATTATTTGCAAAATTAATATTTATCTGCTATACTTTGCCAAGACTAAAATGAAGCTAGAAGTTGTTAAACTTACAAGTCTGAAAAGATTTCCTGTAAACGGCCAGTGGCAGGTACCTGCAGCCTGGGGGGGAAGTTACAACTGCCGTGTCGAGTCTCTCTCCTGAGGTTGTCCCCATGGCACGGAGGGAGGGCATCCTGACCTCTCAATCCATAGTCGGGGCTCATGGGCAGCCTCTGAGCACTCACAGGATGTTCCACCCCATCCTGCGCCGCCTCATGGACAGAGCAGGGCCTCAGGGCTGGGCTATTTGAGCTCTGGAGCTGGTGTCCATGTGTTGGACACTGTCCAAGATCCATCTGTAAAGTGACTTTATTCCAGAGGGACAAGTGCCCTTTGTGAGTTGACTGTCTTAATTGGCGTGATCCTGTGGCACAATCAGTGGGTAATTGGAGCACTGAGTGTGTCAGAGGCAGTTTGTTGGTGGTTTGTGCCTGTGTGGGAAGGAATGTAATCCATCCCCTTTCCAGGCTCCATCAGACTCCACTGACCCAGGTGCAGGCCCCGTCCTAAGAGCACGTGTTGAGTAGGGAGCTGGAAAGTCACCGTCCCCACTGTGTGCCCCTCATGGGGAGACCTAGGCAGCTTTGTGTGAGGCAAAGTGAGGAAACTGTGGAGGCAGCAAGGAAGGGAAGACATGATGGAAGGAAGGGGCGAGGGAGGGAGAGTGAGGAGTGGGGATAAGGAGAAACTCAGCAGAAGGGATTGGCCAGGGGATGAATACACAATCATCTGAGAAAGTGATTTATTCTTGTCACTTAAAACCTGTTTATTCATGTAATTCTGTTCTGTTTTTTGCACTTGCGACTCTGCATTTAAATTATAATAATTATTATATGTTTGAATAATTATTCATTTATCCTTAACATATAGGAGTGATTATTGAGGCTTCTGTACATGCGGTCATGTTAGCTGAGTTTCACTGTCACGATTATGGTGACTTCACATATTTGGAAAACAGTCATTTAATCCATTTGGAGGTTTTTTTGGGGTGTCTGTTGAGAGATAGTGATGTAGTTTCATTCTTTTGCATGTGGCTGCTCAGTTTTCCCAACCCCATTTCCACACTCTCCTTGTTGCAGTCATACTCTTGGCTCCTCTGTCATAGAGTAACTGTCCATCTGATGTGGGCATATTCCTGGGCTCTCATTATATTCCAGAGGTCTGTGTGTCTGTTTTTGTCGCACTACCATGCTGTTTTAACTATTATAGCTTTATTGTATAGATAGTTGTCTGGTGGTCTGATTCCTCCATTTTCCACATTTTTGTCAGGATTGTTTTGTTTGTTTGGGGTCTTTTGTGGTTCCATATGCATTTCAGTAATTTTGTTCCATATCTTTGAAGATGCTATTGAAGTTCTCACTGGGGTTACCTTGAATCTGTACATTGCTTTGGGTGGGATGGCCTTTTGACAATGCCGATTCTTGCAATCATTGAAAAGGGAATATATTTCCATTTCTTTGCATTTTCCAGATCTTTAACTATATCTTACAATTTTCTTTGTGTAGAGCCTTCACCTCTTTTGCTAGGTTTGCTCCTAGGTTCTTTTATTTTTTTATGTATTTATTTATACAAGAACTGGGGTATGGGCCAGATGAGTGGGAGGGTGAGTGGAGTCACCAGAGACAGAGCGGGGAACAGAACAGGCAGACTGACGGAAGTACACTGCTGAGGGGAGCAGCGAGGAGACAGGAGAGGTCTGCCATGCCATGTGGGACCCTTGCCGGCTGGCCAGGATCGAACCAGTACTGGCTGCAGAGGCTGTGGACAGCTTCACAGCACAGCGTTCAACTGCCTGCACCACTAGGGGAGGCCCTGATCCTAGGTGCTTAATTTTGTGACTGCAATAGAATTTTTTTCTTAATTCTTTCCTCTTCTGCCTCATTTTTTTTTTGTGTGTGTGTGTATAGGAAGGTAACTGACTTTCATGTGTTGATTTTGTAACCTTGGAACTTAACTGAAATGGTTTATTGTTTTAATTAGTTTTTGCATGGAAATATGAGATATTGATGTAGTTTGACACAATTAATCTTGAGAAAGGAGCCAGAAATTTACACTGGAGCAAGTGAAGAGCCTTCAATAAGTGGGGTTGGGAGAACTGGGTGGTAACATTCAGAAGAATGAAACCAGATATAGTGAGAGATCTTAGTGTATATTATCATGCTATCCACAACAGTTTTAATTGTGAGTAAATGGGAATGAATTTGAATTCATACAACGTTGAGACAGTTAATGTTTGATTAATTTAAATATTTAATTATGTGATAGAAACTTGGCAAAAATGAAGGCAATGAATATTCTCAGTATAAGGTTATAATAGTTTAATTCAGTTTCATAATTCAGTATGCATATTGAATTCTCATTGCATCCCATAACTCTTATTGACCAGTAAACTATAACAGAATCAATGATTAATATTCACAAAATTATCTATGGGCAAAAAAAAATAAAGTTAATAATGCCAGTCATTTACAAGTTGTCAACCCAGAAGTTCAAATATCAAGATTTTGCCATTTCTTCTAGACGTTCCTGGCCTCCAAATTTACATTGTGCCAACCTGGAACTCACCTGGGCCAAAGGCAAGATCAGCCTGACTTGCTTCTCACAGGGTGAATGTCTGAGAATGAATTAAATGTCTGATATCCAATGGGAACTACAGTTTATCATAGAATCTTTGCTGTGAAATTTTGAAATATTGGACATCACAGATGGGAAAGATCGATGGAGTCAGCAAGGAGGATCTGTAGCCAGACAGCCAGCTAGCTACACACACCAGGCATTTTATCTTCCCAAATGTAAATCTTCTTAATATTCTTTTAAGACTTATTTCTTTACTTATACAACAAGTACTGGGTACAGTCAGAAGCGCGGGAGGGTGAGAGAATTCACCAGAGCCAGAGCGGGGAGCAGAGCAGGCAGAAGGACCAAAGTACACTGCTGAGGGGAGCAGCGGGCAGCAGGAGAGGTCTGTGCGCCATGTGGGACACTTGCCCGGTGGCCGGGGATCAAACCGGCACTGCAGAGGCTGCAGGCAGCTTCACAGTCCAGCTCTCAACCGCTGCGCCACCGGGGAGGTCCTTCTCAATATTCTTTGCATGTCTTTATGTCCACACTAAATGATGGTGTAATATTAATGCACGCAAATCCCGTAATTTTGTCAATTCAACCCGTACTGGGAAACTCGACCCTCTGGGTGAGAGTCCCACGGCAAGGTCCCTCGGGACACTGTCCTGGTCTCTGCAGCGGAGGAAAATGAGCAGATGGGGACAAACACGTGCAGGTGCGGGGCAAGGCTGTGGGGCCATCCTCGGCGATGTCTGGAGACACTAGACTACGAGGAGGCTGGCGTTTCTGCTTTTGCTGTTATACTTACAAAATTACATCTTCTATTTGTTCCTCAAAATTCCACCTAATACGTTTTCACAATGTTTTTGTCATCCTGCTATACGCGCAGTGAACAGCTTTTGCAGCCGCTCCTTCCTTGCCCTCGGTCGGGAGCACGGAGGCACCATGCCCGGGAGGCAACATGCCGGGAAAAGCAAGGGCAGCACAGCTGCCGCAGCAGCAGCAGCAGCAGCCGGGGGGGGGGGGGGGGGGGATGGGCAGCGGCCCTGCAGGAGGGCGTGTGGCCCGGGGGCCCCTCCAGTCACCCGAGGGGACCCATGGGCACCTCACAGCACGCTTGGGGCGAGTGCGCTGACAGCAGCCTGGCCTGGGAGACACGGCCTGAGCGCGACCTGCCCCAACCCGCGTGGGCTCCTGGGTGCAGGAAGAGCAGGCGTCCTCTGTGGTCACACACTTCCTGCGCTTAGCTTCTGCACACCCACCTCATGACCTGGTTTTGCAGCTGCAGACAGCGGGCCCAGGGAGGGGCAGCTGCGCGCAGATGCAGAGAGGACACAGTCAGCGAAGGCGGCCCCAAACAGCTCCAGGTTAGCCAGGAGAACGCGGGAGGGCCAGGGTGCAGCCTGGCAAGGCCTGGGGTGGCCCCCCGACGGGCGGGCGGGTCTGCAGAGGCAGCGGGAGAGGCCAGGGCCATGTATGGTTGGGGTGTCTCTTTCTGTGCTGGGTTTGTAGGTTTTGCGTATTTTGGACACTCGCCCTTATCAGGCGTGTGATGTGCACAATCATCTCCCAGGGCAGGGGCCCATTTTGGGGATGGCTTCTTCTGAGGCACAGAAGCTCTCTGGTGTTGGGGGGGCACTTGTTCCTACGTGCCCTTGTTCCCTGGTCTTGGCATGTGTCCCTAAGCTCATCTGTGGGGTAAATGTGCAGTGAGCAGTACCCAGGTGTGCTTTCCAGTATCTTAAGGATTCATCTAATGCAGATTTTTAATCCATTCCAAATTGTTCAACTGCACTAATAAGGAAAATAGAAATCCAAACTGTAATAAGTTGTCACCTGTGAGAAGAGAAGGGAATTAAGGGCCTCTGCCGGCTGTTATTCCAGATGCACAGACAACCTCTGCCGGGTGTTATCCCAGATGCACAGACTCTACAGTGCAGACCACGTACACTTGTGTTCACAGCTACACTGACCACTGTTGCTGGTCATGGCCCCAACCCAAGTGTGGTGCACAGAAGAGTGAACAAACAATGTGGGTCCACACTCAGTGGAATACTACACAGCTATTAAAAAGATGAGCCCATGCCCTTCCGGACCAAAGGAGGAGGACACTGAGCTGCATATGCTAGTGAGATACATCAGAAAGTGAAAGACATTGGTGGTCTCTCCCATCTGTGGAAGATAATATAAAAATTCAATAACTGAAAAAGTATACTGGCAAACAGCACACAGAAATGTTGGACTGAGTGCAAAATTTTTCTCATTACCAGAGGGAATCAGGGAGGAGACAGGAGTGTGGACAGAGGGGCCGGGCACTTCAGGGCATTTAGTAGATTCTGAGTTGACACTTGTGTATGTGGGGGAGTGAAAAATGACCCACGGTGAAAACAGTACGGAGTGTAAATGACATCCTTGATAAGAACAAATAACAAATTAACATGACATTTCGATGAAACACTCATGGTAAAGATCCCTTCTCAACAGACACTGGATTTGTTCAAAGGAAAAATAGAAAATACATTAACAGGAATCTGACCAGGGAATGACGTCATATCCCAAGTGATGGAAATTGTGATCTCATGCTATCACTGAAATGAATATTACATTGAGTGATTTTTTTTTCCCTCAGATTCTTTTTTTTTTAAATATGTATTATGCATCCAATAACTGGGGTACAGGCCAGAAGTGTTCAGAGGTGAGAAGATTCACCAGAGACAGAGTGGGGAGCAGAACAAGCAGATGTACTGAAATCCACTGCTGAAGGGGAGCAGCAGGAGAGCCAGGAGAGGTCTGCTGCACCATGTTGGTAGCTCCTTTGCCCGGGATTGTACAGGTGCTTCTGTGGATGCAGATATCTTCATTGGTTGTGTCTTAACCCTTTGCACCACCAGGGAGACCCCTAATTTGAGTGATTTCTAACTCATGTTTAATTCTGAAATTTGAATGGACTAGTGAGGTTTTGTGGTTAACTACACATATTATTATAAGAAATATTTTTAAGGACACATATGTGATAATCAATCAGGAGAGTTTGGAGACACAGTGACCTGTTGCAGAGAAAGTACTTGAGAGCAAGAACAACAAGTCCAGCTCATATTTTCAGGGTTAGGGAAACAATAACACTGAGTGCAGATGTGTAGAATTAACAAATATTGCCCTGCTTTATTTTGCATGATGTTTTATATAATAAAAAATAACATAGTTCCCATGTAGAAGAAAACAGGGCTTAAGTGTAATCTTCAAGAAGGTCGAGAAGAAAACCTAGTGTAGGATCAAGATGCAATCTGGAAAAATAAGGAACCTAAAAATAAATAGAACAATTAAAATTATAAATTTTTAAGTAGAAATGTAGTTCTTCAAAAATAATTCAAATAACTTTACTTTTGAAAATTCCACATCAAGGGAGTGTTAGTTACATTAGCATCAAAACAGGGCATCAAAAATTAATGTCCCTATCAATTTCAGGATTCAATCACAGATTCCAACTAACCAAGGAACTTCCATCCTTCCATCTCTGGCAGAGTCAGAGAGAGCAGAAACATGAACTTGGAGCAAAAACATGAACTTCTCCTAGAGGAAAATGCTCTGTTAGAAATTGTGAGGGGGCCTCCCCTCATGGTGCAGTGGTTGAGTGCTGGCCCCAAAGCTACCTGCAGCCTCTGCAGTGCCGGTCGATCCCCGGCTGCCAGCGAGGGTCCCACGTGGCAAGCAGACCTCTCTTGCCATCCGTTGCTCCCCTCAGCAGTGTACTTCGGTCCTTCTGCCTGTTCTGTTCCCTGCTCCGGCTCTGGTGATTTCTCTCACCCTCTGGCACTTCTGACTGTACCCATTGCTTGTGTGTATGTATAAATAAATAAAAATAAATAAATAAATAAATCTTAAAAACAAAACAAAACCAAAAACAAACAAACAAACAAAAAATAAAAATTGAGAGGCCAAGTTCATCAGCATTAAAAAAAAGAAATTGTGAGGGATGGGGGGGGCCCACTCTCTGTCTTCCTCCATTCACAAAGATGGGCCTCCCAGTGGAGACACACATCGGCTGTGGGAAACGAGTGCCCAGGACTGGGATCTCGTGACCATGTGCTCTCAAGGACTACCCCTTTTACCACTGCTTCATTTTCGTAAAGTTGGTGATGCCTGAGTTCTAGAACATTCTTTCTACACCAAATACAGGTTTTTATCCATAAGCTGGTTTCAGTCTATGCATACCATGCAGGGAGGGGTTGGGGAAAGGATTGTAGTATTTTAGGAAACAGGAGTTTATGGAAGAATATGAGAATATAAATTTCTGGAAAAGGAAACAATTCTAATGCAAGAAGCCTATGCTTTATAAATGATGACATGTAGGAGTTAGAGGGAAAAGCTGAATTAATGAGGAGATATAATTTTACAGTATGAAATCCCACACCTTAGAGTATTTGCCATTTACCAGTCTCCCCACAGCCATCTTCAAGGCTTGGTTCCTCTGACTGCGTAAGACGGGATTAAAGGTGGGGGACACCACTGTGCAGAACATAGAAATGACCAGTTCAGACATGTACGGTCTCCCTGAGGTTGGCTTCAGATAAGCAAAGCATGCAATGGAGAGAAACCCACAATCAGCAAGTGGGGAAGGCAGATGGAGTAGACTTTGGCCTTCCCTTCTGTGGATGGGATCTTCCTGAGAGCAGAGAAAATGTGGACATAGGAAATGACAATGAAAATGAAACAGCAGTTACCCCAGACCACACTTATGAGGATGGAGACAAGTTCGTTCATCAGATTACCTAAGCAGGAAATAGCCAATAACTGGGGGACGTCACAGAAGAACTGGTGGACCACGTTGGACCCACAGTAGGACAAAGAGAAGGTTCCAGCTGTGTGCATCACAGCATAGAGACCCCCACCCAGCCAGGACACAGCTGTCAGATGCACATACCTGTCCCCGCACATGATGATGTCATAGTGCAGTGGGTGGCAGATGGCAGCATAGTGGTCAAGGCTCATCAACATGAGCAGGTGCATCTCTGCAGCTGCTGACATAACCATCATGAAGACCTAGAGGACACAGCCCGGGAAGGTGATAGAGCTGCTGTGCCTCAGAGAGTTGGCAATAGACTTGGGGACCGTGGCTGAGATGAGGCAGAGGTCCGTGAAGGACAGATTCCTCAGGAAGAAGTGCATGGGGTTGTGGAGGTGCCGGTCCAGGGTGGTGATGAGGACAATGAGCCCGTTCCCCAGCAGGGCTCACAGGTAGACCAGTCAGAAGAGCAGTGGGTTCAGGAAGCCCATAGTCCCCTGGGTGGGGAGCCCCAGGAGGACAAATTCTGTCATGGCTGTGAGATTGGTCACCCCTGGAGCCATCATCTGTATAAAAAAATAAAGAGGAAGAAAACATTGTCATATCTTCCAATATTGGACACAAAATGGGTTATCAACATAAAGAATCACGCAATCTTTTCATATTTTATCTCATGTGAATGCACTATTGATGTATTGTCCTAACATATGTCCATAAATTCATGAAGAAATGAAAATTGTAAATGACCATCATAAAACCTGAATTGACAGACCACCCGTGCCCAGTCATTCCCAGGCCCGTGGTTCCCCCTCCTGCCCAGGCCCCAGTGTCTCGGCCCAGCACACCTCCCAGAGGTTGTCCAGGGCACAGCCCCAGAGGACACGTGACCAAGCCCAGCCCCTCCCCACCCTGGAGAGCCTGTCCCTGCTCCTCCAGCACAGCCCTGGTCTGGGGAGGCCCCACAGGGACGGGTGTGCGAGGAGATGGGGCATGCGGGTCCCTGTTTTCTTGCTCCCAGGACCGGACACTGTCCTGGAACTGAATGATCTGGGCTCAGCGTCCCCGGCGGCGTGTCCTGACGCCTCCTCTGTCAGATTCCTGCCCCTGCAGCCTCACTGCCCCTGGGGCCTCACTGCGGCCTCACTGCTGCCTCATGGCCCATCCCCTCATCTCCTCATCTCCCTGCCCCTGACTCCTCACATCTGAGGACCCAGAGATCATGTTTCCCGCAGAGTCTCCCCCTGGGTCACACTCACACGTCCCTCCTGCAGGATGGTCTCATCCACCCCGGGTCCCTCCTGGCCCCTCTGATCCCCTCAGACTCATGTACATCTGTGCAGGGATAAGGCTGCTCCGGGGGTGAGCTGGATGGTCTGTGCATGTGGCTGTCCCTGCTGGTCCCCTGGGTCTGGGTTTGTTCCTCCCCCCAGGCCCGTGCGTGAGTGGGGACATCTGGACATGGGGCAGCCCTGCCCTCCCTCCTCCCCCTCCTCAGTGTCACCCTCTCCCCCCTCTGTGGGGTGACGGAGGGGCAGGCCCTGTGGAGGCAGGACTTTTAAGGAGAATGTGGGAAATAAACTTGTAGGTATATATTATTTTGAACATTTAAAAGTACTTTAATAAAAATAATATTACCAATAAGGGCACAAAGTAGTCTAGATGTCAAATATTTTCATTGATTTAAATATTTATAATAACAAGATAAATTTTGACATATAATTCTGTTAAAATACTGTCACTTCTTCATTTTACAATATTGCTGACAATCTGTGAGTGCCGGAGATTTGGAAAAATTCCAAGTTCATGCCCATAAATAGACATAACTGCCAGGCTCACATTAGTGTCAGAGCCATGAAACCATCAACAGTCGTTGCTTAAAATGTTTTTGAATTTCTGCTTGACACCTATGTGTTGTAAATTTGGGGACAAAAAGGCATAAAGCTCTGAATTTTAACAATAAGTATTTTAAATTTCATCTTATATTTCTATTTTTTCATCTTATATTTCTTTATCATTATAATTCCTTTAGTTGTGATTTTATTTAATACTTGATATTCACTCACTGTGCTGAATGATAAAATAAGTTATTAAACAATATTGTCATCGTCCACAATTCAAAACGTTCTCTATGATAAATGTATTAAATGTCTCAGACTTTGGAAGAGTTAATGAAAAAGTTAATTTCTCCCATTGAAAAGTATCCCATAAAAAATATTGTGGTGTGAAACGGAACTATTTCGGAAACTTGAGAATGTGTAGTTCTTTTCTGAATGAATATTTTAACTACGGTACTTTCTGAGATGTGAAATGAAGCTTGATATCCGAAATCTTTCAATCTGAATGGATTCTCCTTGGAAACTGTTTAAAAGCTAAATACCTACAGTCTGGGGGGAAAGATTCCACTGCCGTGTCGAATCTCTCTCCTGAGGTTGTCCCCGTGGCATGGACAGAGGGCGTCCCGGCCTCTCACTCCATGCCCGGGAGTTGTGGGGCGCCTCTGAGCACGCACAGGATGTTCCACCTCTTCCTGTGCTGCCTCATGGACCGAGCAGGGCCTCAGGGCTGGGCTATTTGAGCTCTGGAGCTGGTGTCCACATGTTGGACACAGTCCAGATTCCAGCCCTCAGGGACCTTCCTCCAGAGGGACAAGTGCATTTTTTTGTTGTTGACTGTCTTATTTGGCATCATCCTGCATCACATCCCAGTGATAATTAGTGCACTGAGGGTGCCAGAGGCAGTTCTGTTAGTCTTGACTCCTGTGGGGACTGAACAGTGGTTCCTGCTCCTCAGACTCCATCAGCCTCCACTGACCTGCCGTGGGGACCAGGTGCTGGTCCCATTATTAAAGACAGTGTGGGCCCACATGGTGGGATGGCCCAGCTCAGGCTCCATGGTGTCCATGACCCATGATGACCTCCCCAGATTCGAGGGGACAGAGCTTTGACCTCAGCTTCTGGCATGTTGTCACTGAGGAGAGGCCCTGCTTCCAGGCCTGCAATTCCCCCCTGTCCACCAGAGGTTGTCCCCCAGCTCCCTACCTGAGTCTGGGCCTGGCTCTCCTGGTTGCCCTGGGAGGCTCCTGCCTGAAGGGATGGGGTCCTCTGCACACTCTGTGGGCGAGTACCCTCCGGGGAGAGGACACCCCATTTGCTCCTATTCAGCGGAAGATATGACTGAGGGAACAGGGCCAGGAGATAATGCTGGGATGTTGTCTGTATAGGGGTTTAGGGAGAAGGTTGTGGGGTACCTGGAGGAGGGGCAACTGGGGCTGCTGCCCCCAGGTATCATGGGACAATCTGTGTCATCTGAATGTTCTGTTAATGACTTGAGAAAAAGTATAGTAGGTCCTTCCTGCTAATCTCGGCTGAGAAAAGCTTCTCGGCATCCAGGAGCACATTCCCCACATTTAAGTCTCTCGGAAAACAGACTCGGACCACGTGGATTTGGGTGTCCAGCACACTCTGTGAGAGGAAAGTGACATGGTGGAAAGTGTGGGCTGAGTGGGAGGAGCTGAAGCGTCATCATCGGCAGCTCTCAGTGGTTCCAGGAAGCAGCAGGACAGCATCCACTCAGCTTATTAGACATTAACACTGAGTAATGACAGGATCACGCCCTGGACTCTGCTGGCCCCACAGGATGAGCCCATCCAGGGACGGGAACAAAAACATCCATGTGGGGGTCAGGACGCGCCAGCAAGCTCGGAGCAGGGTCTGGATCCTGAATCCACCTGCCCGCAACTCTGCAGGCACCGGGCGACATCCTTAGAGATTGTCCGCCTAGGCCTTTGCCCATGTATCGACTGGGGTGGTGCTCCCTGTTGTGGTGGGGACACACTTGTGTGATTGACACTCGCCCTTGCCAGGATTGTGGGGTGCACATGGCTTCTCCCCGCACAGGGCCTGTGCTAACAGCGCTTTCTGAGGCCCAGGAGTGCTCTAGTATGGTGGGGCCACTTGTTCTTACATGCTATTGTTCCCTTCTCCTTAGACTTGTGTCCCTGTAGACATTCTGGGGTCTGTGTCCACTAGGACATCACCCCATGTTTTCTTTCTGCTATTTTATGCTTTTTGGTCCTATCGTGATTTCAATCCACACAATATTGTTCAACAGCACTAAGGGTGAGAGAACACAAGTTAAAGTGCAGTGACTTGTCACTCTCCCCTGCAAGTAGGGACCAGTCAAGAGACTGGACTCAACAGGAGGTGAGGGAGGGAGAGAAAGGGCCTCTCACTTCTTTTGGGAAAATGGCTTGGAGATTTCTTCAGACAACAAAAACAGAACAACCCTAGATGGAGCAACATCTGCTATGTATTTGTCCCAAATGCCCAGACACTACAAGACAGACCACAGGGCCTCCCCGGTGGCGCAGCGGTTGAGCGCTGGGTTGCGAAGCTGCCCGCGGCCTCTGTGGCGCCGGTTCGATCCCCGGCTGCTCCCCGGCCACTGGAGGAGGATCCCACATGGTGCGCAGACCTCTCCTGCCACCCGCTGCTCCCCTCAGCAGTGTACTTCAGTCCTTCTGCCTGCTCTGCTCCCCACTCTGGCTCTGGTGAATTCTCTCACCCTCCCGCGCTTCTGACTGTACCCAGTGCATGTATAAACAAAACAAACAAACAAATAAAAAATAAATAAATAAATAAATAAATAAACATGCCTCTATAAAAAAAATAAAAAAAAACAAAAACAAGACAGACCACATGCACCTGTGTTCACAGGCACTCCGTCCACTGTTGCTTTTCATGGCGCCAACGCAAGTGCCGTGCACAGAGGAAGGAATAAATAATGTGGTCCACACTCAATGGAATACTATACAGCTATTAAAAACATGAACTCATATATATGGGTCAACACGGATGGACCTTGTGGTGAATTTATAAAGTGAAATAACAGACAGCAAGAGACAGATGGTCTCACTCATCTGGAAATAGAAAATACAGAAATCCTATAGTACAAAATTCAGCAAAAGCAAATCTTGGACTAGGGAAAACATGTAGTTACCAGAGGTAACAGGGGGTAGAGGGTGGGCATGGAAGTGGATGAGGTAGTAATGGGTGTTTTGTGGAGTGCAGGGGCCCTGTGAATACAGAGTGGGAAACTAACCCCCAAATGAAAGCCACGAAAACCCGTGAATAAAGCATTTATTTGATGGTGGCAAGTTATAACTTCACATGACTTCATATTATGTCACTCATGAACTCAAATCCCCATCTCAAAAGACAGAAGTTTTGTCGAAGTGAAGAACTGAAAATATTTTAAAAACAAAGGAGACTTAAATAAGGAACCCAAGGGGATAGATCTTTGCGCAAATACATTCATTGAAATGAATGCTTATTTTAGTGATTTTCTTACACATGTTAGTGCTAGAAATCTGAATGGACTTGGTCTGGTGGTTCCCATATATATTTTTAAAAGAAATGTTTTCTGGACTGAGTATGTAATGATCAGTCAGGAGAGTGTGGAGAAACAGTGACCTGCTCCCTGAAAATACTCTTGAGGGGAGAACATCAACCCAGCTCATGGTCTCAGTAGAAGGAAGACAATAATGAGAAGCTGAGTATTTAGGGTAAAAATGATGTACAATAATAAATATTTACAAATAGTGTCATAATGACCTTTACATAATGTTCTTTACATAGTATAATAAATAGCTATTTCCAAAGCAGAAGAAAAGTGAAGTGAATGTCATCTACCAGAGTCAACAAGAAGTCCTGTGTAAGACTCAAAATACAATTTCAAAAACTAAGGGAACCCAAAAATAAACCCTTTATTTGATGTGTATAAAAAAATGATGTGTATAAAAAAACATATATTTGAAAAGTAAAAATGTAGTTCCTCAATAAATATCATACACTTTTTACATTTATTGTAGTACTTAAACAGTGTAGTCCTGTTGCAATCCAATCAGGCATCATAGAAATTAATATTCACATGAGTTGTAGGGTGTAGCATAGACTCCAGTTCCCCAAGGAAGCTTCCATCCTTCCATTTCTAGCAGAGTAAACTGTGGTTTCTATTTGTCTTTTGAACAGAAACATGAATGTCTCTTAGAGGAAGACACCTCATTATAATTGTAAGGGGTGGGGGACCCCACTCAGCTGTCTCCCCTCCCCTCCACAGGAAGTGTGAGTTCTAGAGCATTCTCTCTATGCCATTATTTCTATGTTTTCAAACATAAGTGGGGATTCAGTTTATGAACATCACATAATTGGAGGTTTGGCAAATGATAGCAGTAATTAGGAAACCTTTACAGCTTATGGAAGACTATGAGAATATAAATTTCTGGAAAAGGAAAAATCCTAATGCAAAAACTCTGTACTTTATAAACGATAACATGTAGAGTAAAAGGGAAAAACTGAATAAATGAGGGGCTGTAATTTTAGATTGTGATATCTCACATCTTATAGTATTGGCCCTGCATCAGTCGCCCCACAGCCGACTTCATGGCTTGGTTCCTCACACTATATATGTCAGGATTAAAGGTGGGGGGCACCACCGTGTAGAACATAGAAATGACCAGGTCAGACATGGACAGGGTCCCTGAGGTCGGCTTCAGATAAGCAAAGCTCCCAGTGGAGACAAACAGCACCACAACCAGCAGGTGGGGAAGGCAGGTGGAGTAGACTTTGGCCTTCCCTTCTGTGGATGGGATCTTCCTGACAGCAGAAAAGATGTGCACATAGGAAATGATGATGAAAGTAAAACACCCTAAATACAATGTCACATTAATGAGAATGGGGACAAGTTCGCTCATTAGATTTTCTGAGCAGGAAATAGCCAATAACTGGGGGATGTCACAGAAGAAATGGGGGACCCCAGTGGACCCCAGTAGGGCAATTAAAAGGTTCCAGCTCTGAGCATCAAAGAGATGACACCCGCACCCAGCCAGGACACAGCTGTCAGCTGCACACACCTGTCCCTGCTCATGATGACCTCATAGTGAAGGGGGTGACAGGTGGCAGCATAGCAGTCAAGGATCATCACAACAAGGATGTGAAACTCTGCAGCCACTGAAAGAATCAGCATGAGTACCTGCAGGACACAGCCCAGGAACGAGATGGAGCTGCTGTGCCTGAGAGAGTTAACAATGAACTTGGGGACCATGGCTGAGATGAAGCAGAGGTCTGAGAAAGACAAACTCCTCAGGAAGAAGTACATGGGGGTGTGGAGGTGCCGGTCCAGGGTGGTGATGAGGACGATGAGCCCGTTTCCCCAGCAGGGCACAGAGGTAGACCAGGGAGAAGAGCAGCAGGTACAGGAATCCCATGGTCCCCTGGGTGGGGAAACCCAGGAGGACGGATTCTGTCAGGGCTGTGAGATTGGTCACCCTTGGAGCCGTCATCTGCATAAAAATATTGAGCAGAATAAAATATGACTCCTGCAAGGTCAGTCACAGGCTTGCCCCAGAGGTCACTCTCAGGGTGTGGAGTGGCGCAGCTCTGTGTCTCTCGCTCTCTATTGAGCCTTTTGTGTTCAGCTCCAGAAACACACCTCTATCACACAGGATCTGGGATCGGGAAATGAGGGACATTTCAGCTGATCTTAGGATTCTGCTCTGGTTGAATCTCATAGACGACCGACAGCCCCTCCCTGTGGCCCCAGCCCCGCTGCTCCCCCTCCGTGTGCAGATTTGTTCAGGCCCGTGTGTGAGTGTGGACGTCTGGACACGGGGCAGCCCTGCCTTCTCTCCTTCTCCCCCCAATCTCATCCTCTCCTCCCTCTGTGGGGATGACAGGGGAGCATGTCCTGGTGACTGTAAGATTTTTAGGAGAATGTAGTAGTATATAATTACTGTAAGATATAAGAGAAACAATTCCAGCTAATTTAATGAAAACAAGAAAAAATAAATTCAAAAAATGTTGTAGCCTAGGGAAAAAGCTTTTTCAGTGGTCTGGAATCCATATTTATATTGACAAAATTAGATTTTACATAGCTCTGGTGTTGTGTGGAATTAAAATAAAAACAAGATCACATCCATAATAGATTTCCACAGGTGTATCTGCTTTAGTGTGAAGGAACTAGCAATATCAACATGACAGATCAGAGAACACTGCTACCCTCCCCACCCACAAAGTCGGCACTCTCTGACCAACAGAAAGTAGGAAAAAAGAAAGAAAGAAAATAAAATGAAGAAACTACAGATCAAGGGGGACACTGCGTAGAAAAGAACTATTTCAGGCACGACACCCCCTGAATGGGAACTGTGGAGAACCGTGCAGGAATATCCAGGAAGTGAGCAAACAGCTCCAGGTGCCATTAGAGGAAGACAAGGACTCCTCGAGGGACCTGCAAATAGTCCAAGGACAGCTGGTAAGCTTGTGCAGAAAAAATGACGCACACTGGAAAAGCACAAGTGTATCGGGCCTCCCCTGGCGGCACAGATGGTTGAGTGCAGCACTGTGGAGCTGAACGCAGCCTCTGCAGCGTGGGTTTGATCCTGGCCGGCAGGTGAGGGTCCCACATGGCATGCAGTCCTCTCCTGTCACGCCCGCTGCTCCCCTCAGCTGTGTATTTTGTCAGTCTGCATGTTCTGCTCCCCACTCTGTCTCTGGTGAATCCTCTCACCCTCCTATGCATCTGGCCTTTACCCTGGTTCTTGTATAAATAAATAAATAAATCTTTAAAAAAATATATATATATATGTATCGCAACTGTGCAGGTCCCTGCACCCACAACCTAGATTTGTGGGGAGATGCAACAGAGCTGTCACTAAAGTGAATGTCCCTCACTGAGTAGTCAGAAACCAGGTGCCCAGACACAGGAGCGGGGTGCAAAACACAGGAAATTTGATGAGAGAACCTGTCCCCATTCTCATTAGTGTGGTGTTGAGTATCTGCTCTTTCATTTTCATTGTCAGTTCCTATGTCCACATCTTCTCTGCTATCAGGAAGATACCATCCACAGAAGGGAAGGACAGAGTCTACTCCATCTGCGTTCCCTACCTGCTGGTTGGGGTGCTGTTTCTCTACACTGGATGCTTTGCTTATCTGAAGCTGACCTCAGAGACCCCGTCCATGTCTAACCTGGTCATTTCTATGTTCTACACGGTGGTGCCCCCCACCATTAATCCCGTCATATACAGTCTGAGGAACCAAGTCTTGAAGACGACTGTGGGGAGACTGATGAAGGGGAGACTCACCAAAATGTAATAGAGAAGATGACTTCATGACTCCATTATGAGAGACTTATTTTAAATTTTTACATAATACTGGTCTTTATGTTTTTCTAAGTTCATATAATTTCATTGTAGAATTTAAAAAAATATGCTTATTTTTAAATTACTTTTATGATGAATTCATACAGTCTGCTGCTCATATACTCTGTTAACAATGATTGTTCCTCTTTTTAACACTTAGGTGCACTGTGAGATTCTGTGTGTACTAGAGGGAACTTCCAAACATTCTTTGCTGGTCTCCATTTCTGTGCTCCCGGTAGAGAGGGGCGATGGTTGGGTTTCATCTCAGGGGTGAGCAGAAGTTCTCTCACTGGGCAGCCCCTCTAGTCTCTAAGGCGGCTTCCCCTTTTATGTCATGGCATTCTCAGTCACATGGTCAGGGATGTCAGGGAGAACAGAAGCCCCTTAACTTGGTGAGTGGGGCCTTCACAGCATAAATAAGGCCTTTGGTCCAAGTTGGGATCTGAGTAGTCACAACCTTATGTGGACAAAGACCCACACATGTGACGTGGTGGAGTCACTCCTGGAAGCTATGGTGTGGTTGGGTACTGCCGGCATTTACCATAAACACACTCAGTGCATGGTGGACACCAGAAATAAGAAAGTTAAGTTCATGTACACTGTAATTACTAAAAAAATTACAAAATGCACTGTGTGGGAATTTTTGAGAAGCAATAAGAGAACTTAGCAAGTTATGATGCTCTAAACAAATTAATAGCTAGTAGCCAACCTCATATCTAATATTCCCACACGTTACAGGAGTGTTGTCCCCATTTATTTCATCACTAGAGTGGGCGGGATGACAGCACAATGGCCTGGCCGGGCAGGTTATCAAGAGGAATCGTACCTAGAATGTCTGCATTTTTTACAAACATGTTGAAATGAGAAAAACTCATCACATTGATGTACAATAAAATAATATTATCATTCAGTGTACACATAAATGCAATAAATAATTTGAAGGAGATTTCAATTTGGGAAGCGAAATGCCCCCATGATTGTCACTTGCTGTCTGGCCTCAGGTCCTCTCCGCTGACTGCATCCACCTTTGCTTTCCCGTCTGTGATGTCCCACATTTGAAAAATTCACACCAAAATATTTCATGATGAAAATGTAGTTCCAACTGGATGACAGACATTTAAGTAATTCTCATAGAGTTCACCTTGTGAGGCCGCTAGTCAGGCCTACCTGGCCTCCAGCCCAGGTGAGACCCATGTGGGCACAAAGTAAATAAGGAGGCAGCCAGGAATGGTTAGAAAATGCCAACATGTCCACCTTTGAAAGTCTGGGATGACAACTTCATACTCTCCTTTAAGTGACAGGCAATTTTAACTTTTCTGCCAATAAATGACTTTCTTCATATTAATTCTTGGTACTCTTATGCTTTACAGGTATAAAGTTTTGGGATACAATAAGAATCCAATATATGTATTGAAGTAAGAACCTGACTCAGAGAATTATGAACATTCACTGGGAGTATTCAAGTCATTGTATAGCATGATTAAAATATATAAGTGAACAAAACATTAAATACCTCAAGTTTGTTTGAATTTAGACATTTAAAATTGTTGGACAACATGTTATTATACATTGAGAACTCTAGAGACTCTGAAAAAAAAACACAAATTAAATTAAAATATGAAGAAGAGAAGTTGAGAAAGCAATCCTATATGTAATCACAAAATTAAGTACCTAGGAGTAAACCTAAAGATGGAAAATTATAAGACATTCTTAAATAGGAAATGCCCCCAAAAATGGAAAGATAACCCCTCCTCATGGACTGAAGAATCAACATTACAAAATATCCATCAGACCCAAAGAAATTTACACATTCAATGCAATCCAAATGAACATTTCAATGGTATTCTTCACAGATATGAAACAAATATTATTTAAAAGAATATATAGAACCACAAAAGAACAGAACCTAAAATGATCCTGACAAAAATGAGGAAGAATGGAGGCAGCATATTCCAGACTCAAATCTATACAATAAAGCTTTAATAGTAAAGGCAGCATGGCACTGGGACAAAAGCAGACACAGACCCCTGGAATATAACGAGGGCCCAGGAACCCACCCTCATCAGGAGGGTTCAGTGACCCTATGACAGAGGAGCCAGAGCAGACCCTGGAGCGGGGAAAGTGGGGAGATGATGCTGGGAGAAGCAGACAGACACACACAGCAGAGTGAAGCAGGTCCTGCTCCAACCCCTACAGAAGAGTAAACTCAAGCAGATAAACGCCTGTTTCCATATGTGACAGCACCATCGTCATGCAGCAAACCTAAGGATATGACACCATGTGCAGAGACCCTAATATTCTACTCCATTTTTTTAAGGGTAAAAGCAAATTATCCCAACAAAAGGACAATTCTAATGTAAGTGCAGGGACTGGGGCTGGGGTGGAAAAGAACCACAGGATACACAATTTCAGAGACCAGTAAAGTTTCTCTTCCCACAGGGCTGGTGACCCCTGTGGTCACTCACATCTGCTGGACATCCATTGTCTTTCCACACCAATGCCCCCCACTAGGTGCCCTCCTGCCTCTCTCCATGTCCCTTCCCTCCCGCCTCAGGCCTTTCCACATCCGCCCTCACGCCCATACCCAGGGCCTCTCCGTGAAGGGCACATGGGGGGTGACGGGCGACAGTCCAGCTGTCTAGACAGGGATTCAGGGCACTCTTATGAATGATAGTTCCCACAACGGTGGACCCAACAGGTGGGGAATGGAACCTGGACATGAGGATTTGTCTATTCACTTCCATAGAGGCATGAGCCAGACACAAAATCACATCTACACACCGAGTGTGATAATTACTCACTGAGACGCACTGCAGAACGCTCCAATTAACACAGTCAAGTAAACACACTCTTTCCCTCAGGAGGAAGGTCCCTGAGGGCTGGAATCTGGACCGTGTCCAACACGCGGACACTAGCTCCAGAGCTCAAATCGCCCAGCCCTGATGCCCTGCTCTGTCCATGAGTTGGCACAGGATGGGATGGAACATCCTGTGAGTGCTCAGAAGTTCCCCACAAGCCCTGACCATGGAGTGAGAGGCCAGGACGCCCTCTGTCTGCACCATGGGGACAACCTCAGGACAGAGACTCGACACAGGAACTAGATCTTTTCCCCAAGACTGCAGGTATCTGCCCCAGCCATTTGCAGGGTTGAATACACTCACACTTGAAAGTTTTCAAATTCCAGCTTAATTCTAGACTTGAGAATGTGCCTAGGTAAACTATTCATTTTCTAAATCATGACAACTAATGCTGAAGGTGCCCACATTGCTCAATGTCCTACTGCCGTGACAGCGTGGGTGATACTCAATGAGCGAAAACATTCTTATTTTAATTTAGGATGGTCAACAGAATTGACTTAATACATTGATTATATTAAAAGAATTTGATTTATGGGAGATGTGACGATTAATGTTAATACCTAGGATTTTAGCATCAGCACACTCAGAGTGTTTTAAATACTAAACAAAAACACAACAATTAACGAAATTAGAGTGTAATGAAGAAATGCTAAAGAAAATTAAAAAAAATACTTATTGTTAAATTCAGAATGTTAAGCATTTCTGTCCTAAACATCATGACAGCAAGAGTCAAGCAGATACTCAGTAACATTTACAGCAACATATTGACTACTTAATGGCTCTGACACGAAAGTGAGGCTGGCAGGGACATGTGACTGTTTATGGACTTGAACTTGGGATATTCCCCAACTCCATACTCAGGGATTTTTCGTAATATTGTAAAATAAAGTCACAATATTTAAACAGGGCCTGGAGGAGATAGATGTCAAATGATATTTTATCATTTTAAATTTGTATATAAATCGCTCAACAGATGTCAACATTATTAACAACTAAGTACCCTAATATATTTCCTTGTTTGTATTAAATTTCGAGATTTATTCCCAACAATGTATTCAATTATTTTATATTACCATATTGTCCTAAAAATCCTGCCTCCCCAGGGAATGCCCCTCTGTCACCCCACAGAGGGGGAGAGAGAATGAGCTTGGGGAGGGGGAAGAGAGCGGGCAGGGCAGCCCTGTGTCCAGACGTCCCCACTCATGCACGGGACTGGGGGGAGGAACAAATCCGCACACGGGGGACCCGGGGCCGTGGGACCAGCATGGACAGCCACACTCACAGATGTGCATGAGTCTGAGGGGGACAGATGGGCAAGGAGGGACCCAGAGTGGACAAGCCCATCCTGCAGGAGGGACGTGTGGGTGTGACCCAGGAGGACACTCTGTGGGAAACGTGGTCTCTGGGTCCTAAGATGTGGAGAGTCTGGGGCAGGGAGCTGAGACGAGGGGACGGAGCTAGAGGCAGCAGTGAGGACACTGGGGCAGGAATCTGACAGAGGAGGCGTCAGAACACGCCACCCGGGGACGCCGAGTCCAGATCATTCAGTACTAGGACAGTGTCGTGTCCTGGGGGCAGGAAATCAGGGACCCGCACACCCCATCTCCCTGCACACCCGTCACTGTGGGGCCTCCCCAGACAAAGGCTGTGCTGGAGGAGCAGGGACAGGCTCTCCAGGGTGGGGAGGGGCTGGGCATGGTCACTTGTCCTCTGGGTCTGTGCCCTGGACAACCTCTGGAAGGTGTGCTGGGCGGAGACGCCGGGGCCTGGGCAGGAGGGGGAGCTGTGGACCTGGGGCAGTCGGGAGGGACAGTCAGTCGGGATTGTTGAGAGGTTTGAGATTGTAATTCTTAAAGTGATATAGGGTCAATTGAAATCTTCAAGCCTTCACCAATTTTCAGGACATGTTTGGACAGTGTGATAATGTCACCTCATAGGAGATGGAAATGAAAGTTTGAACACAGCAGCACACAAAGGTGATGGTACTAGACTCCGTGGGACGAAGAAGGAGTGATTACCGGCTAAATAGATTGAATCATTATCCTATGCTGATAATGCACTTATGTTCAATATTGGAAGATTTGACAAAGTTTTCTTCCTCTTTATTTTGTTATACACATGACGGCTACAAGGGGGATGAATCTCTCGGTCATGCCAGAATTTGTGCTCCTGGCGTTCCCGACCCAGGGGACCATGGGCTTCTTGCACCCGCTGCTCTTCTCCCTGGTCTACCTGTGCGCCCTGCTGGGGAACGGGCTCATCGTCCTCATCACCACCCTGGACCGGCACCTCTACACTCCCATGTACTTCTTCCTGAGGGGTCTGTCCCTCACGGACCTCTGCCTCATCTCCGCCACGGTCCCCAAGTCCATTGCCAACTCTCTGAGGCACAGCAGCTCCATCTCCTTCCTGGGCTGTGTCGTCCAGGTCTTTATGATGATTATTTCAGTAGTTACAGAGCTTCACCTGCTCACGGTGATGAGCCTTGACCGCTATGCTGCCATCTGCCACCCCCTGCACTATGACGTCCTCATGAGCAGGGACAGGTGTGTGCAGCTGACAGCTGTGTCCTGGCTGGGTGGGGGTCTCTATGCTGTGATGCACACAGCTGGAACCTTCTCCTTGTCCTACTGTGGGTCCAACATGGTCCCCCAGTTCTTCTGTGACATCCCCCAGTTATTGGCTATTTCCTGCTCTGGAAATTTAATGAGCGAACTTGTCCCCATTCTCATTAGTGCGGTCTGGGGTATGTGCTGTTTTATTTTCATCGTCATTTCCTATGTGCACATCTTCTCTGCTGTCAGGAAGATCCCATCCACAGAAGGGAAGGCAAAAGTCTACTCCACCTGCCTTCCCCACCTGCTGGTTGTGGTGCTGTTTTTGATTACTGGATGCTTTGCTTATCTGAAGCCGACCTCAGTGACTCTGTCCATGTCTGACCTGGTCATTTCTATGTTCTACACGGTGGTGCCCCCCACCTTTAATCCCTTGATCTACAGTCTGAGGAACCAGGCCTTGAAATTGGCTGTGGGGAGACTGATGAAGGGCCAGTACACCAGCATTTGAGGTATAATTTTTTCATTAACTAATTACCCAATCTACATTTAAGCGCCCCTCAGTTATTTACATTTTCCCACTAACTGTTACCAGTCAGCATGTTAAAGTAAAATAAAACTTTTCATTACAGGTTTCCTTTTCAAATTTTAACATTGTTCTAGTCTTCAAATCTCTATTTCCTAAACCAATGCAGCCATTTCCAAAACACCTATCCATGTGACATACATGATATGAATTCTCTCTTTACATGTTACAGCTGGGGGCCTCCCCGGTGGCGCAGTGGTTGAGCGCTGGGTTGCGAAGCTGCCCACAGGCTCTGCGGCACAGGTTTGATCCCTGGCTGCTCCCCGGCCATGGAAGGAGGGTCCCACATGTTGGGCAGAACTCTCCTGCTGCCCGCTGCTCCCCTCAGCAGTGTACTTCGGTCCTTCTGTCTGCTTTGCTCCCCGCTCTGGCTCTGGTGAATTTTCTCACCCTCCCGCACTTCTGATTGTACCCAGTGCATGTATAAACAAAACAAGCAAACAAATAAATAAATAAGTAAAACATTGCTCCATTAAATAAATAAATAAATAGATAGATAGATAAATAAATAAATAATAAAAAATAAATAAATGTTACAGCTGGTATGTAAAAGCATGTTCTAGAACTCACACATCCCCAACATTTTCATGAAATCCAGCAGTGGTAAGGGGTCTGTCCCCGGGAGCACACTGTCACAGGCCCCCAGTCCTGGGGCTCGGTTCCCACAACTTGTGTGTGTCTCCCCTGAGGCCCATCCCTGTGGAGGGAGGGAGGCAGCTGGTGGCCCCACTCCCCCAATTCCTGATGGGGCAACTTCCTCTGAGAGACATTCATGTTTCTGCTCAAAGGTCAAGTAGATATTACACTTGACATGAATCTCCAGAGACGGATGGAATTTTGTGAAAGAATCTGAATCTGTGATTGAACCTGAAATTGATGTTCATTTACACGGTGTCTGATCTGCTACAGCACCTTCAGGGTGTAGTTTTTTAATGCAAATTATTTTTGAAGAACTATGTTTCACCTTTAAATTTTAATATTTTAGACATTCATTGTTTTTTTTTTTTTTTTTTTATGGGTTCCTTTAGTTTTATAGGTTGTTTGTGGATATCCTGCACCAGGTCTTCTACACTTTCTGGTACATCAGGGATTATGTCACTTTCTATATCATGTAAAGTGAAGCACAGCAATATCTGTAAATTTTATTCCCTGGCAGCTTCTGTGCTGTAAACGCCGGGGCCTCACGTCTGTTCACCCACCCTGAGAACATGAGCTGGGGGGAGGCTCCTCTCTCACGCGTCCTCTCTGTAGCAGGACACGGTGTCTCCAAACATGCCTGACGGATCATAACAGACTCAGTCAGACAATATTTCTCTTATGAAATGTGTTTTTTTTTTAACATTCTTTAAAATGCATGTTAACTGCCAGACCTTGTCCATCGAGATTTCAGAATAAAATCTGTGTGGGGAAGTCCCCCAAGTTGCTCATCCTTCCATGAAAGACCCTGATGGCAGGTGTCTCACCCCTGGGCCTCCATCACTCTCGGGCCACGGCCTTTACACACTTTCTGCCTCGGCTTTGAGCGAAGCCTCTAGACTCTGTTGAGAAGAGGATTTGACCCCATGAGTGGGGCGATGGGGGTTCATGTTAATAATTGCCATTTGTCACGTCTTTGATGTCTTGTTTTGGGGTTCCATTTCTGCCCCTCTGTGTGTGGTGTCCCCCTCACACTCTATGGAACACCCATGTGAACACCCTTCTGCCTCCACAATTCAAGGACAGGGAAACTCAAGGGTAATAAACAGGTGGCCCCACCACACTAGAGCGCTCCTGGGCCTCAGAAACCACTGTGAGCACAGGCCCTGCATGGGGTTAAACCATGTGCACCCCACACCCCTAAAAAGGGCGAGTGTCCATCCACACACATGTGTCCCCACCACAACAGGGAGCAGCACCCCAGTCGAGACACGGGCCAAGGCTTAGGCGGACAGTTTCTAAGGAGGATGCCCGGTGCCTGCAGAGTTGTGGGCAGATGGATTCAGGCTCCAGACCCTGCTCCGAGTTCGCTGGCGTGTCCTGACCCCCGCAAGGATGTGTTTGTTCACGTCCCCAGATGGGCTCATCCTGCAGGGCCAGTGGAGTCCAGGGCATGATCATGTCATTATTCAGCATTAACGTCTAATAAGCTGGGTGGACTCTGTCCTGCTGCTTCCTGGGACCTCTGAGAGTTGCCGATGATGACTCTTCAGCTCCTCACACTCAATCCACACTTTCCATCACGTCAGCGTGTGCTGGACACCAGGGTCCACATGGTGGACAGACTCAAGTCTGAGTCCAGAGAGATTAAATGTGGGGAATGTGCTCCTGGGCTGAGGAGCTTTTCTCAGCTGGGGTGAGCAGGAAGGACTAACCATTCTCTTCATTGGCTGAGGAGTTTCAACCAGAAGAGTTTAAGTGAGGAAGCGAGATGCCCCACAACTGCCCCTACCACGCAGGCAGAGCAGGGGAAAGGCAGAGTTGTCTCCCGGGTGGTGCGGGGTCCAGAGCATTAGGGTTCCCAGAGGCAGGATCCCCCAGGTGTGGTCATGTGTTGACCATGAGGACGAGGGGGGGGTCATGAGGGAGCACTGGTGGGTGGACGGGGCCACAGTGTCTGTCCCCCTAAAGGTGCCCTTGGGGATCCCTGGAGTTGGGAGAAGCGCCAGGAGCCATCATGTCTGCGGCCATGGCCGGACATTGCTGGGCAGTGCGGGTCCCTCACCCCGGCCTCGGCCAGCCCCGGGCCCTGAGCAGAAGCCACAGGACATCTCCCCGCCCCGTACTGCCCTCGGGACCGTGTCAGCCTCACAGAGCCCTTTGGGCGCAAATATCTACATTTCAGTCAAAGACGAACGCGCATCTGGTATATTCCGGGACTTGTCATGTGTGTCCTCCCGTTCCACTGGCACCCCCAGCCCGCATGTGAGGGGGTCACTTCCCATCAGGGGAGGAAATGGACTTGAGTCAATTTGTATCCATCCTGTGACTGCCTAACGGTCCGTGAAACTACCCTGGGTGCGGCCAGCTCTGCGCTGACCACCTCCGGTTGGCTCCCATGCCAGAGAGTGATTCCCGCTGGTCACTGTCTGGAGGAGGCTCCTCGCATGCAGGTTCCTCAGTGTCCCCTGAGCCTTGTCCTCCCCGCCATGGCTGGCCACAGATCCCCTCCGGCCCCCAGGGGACCCCAGCCCTGCTATGTCCACCCTGTGTGCATGCGGACCTGTATTGTCCACGTGAAAGCGATGTCCAGGCGACGTCAGCAGCAGTCAGACTCTCAGGCACTGGATTGGCCAGCAGGTTCGACAGGACAGGGATCTTGTTGTGGCACCAACAACTCATACACATCATCTCCCTGCACATCCGTCCCTGTGGGGTCTCCCCAGACTAGGGCTGTGCTGGAGGAGCAGGGACAGGCTCTTCAGGGTGGGGAGGGGCTGGGCATGGCCACGTGTCCTCTGGGGCTGTGCCCTGGACAACCTCTGGGATGTGTGCTGGCCGAGACGCTGGTGCCTGGGCAGGAGAAGGGAGCCCAGTGGCTGGGGTTGTCAGCTGGTTGTCAGCTGAGTTTGTTGACAGATAAGAGATTTCCTGTTTTTCAAATTTTGTAGGGGAGAGTTGAAATTTTTCAGTTTTCACCAATTTTCAGGACTTATTTAGAAAATGTAATAATGGCACATTCACATGATTGGAAATATATGGGCTGAAAAATGAAGTCTATCCACATGATGATTTTTGACTCAATAGGAGGTAGAAGGAGTAATTAGGTAGAAAATAGATTGATTTATTACCAATATGATAACCCCTATATTCCACATTGGAAGATTTTTACATTTTCTTCCCTTCACCTTTCTCAATACAGATGACAGCTCCAGGGGTAACCAATCTCATGGCCATGACAGAATTTGTCCTCTTGGCTTTCCCCACCCAGAGGACCATGGGCTTCTTGCACCCGCTGCTCTTCTCCCTGGTCTACCTCTGCGCCCTTCTGGGAAACGGGCTCATCGTCTTCATCACCACCCTGGACAGGCACCTCCACACCCCCATGTACTTCTTCCTGAGGAGTCTGTCACTCACAGAACTCTGCCTCATCTTAGCCACGGTCCCCAAGTCCATTGCCATCTCTCTGAAGCACAACAGCTCCATCTCCTTCTAGGGG
This sequence comes from Talpa europaea, assembly GCF_964194135.1. Classification (NCBI taxonomy): domain Eukaryota; kingdom Metazoa; phylum Chordata; class Mammalia; order Eulipotyphla; family Talpidae; genus Talpa; species Talpa europaea. The sequence continues at coordinate 7,047,804 of NC_140075.1, read as the reverse complement.
TGTGTCGTCCAGGTCTTCATGATGGTTATTTCAGCAGGTGCAGAGCTGACCCTGCTCACGGTGATGAGCCTTGACCGCTATGCTGCCATCTGCCACTCCTTGCACTACGAGGTCATCATGATCAGGGACAGGTGTGTGCAACTGATAGCTGTGTCCTGGCTGGGTGGGGGTCTCTTTGCTGTGATCCTCACAGCTGGAACCTTCTCTTTGTCCTACTGTTGGTTCAACCTGTTCCACCAGTTCTTCTGTGACATCCCCCAGTTAGTGGCTATTTCTTGCTCAGAAAATGTAATGAGCAAATTTGTCTCCATTCTCATTAGTGTGGTGTTGACTATCTGCTATTTCATTTTCATCATCATTTCCTATGTCCACATCTTCTCTGCTGTCAGGAAGATCCCATCCACAGAAGGGAAGGCAAAAGCCTACTCCACCTGCCTTCCCCACCTGCTGGTTGTGGTGCTTGATCTCTTCACTGGATGCTTTGCTTACCTAAAGCCAATCTCAGGGACCCGTCCATGTCTGACCTGGTCATTTCTATGTTCTACACGGTGGTGTCCCCCACCTTTAATCCCCTCATATACAGTCTGAGGAACCAAGCCATGAAGTCAGCTGTAGGGAGACTATAAATGGCCATTACTCCAAGATGTAAGATATCACAAATCTACAATTATATCCCCTCATTAATTCAGCTTTTCCCACCAGTTCTTACATGTCATCATTTATAAGCATCAATTTCTTGTTTTAGGATTATTCCCTTGTCACAAATTCATATTCTCATAATCCTCACTAGACTCCTGTTTCCTAAATTGCTGCAATCCTTCCCCCAATACCTCCCTGGGTGATGTTCATAAACTGAATCCAGCTCATGGTTAAAAACTTGTATTTGGTGTAGAAAGAATGTTATAGAACTCACATTCACCAACATTTACATAATGTGAGCAGTGGTAAAAGGGTCTGTCCTCAAGACCACATGGCCAGGGGACCCCAGTCCTGGGGCTCGGTTCCCACACCCTGCGTGTGTCTCTACTGAGGGCCTTGTCCTCGTTGATGGCAGGGGAGACAGAGAGTGAGGCCCCCCAACCCTCACGATTCCTCACAGGGCATCTTCCTCTAGGAGAAGTCCCTGTTCCTGCTCAATGGACAAGTGGAAACCATACTTGACTCTGCCAGAGGTGGAAGGATGAATGCTTCCTTGGTTAGTAGGAATCTATGAGTGAACCCTGGAATGGATGCAATGTTAATTTACATGTTGCCTGTTTGTATGCCAAGGTGACTGCACCCCCTCGATGTGATGTTTTCAAAAGTAAAGTTACATGAATTATCTTTGAAGAACTATGTTTCTACTTAAAAGTTTATAACTTGTAACTTGTCATTGTGATGATTTTTAGGTTCCCTTACTTTTCCAGATTGTATCTTGATCCTCTATCAGGTCTTCTCAACCTTCTTGTAGATTACACTTAAGTTCACTTTTCTTCCACTTGGAAACTGTGTTTTTTATGATGTAAAACATTATGCAAACTAAAGCTTGGTGATATTTGCATTTTTTAAAAATAATTCCACATGTCTGCACTGCAGTCACAGAGGTTCTCTTTCTGTTTCCCTAACAGTGAGAACCTGAGCTGGGGGTGACGTTGTTCCACTCTGGGAGCAGGTCACTGTCCTGACCAATGAGCACATTTTGTCCATGAAACTATTTATGATAATAAAATGAAGTTAATCACAAGACATGACTCATCCATTCAAATTTCAGAATGAAACCTGAGTTAGAAACTCACTCAAAGTAATACTCATTTCAGTGATAGCATGAGAGCACAGTCCCCATGACCTTGGGATAAGACATCATTCCGTGGACAGATTCCTGTGATGTATTTTCTGCTTTTCCTTGAACAAATCCAGTAAGTGTCTGTTGAGAAGGGATCTTTACCATGAGTGTTTAACCCCAACATCACGCTAATTTGTTATTTGTTCTTATCAAGGAGGACACTCATTTAGACTTTTTACTGTTTTCACCATGGGTGACTTTTCACTCCCCCACGAGCACCAGTGTCCACTCAGAATCTACTAAATGCCCTGTAGTGTCCTGCCCCTCCATCCACACTCCTATCTCCTCCCCTGTTCTGTCTGGTAAAGAGAAAATTTTTTCACTTAGTCCAACATTTCCTTTTGCTGTTTGCCATTATAATTTTTTAATTGTTGACTTTTTATATTATAATCCACAGATGGGTGAGACCAGACAATGTCCTTCACTTTTTGACTTATCTCACTAGCATATGCTCTTCAATGTCCACCTTTGGTCCCTATGGACACTAGTTCACCTCTTTAATAGCCATGCTGTATTCCACGGTGTATGGATCCACATTCTTTATTCACTCCTCTGTCCCCAGCACTTGGGTTGGGGCCATGGCCGGCTACAATGGACGGTGCTGATGGGAACACTGGTGTGCGTGGTCTGCACTGTACAGTCTGCACATCTGGAACAAATACCTGGATGAGGTTGCTCCATCCTATGGTTGTACTGTTGTTAGTGTCTGAAGACATCTCCAACCCATTCCCAGGACAGGGGAGAGACCTTTTCTCTCCCTCCCTCACCTTTTTGCTGTGTCCATTCTCTGGATTGGTCCCTTCTCACAAGTGACAACAGTTTGGATTTCTATTTTCCTTATTATTAGAACAATTTGGAATGGGTTAAAAATTTTCATTAGACAAAACCTTAAAATTCCAGAAGGAACACACAGGGGCTGCCCACTGCACACTCACCGCACAGGTGAACTTGGGGATACACTCCAAGGTCCAGGGAAGAAGACCACGTAAGAACAAGTAACCCCCTCACACTGGAGAGCTTCTGTGCCTCAGAAAAGCCATCCCCAAAATGGACCCCTGCACTGGGAGAAAATTGTGCACATCACATGCCTGACAAGGGCTAGTGTCCAAAGTACACAAAACCTACAAACCCAGCAACAGAAAGAGACACCCCAATCCAACATGCCTCGGACCCCCAGAGACATTTTCCTGTGGGAGTTCAGGAGCCCGCAGCCTCTCTCACCTTTTATTCAGGTTGAAAGGGTCTCGGCTCCTGAGCGCGTCCACCTGCCTCACACCTGCAGCCACTTGAACAACTTTGACAGAGTCACAGGTCAAGTTTGTGAGACATAAAGTCTCCTGCATTCCTGATGCTTCTTTTGATTTTAACATTGGATAGAATCTGAGTCTCCTAAATTAGTTCTGTCAGGTGATTTTTGCGGCATCTGACTGTTGCAAATTGATGCTCTTCATCCTTCCCACTCGCTGTCCCGCTGTGTCCAACAGAGGCCTCCCAGGTGTCAGAACACCTGAGTCTGCTTTCTGTGTCTCACTTGTGGGCACCCGGGGCTGGATGCTGCTCAGACAGGATGGGCAGGAAGGACGGACATTCCCTCACTGGCTGAGACACGACAACAGTCTCGGTGACCACATGGTTCCCAGTTAACCCCACAAGCGGCTCCCAGCCCCTGCCGATGTACCTTCTCCCTGAGCCCCTAAAGGACCTCCTGCCTGGGCGCTGACCTGGCCTGCCCTGCCTCCCAGGCCGCCTGCTGAGCAGGAGGGAAGGGGGTGTTCTCTTCTGGGGGGCTCAGCTCCGGGAGGTGTCTGGGGCCACCGTCCGTCAGTGTGGATGGTCACTGGTCAAAGGTGACTTGAGAAATCACTGACTGCACGGTGCTCAGAATTGCGATGCCCTGGGGAGACACAGGCGAGCCTTGGGGGCCTCAGGCTACCCACCCCACGCCCCGAGCTCAGAGGCGACGCCCCTGCCAGCCTCTGGACTCCTGCCCGTCTGCCAGCTCGCCAGTGTGCCCGCTGCACCCAACCCCTGACCCCAGACGCCCCCTCACCCCAAGCTCCCGGTACCCATGCTGTCAGGGAAGCGAGGGAACCCACCCGCCACCCGCAGTATGGCCTGCACAGACCAGGGTGGGCCTCGTCCTGGCCCCTGTCTCCTCAGAGCAGCCGGTGGATCATTCCTCTGTCACAAAAACAACACGAGACAAAATGGAAGACATTTTCTTCATCGTGGAGGAAAGAGGCCGCAGGGTGTGTTCACAAGACAAAGGAGATGACTTCAAAGGCAGAGCACGAGGGACCCTGAACTGCATCTCCCACACCCTAGCGTCCCTCAGTGAGAAACCCGCTCACACGCACACAGACAGTGCTGACGTTCTCCTCCTCCTGAGCGCTGGGCCCGGCCGCTCTCCCTGGATGGCTGCTTGCTCGGGCCTGCCCAGGGACTGAGGCGACGGCTGGGCTGAGCCTGGGGTGAGGTCTCCAGTGCCTGGAGCCCAAGGCACGCTCGCCAGACTGGAGGGACGTGTCCCGGCACTGCGTCAGGAATCCATGTGCTTGTCCCCAGCAGGGCCAGCTGATGTCCATGCCTCAGAGTGTGCACGGCGCATGGGAAAAACAAAGACAGACGCACCAGGGCCAGGACAGGAGCCCGGCAGGAGGGAGACTGCTTCAGGAGGCCTTGATGTCCCAGCCAGATAAGTCACTGGCAAGCAGCGAAGCTCAAAGGGCCTCACACAGTGGGGTCGAAGCTAAAGGGCCTCACACTATGGGGCTGAAGATTCCTTGTGCCTCACACCATGAGGTTGAAGATCTAACATTCCTTCACTTTTTGTTCTTGGTCATAAAAAGAGAAAAAATTCCCAAAAAGTACATTAAGAACTACATTATATACATCAATATACTGCAAATAAACAACACGGAAAATTATGTTAGAAACTAATTATTAAACACTTTGGCCCACTTGACAATGGAAGACAACTTATTGAGCATGCCTGACAAGCATTACAATACAATTATAGTAGGTCCTTCTTTTTTGTTTTCTCTTGAAGTTTCTTGGGAAAGTTTTTAAATGAAGCTATTTGAGTTACGGAATTTCTAGGTAGAAAAAAGTTCTGTTAGCTGAACAGCAGCTGGTCTCCAGCTGAAGGCCATGTGAATAGAATAGTCTTTTGATGCTTAGGCTTTAGCTGATAGGGATGCACTGGCTGCTATCCACTGTTTTAAATAATTGTCCAGATGAAAAAATAAGTTTTAGTGTTATGTCTGTTATTTTTTTTTATCTATTAACCTTGAAAGCTACCGTCTAGCTGAGTCCTGTAGGAGCCATTAGTCTATGGGAACATAATACACTAATTGTTTTTGCTTTACACATGATAATGTATTATTATTATTATTACTAATAATGAATCAATAAAGACCTGCTGAGTCTCTCGGCAGAAGATACTAGCAACTCACCAAGTGTCAGTGTCTCCTCATTTTCCTCATCCCCTTTCCCTTAGCCCTTAAGTTTCAGCCCCTTACAGGGCGCTGAGGCCGTCTCATCCTTTCAGGAACCCCTGACACGACATTTTGCCGGAGGCTGGTCCCCGGCAGGAGACAACACAGTGACCATCCTCAGACCAAACCTCAGCTGGGATGGGAGAGGGAGACGCAGAGGACGCTGTCCCCGATGGCCAGTGTGTCCTCACGGCGCCCACTCTCAGGGCCAGTCGCCAGTCAAGGATGCAACAGAGGGGCTGGCAGGTGGTGTCCTCAGGATACTGACTCAAAACAAGTGGCCTCTGCGGAGGAGGCAGGGAGAATGATGTGCCCATGCCTACCGGGAGTCCCAGCGAGGGGGGCACTGCCCGTTCCACACTGAGGGGCGGGGTAATAGAAAGCGACAACGCCTCGGAGGGGGCAGGTGCACTCACGGACATGGGCAGGAGGACAGTGAACTGCACCTCAGGTCAGCCCCATGGGCAGAAGCGGGAGGAAGCGGACCTGGCAGAAGACCAAGGGCAAAGCTCTGGGCCTCCTGCTGCAGGAGGGCGTCCCTCGAGGTCACGCCACCAACTGACCTCAGGGCTGGCCTTGAGTGACTGGAGTCCCTCAGCCACCGTGAGTCCTCAGTGTCCTTCTGCCCAGTCTCGGTGTTCCAGGGGCCCTGCCCACAGGTGCAGCCCAGGGCACGGCGGCTTGGCTGGGGCACTAGTCCTGGGGCTGATGTGTCAGCTGTACCCAGCCTGGAATGAGCCGCAGGAGAGCAGGCCCAGGGCATTCCCTGTCATCATGGTGGCTCCGAGCCCAGATGCAGCTGCCGGACACACATCTCCGCTCGGCAGTTAGGCGCCTGCATCCTGGCCCAGATACCCTGAGGTGCTCAGGGCACATGCAGGCGCCAGCTCAGATGGATAAATTATCTTCAGCAGAGGATGCATGTGGCGGCCTCAGAAGAGAAGCATGATCTGATGCCTGCACACCCTCCGCAGACAGAGTTGTCATGGCTTCAGGTCCTCCATAGACTTGAAGCCCCCTGGGCACCTCCGCAGAGACCCTGCTGCTCACCTGTCTCAGGCCCTTCCTCTGGAATCTCCTGCGAAGAGCGCCTGGGCCTCAGCCCGGCCTCTGTTGGTTGTTTGCAGGTGGCAGGTGCCAACAGCCCAAGAGCTGGAATACTGATGTCGCTGGCACGCCCGCGGGGCCGGGTGCTCACCTGCCTGCTCCCTGGGGGCTGGCGCCTGTGTCTGGCCTCCTTGAAAACTCTCCATGGCCCAGCCATGTCTGGATCAGCATCTGGTGCTGTCCAGCCTGGTCTGCAGACTATTGCTGTGGGCTCTGCCCGCGCGGGCTACATCCCCGGGACATGGGGATTTGATCTTTATCCCTGGGTTCCCCCGTGCTGACCCCTCTCTGTCTTCTGCCCATGCCCATGGACCCTCGGTGTTGCCAGCCACAGCCCACGGGCCCACGTGTTGGGGCACACACAGTGTCCCTGAGGTGCAGGACACCAGGGCCCAAACGGGAATGGGGCCAGTGGACATGCATCCCTGGTGGGGCCGTGTGTTCGCTGGAATAGAGGGGCGGGGGCATCTGCTTCATTGACAGGACCGTGGGGGCGAGGTCCTCCCCTCATTGTCTGCAAGAAACTCCAGAATCACCGTCAGTTTTTGGGGCTGCAGCTTCTGGGACTGCTTGTTAGGGCGCATCCCTCATGCTCACTACGGCTCCGCTGTCCCTCCTGTGTGTGCAGGGGAGGGTCCCAGTGTGCCCGCCCATGAGCTTGTTTGTTGTGTGTGACCCTGACCTGGGGGGCCTGTGAGGACTCGGTGAGACCACACCCGGGAGAGGGCCCCCCACTCTGCGGTGTCAGAGCCCGAGGCACAACCACCGCGAGGACACACCGCATGGCGCCACCGCGGCCTGATCCCCATTGTATGTTCACTACCCGCCTCCATCAGACACACCCATTCACATGTTGTTCCATTTCCCGGCACTGAGGTAAACAGCCTTTTTGAATAAAATAATTCCAAGAGAAGCGAACAAACCCGTGTCAGAAGACCCAGGTGCTTCCCTGGCTCGCTCCTGGGGGTTTCTTGGTTGCCCTCCTCCCCTCCTGCCTCCACGGCCCGTCCCCGCTCCAGGACCAGGGGTCCCCGAGGGTGGTAGCAGCTTTCCCGCTCCCTTTGACACCGGGGCCACCCGGTCCCCATGGGGTCGGGGGTGATGGGGTTGAGGGGGGATCAGGTCCAGCCCGCAGGACCTCCCGGTCCCCTGACTCGCTGACACGGGGGGCTCATTACCAGGGCTGCCGAGAAGCCCACCGGGACAGGACAGCGGCCCAGGGAGGCCCCCGAGCAGCGCGCGAGGATGCATCAGGCCAGGGTGCGGGAGGGGGAAGTCATGGAACCCGCGGCAGGTCTGTCTGTCGGGGCGTTGGCAAGGACCAAGCGAGAGTGCCGGGCTTGGGAGCCCCGAGCGTGTGGCTGTCGCCATAGGGTGGACCGTCCCTCCCGCCCTGCGGAAGCAGATGCAGGAGAAACGACCTCAGCTCCTCGGGCGAGGGCAGAGGCAGGACAATGACCGGGAGGGCAGGATGGGAGGTCACCCTCTCAGCGCATACGAGCAGGGGTGAGGGCTAGAAGGTCATCAGGTGGCGACACGGGGTGGGAAAACCCCACCCACTGCTGTGATGAGTGAGGGGGGCGCCGGGCAGGAACAGACTCGGGGCCATCAGTGTCCACTTGGTCCAAAATGTGTGCCTGGAGCAGTGGCTGACCAGTGTTTTGCAGGGACTGGGGGCTGAGACCCCACAGGCTAGATTTGGGGTGTCCTTGACAGTTCGTGTTCCTGAGGGTTCTTGGGGGTCCCACACTTGCAAGGTGCATAGACTGGGGCTTGGAGATGGCAGAGGAGGGGCCGGGCTCAGGGTTTCAGGGGTTCCCATGCACGGGAGATGGTGAGACTGGAGGAGACTGCTCAGGGGGCTGAGGTCAGTTGAACTCTCTGTCCTTCTGCATCTCCCACAGGCGGCATGGACAGTGGCGGCACGGACGGTGGCAGCACCCGCGGGTCACTGAAGCTGGAGAGGCAGAGCAGAGCAGGAGCTGATCCCTGCAGGGAGACACTGGCAAGAGCATGGAGAGAGGTCAGTGGTGAAGGACAGCGCTGGTCACTGCAGAGAGAGACACCGTGGGTCAGGCGCTGGTGGATGGTCATGGCGTTTTATTCCTCTAGACGTTCATGCAGTGATGGCTCCAGGGGGGATGAATCTCACAACCATGACAGAATTTGTCCTCCTGGGGTTCCCCACCCAGGGGACCATGGGCTTCCTGCACCTGCTGTTCTTCTCCCTGGTCTACCTGTGCACCCTGCTGGGGAACAGGCTCATCGTCCTCATCACCACCCTGGACCAGCACCTCCACACCCTCATGTATTTCATTTTGAGGAGTCTGTCTTTCTCGGAACTCTGCCTCATCTCAGCCACGGTCCCCAAGTCCATTGCCAACTCTCTGAGGCACAGCAGCTCCATCTATTTCCTGGGCTGTGTCCTCCAGATCTTCATGATGATTATGTCAGCAGGTACAGAGATGACCCTGCTCACAGTGATGAGCCTTGACCGCTATGTTGCCATCTGCCACCCCTTGCACTATGACATCATCATGAGCAGGGACAGGTGTGTGCAGCTGACAGCCCTGTCCTGGCTAGGTGGGTGTCTCTATGCTGTGATGAACACAGCTGGAACCTTCTCCTTGTCCTTCTGTGGGTCCAACGTGGTCCACCAGTTCTTCTGTGACATCCCCCTGTTATTGGCTATTTCCTGCTCAGGAAATCTAATGAACAAACTTGTCCCCATTCTCATTAGTGTGGTGTTGACTATCTGCTATTTCATTTTAGTCATCATTTCCTATGTCCACATCTTCTCTGCTGTCAGGAAGATCCCATCCACAGAAGGGAAGGCCAAGGCCTACTCCACCTGCCTTCCACACCTGCTGGTTTTGGTGCAGTTTCTCTCCGCTGGAAGCTTTGCTTATCTGAAGCTGACCTCAGGGACCCCGTCCATGTCTGACCTTGTCATTTCTATGTTCTACACAATGGTGTCCCCCACCTTTAATCCCTTCATATATAGTCTGAAGAACCAAGCCATGAATTTGGCTGTGGGGAGACTGATGAAGGGGAGTCACACCTAAATGTAACAGGGAAGAAGACTTCATGACTCTATTACAAGACATTTATTTTAAATTATTGGATTATTCTCCTTTCATATTTGTCTAATTACATATAATTCCATTGCACAATTTAAAAATCTATGCTCATTTTTAAATTATATTTACGATGACTTCATATAGTCTGCTGCTCGTAGACTCTATTGGCATTGATTATTCCTCTGTGTTAAACTTAGGTGTTTTTTTATATTCTCTGTACAATGGAAGTCACTGAACTTGCAGACACCCTTTGCTGGTCTCCATTTCTGTGCTCCTGGCCAAGAGAGGCAATGGTTGGATTTCATCACAGTCATCAGCAGAAGTTCTTTCATGGGGGCAGCATCTCCAGTCTCTAAGGGGGCTTCACCTTTCATGTTTTCTTGATCACAGGTGGGATCAGGGGCCACGGGCAGGACAGAGATCCCTTTCCTTACTAGGTGGGCCCTTCACAGCATAAATAAGGCCTGAGGATCTAAGTGAGAATCTGAATAGTCAAGACCTTGGTCGATAAGGACATACACATGATGTAGTGGAGACAACCTGGATGTTCTGGTGTGGGCGCCACCCGCATTTGTCAAAATTACACTCACCAACAGTGGACACCGGAAATAAGAAAATTAGGTTTATGTGCAGTATAATTACAAAAAAAAATTCCAAAATGCACTGGATAGGAAATTTTGAGATATAATAAGAGAACTTAACAAGTTATGATGGTCAAAACAAAATGATAGCTGGTAGCCTGCCTCGTATCTAACATTTCCAGAAATGTGTTAGGGATGTGATCCATGACCTCACACCACACTTTACAGGAGTGTTGTCCCCATTTATTTCATCCCCTAGAGTGGGCAGGATGGCAGGACAATGCCTTGGCCGGGCAGGTCATCGAGAGGAATCGTACCTAGAATGTCTGCATTTTTCACAAGCACGTTGAAATGAAAAATTTGAACAGATTTACGTGAAATGAAATAATACTATCATTTAGTATACTTATAAAGACATGTAAGGAATTGAAGGAAATTTAAATTTGGGAAGTGAAATGCCCCCATGATTGTCACTTGCTGTCTGGCCTCAGCTTGTATCTGCTGACTGCATCTACCTTTGCTTTCCCATCTGTGACAGCCAATATTTGAAAATTTCATGCCAAAATATTTCATGATAAAAATTAGTTCCAACTGGATATCAGACATTTAAGTCATTATCAAACAGTTCACCTTGCGAGGAGTCTATTCAGGCTGACCTTGCTCAGGTCAGAGCCAACCAGGCACAAAGTAAATATGGACGCTGCCTGGAAAGGTTAGAAAATGTCAACAACTGGATATTTGAAATATGGGATGACAACTTGATACTGTCCTTTTAAGTGATTGGTATTTTTAATTTTTCTGCTGATTAATTATTTTCTTAATATCAATTTTTGATACTGTTATAGTTCACTGGTGGGATATAATTAGAATTTAAAATATGTATTAAGAACCTGAATCAGAGCATTATACACATTTATGAGACTATACATTGTCAACTAGGTATAACATTATTAAAATATTTAAGTAATAAACATTAAATGTCTCAAGGCTCTATGAATTTAAAAATGTAAGCACAATGAAAATATTTGTGGACAGCAAGGTAATATACATTCAGAACTCTAAAGACGCCACTGAAAAACAAATTAAATTAAATAAGCCACTTGAAAAATACAAAATCGAACATGGCAGTGAGGAAATGCTGTGAGTAAGACCTCCCATAAAAAATAAAGTTAGGGCCTCCCCAATGGCACAGCAGTTGAGCGCAGGGTTGCAAAACTACCCACAGCCTCTGTGGTGCCATTCCAATCCCTGCAGAGGAGGGTCCCTCATGGTGCGCAGACCTCTCCTGCCACCCGCTGCTCCCCTCAACAGTGTACTTCAGTCCTTCTGCCTGCTCTGCTCCCCGCTCTGGCTCTGGTGAATTCTCTCACCCTCCCGCACTACTGACTGTACCCAGTGATTGTACAAACAAACAAACAAACAAACAAGCAAACAAATAAATATTTTTTAAAAATAAAATAAAATAAAGTTAATAGGGAGGAAAAGCGGCAGGCCCTGTGAAAACTGGGACACGAAGATAAACTGGCAACTCTGGCAAACTGCCCAAAGAAAAAAGTAGGCATAAAATAGGACTAGAAGGGAGGAAAGCTCAGAACCCTCCTACCCTCCCCCACACACAAAGTCGGCATTCTCCCACCAACAGAAAGGAGGAAAAAAATAAAAGAGAAAACTAAAACAACCAACAAGAACAAACTACGCATTAAGTGGGACTGTGAGTAGAAGGGAACTATTTCAGCCACTGCACCCTGTGAACTGGAAATGTCGAGAACTGTGCAGGAATCGCAGCTGAGGTGAGCAAACGGCTCCAGGTGCCATTAGAGAAAACAAAGACTCCAAGGAGACCTACAAACAGCCCAAGGCCAGCTGGTAAGCTTGTGTGGAAAAGCGGGCATGCTTGAGAAGCATATGCTGATCGCGGCTGCCCAGATCCCCGCTCCTGGGACCTAGGCTTGCGGGGAGAGGCACAGGGGCCCTCACTGAGGTGATTGTCCCTCACTGAGTAATAAGAAACCAGGTGCCCTGACACGGGAGCGGGGTGCAAAAAGTGCTATTTTGTGGACACTGAACTGGGCTACAGCCCACATTCTGGATCTGAGGGCTTCGGAACTGAGACCCAGGGCACGAAATTCAGGGTGTGGGATCCCCTCGACAGTGGGGCACAGTGCAGACACAGCACCCCCACACCGTTGAGGCTCTCCACACCACTCCCACTCTGTTCCCCGGGAATCATGGGGTAAAAAAAAACTGTTACCAAAGGACACTAGGAAAGAGCTCTGGCGCCACCTAGTGACCAGAAAAAAATCACCAATACCCTATAGTTGGAAACCAGGGATCCCAAAAACACCCTCAGGCCCTAAGAGATGGTGGGCGATGGAGACAGGGGTAAGGGAGAAATAAGGCATGGAACAAGATCCCATGCTGGAACTGAGAGCTAGGCACAGGATCTGGGGCATGGGCCGCACCATCTGCAGCGGGCACTACACAGGGTGACAGCCAGCGTTTTGGATCTGATAGCCCTGGAACTGAGACCTAGAGTACATGATTCAGGGTGTGGGATCCATACAGCTGTGGGCACAACACAGGGTTAACATGGGCAGACACAGCACCTGGCTTTAATAAGAGCCCCTGTGTTGAGGTACTCCCCTCCGCACCACCCCCTTCCGCTACTCAGAGAACCAGTGGGAAAAAGCACAGATCACAAGTACAGGCCTCTGGTGCCACCTTGTGACCAGAAATAAATCACCAACTAGCTGATTCCCTGTTGGAACTGAGTAAATACAGAAGGAGGGAACTGTAAGGAACAGAGCCCAATAACACAGCATTAACACCCTGCTGGAGTTTTGGCCTACTAGTGCTGGTCTCAGTCTGGTAAACAGTTTCCGACATGCCTAAAGGAGCACGCCAAAGAGATACCCACCAACACCAGTGGCACCACATCTCAACACATATAACTAATTAGAAAGCAAACAACAGGGAGAAGAATAAATATAAATAACAAAGCAAGCCAGCAGGATGACACACCACAAAAAGAAATATGGTCACCAGAGCTCAACAATGACATGAAAGAACTACTCGGCCTATCAGATAGAGAATTAGTGATCATCATGATTAAAAAGCAGAAAAAAAATGAAAAGTAGAAAATGATTTGAGACAAATAATCACTGACATGAAGAATGAAATTGAGACCTTAAGAAAGGAAAGAAAAGAAACACAGGAGATTAAAAGATTACTAGAGGAGATAAAGAACTCTGGGAAAAGCAATGAAAACAGAATCGATGAATTGGAAGAACGGATCAGTACTATTGAAGATACAGAAATAAAAAGAGCCAAAAGAGAAAAGGAGAGAGAAGTGCAAATGAAGCAGTATGAGGAGACTCTTAGATAATTATCAGACTCCATGAAGAGAGAAAATGTAGGAGTTATAGGTGTTCCAGAAGGTGAGGAGAGAGACAAATGAACTGAGAAATTATTCAAGGAGATAATTGAAGAAAACTTCCCAAACATGAAAAATGAGATGAATATAGACATACAAGAAGTGAGTAGAACCCCCAATTGCCATAATGAAAAGAAAACTGCAGCAAGACACCTAATGGTAAAACTTGCAAGAGTCCAAGACAAGGAAAAAAAAATGAAACTGGCAAGGGGGAAGAAACAGAAAACTTATAAGGGAAAACCAATCAGGTTAACTTCTGACTTCTCCAAAGAAACATTATGGGCAAGAAGAGAATGGAGTAACATATTCAGCAAATTTCAAGGCAGCAAATGCCAACCAAGAATACTTTGCCCTGCAAAGCTCTCCTTCCTCTATGAAGAAAAAATATGGACCTTCTCAGACAAACAGAAACTCCAGAAATTCGTTACAACTAAATTCCCACTCCAAAAAATTCTACAACAATTCCTAAAGCCAAAACCAACAGAGGAGTGAACAAGAAGAACATAATAAAGCAAGAAATAAAATCACAAAAAAAGACAAACAAAATGGCAAACACAGATGGCAACATATCAATATTAACTCTAAATGTAAATGGATTAAAACTCATCAATAAAAAGACACAGAGTAGCAGGCTGGATTAAAAAACAAAATCCAACCTTCTGTCTCAAGGAAACACATTTAACCACATCAGATAAACACAGACTGAAAGTAGAAGGTTGGAAAACAATCCTGCAAGCAAATGGACCAAAAAAGAAGACAGGAACAGCCATATTTATATCAGATGAAATAGACTTCAAATTAAAAATAAGTAAAAAGAGACACAGACAGACACTACATTATGATCAAGGGAACAATACATCAGGAAGATATAACACTCATCAACATACACTCACCAAATGAAGGGACACCAAAGTATATTAGACAATTATTATCAGCTCTGAAAGCAGATATTAAAGAAAATACATATATAGTGGGAGACTTCAACACCCCACTCTCACCAATGGACAGATCAAGACAAAAAATAAATAAAAACACTAGATCCCTAAATAAAGACATAGAACTCATGGACTTAACAGACTTCTAAAGGACACTGGCACCCAAAAAAATGCGAGTACACATTTTCCTCAAGTGTGCATGGATCATTCTCCAGAATCAATCACATACTGGGACAAAGACAAACATCAACAGATACATGAAAATCAAAATCATTCCAACTATATTCTCCAATCATAAAGACATCAAGCTAGAAATAAATCATGAAAAGAAAACAAGGAACCCTCCCACTTCATGGAGATTGAAATCCACATTACTGGAAGACAACTGGACTAATGAGGAGCACAAAGAAGACATTAAAAAAAATACTTTGAGTTGAATGACAAGGAGGACACCACTTTCCAGAATGTATGGGATGCAGCAAAAGTGGTAATAAGAAGAAAATACATAGCAATACAGGCTCACATCAACAAACAAGAAAGAACTAAAAGAAACAACCTAATCTCACATCTCAAAGAGCTAGAAAAAGAATAAAAAAAACCCTAAAGCCAGAAGAAGAAAGGAAATAATAAAAACCAAAGCAGAAATAAATGAATTAGAAATTAAAAAAAAAATTGATGAAACCAAAAGTTGGTTCTTTGAAAAAAATAAACAAAATAGACAAACCTCTACCAAGGCTCACAAAGAAAAAAACAGGAGAAAACACATAAATAGGATTACAAGTGAAAGAGGATAAATCACAACAGATTCAGTAGAAATCAAAAGAATAATCAGAGATTACTATTAATAATTACATGCAAACAAATTTGACAACCTAGAAGAGACGGACAAATTCCTAGAATGATATAATCATCCAAAGCTGGACAAAGAAGAAATAGAACAAATAAACAGACCAATTACAAGCAGCAAAATTGAGGCAGTAATCAAAGCACTCCAAAAAAAAAAAAAAAAAAAAAGCCCAGGCCCAGACGGCTTCACAAATGAATTCTACCAAAAGTTAGCAGTGAATTAGTGCCTATCCTACACAAACTCTTTCAAAAAAATTGAAAAAGAAGGAATGCCACCAAATACGTTCTACAAAGCCCACATTACACTAATACCAAAACCCAACAAAGAGAGCACAAAAAAGGAAAAATACAGGGCAATCTCCCTAATGAACACTGATGCAAAAATCCTCAACAAAATCCTTGCCAACAGAATCCAACAATACATCCATAAGATAATTCACCACGACCAAGTAGGATTTATTTCAGGGACACAAGGATGGATCAACATCGGAAAATCAATCAATGTAAAACAACACATCAACAAAAACAAATATAAAAACCATACGATAATATTCATAGATGTTGAGAAACTTTCAACAAAGTACAACACCCATTTATAACAAAGGCCCTTGAAATTCTCGGTATACAAGGAACAAGGATACAACCTCAACATCATAAAGACCATCTATGACAAGCCCACAGCCAATATCATTCTCAATGGTGAAAAGCTGAAAGCATTTCCATTAAGATCTGGAAAAAGACAAGGATTTCCACTCTCACCACTGCTTTTCAACATAATATGGAAGTCCTGGGCCTCCCCGGTGGCGCAGCGGTTGAGCGCTGGGTTGCGAAACTGCACGCGATCTCTGCAGTGCCGGTTCGATCCCCGGCTGCTCCCCAGCCACCGGAGGAGGGTCCCACATGGCGTGCAGACCTCTCCTGCCGCCCGCTGCTCCCCTCAGCAGTGTACTTCGGTCCTTCTGCCTGCTCTGCACCCCACTCTGGCTGTGGTGAATTCTCTTACCCTCCCGCGCTTCTGACTGTACCCAGTGCATGTATGAACAAACAAAAAAGCAAACAAACAAATAAATAAATAAATAACATGCTCTATAAAAAAATAATAATATGGAAGTCCTAGCCACAGCAATAAGACCAGAGAAAGACATACCAGGAATCCAAATAGTCAAGGAAGATGTCAAACTATCATTATTTGCAGATGATATAAAATATATAGAGAACCCTGAAAACTCCACAGAAAAACTAATTCAAATAATCTATCAGTTCAGTAAAATGGCAGAATACAAAATAAATGCACAAAAATCAGTAGCCTTCCTATACACAAGCAATAAATCTGAAGAAGAAGAAATCAAGAAAACCATTCCTTTTGTTATTGAAACAAAAAAAAATCAAATACATGGGAAAAAACCTAACAAAAGAAGTAAAGGACCTATACAAAGAAAACTATAAAACACTGTTAAGAGAAATAGAAGAAGACACAAAGAAATTGAAAGAAATACCCTGCTCATGGATTGGAATAATTAACATTATCAAAATGGCCATCCTACCAAAAACAATCTACAGATTTAATGCTATTCCAATTAAAATTTCAATGTCATTCTTCAAAGAAATAGAAAAAAAAATATTGATGAAATTCATACGGAGCAAACAAAAACCCCAAATAGTCAAAACCCTCCTGAAAAAAAAAAAAAAAAAAGTAGAGAATGGAGGCATCACTCTCCCAGATTTCAAACTGTACTACAAAGCCATAATAATCAAAACTGCATAGTATTAGAACCAGAACAGACACATGGACCAATGGAATAAAACAGAAAATCCAGAAATAAACCCACCGATTTATGGTCAACTAATCTTTGACAAAGGAGCAAAGAATATGCACTGGAGCAAAGAAAGTCTGTTAAATAAATGGTGCTGGGAAAACCGGGTCGCTACATGCAAAAGAATGAAGCTTGACGACTACCTCACACCATGCACAAAAACCAACTCAAAATGGATTAAAGAACTAGACATAAGACCTGAAACCATAAAATATATCGAAAGAAATATAGAACCTCATGACATGCACCTCAAAGTCATCTTTACAGACACATCACCCAAAGCAGTGATAGTTAAGGCAAAGATAAACAGCTGGGACTACATCAAATTAAAGAGCTTCTGCACAGCAAAAGAGACAATAACCAAAACAAAGAGAAACCCCACCAACTGGAAGAACATTTTTGCACACAACACTAATGATAAAGGACTGATCACAAAAATCTGCAAAGAGCTGATGAGACTCAACAACAACAAAGAAAATAATCCAGTCAAAAAATGGGCAGAAGAGCTAAAAAGAAAATTCTCTGAAGAGGAAATGCAAATGGCCAACAGGCACATGAAAAAATGTTCAATATCACTTGTAATCAGGGAAATGCAAATCAAAACTACCATGAGATACCATCTTACACCAGTGAGAATGGCACATATTAAAAAAAAAAAACTAGCAACAACAAATGTTGGTGAGGTTGTGGAGAAAAAGGAACTCTCCTGCACGGCTGGTGGGAGTGCAAACTGGTCCAACCACTATGGAGAGCTGTGTGGAGATTTCTGGACCTACTAAACATAGAGCTTCCATATGATCCAGGAATTCCACTCCTAGGTATTTACCCAAAGGACACAGAAACATCAATTCCAAAGAGCACCTGCACCCCTATGTTTATAGCAGCACTGTTTACAATAGCTAAGCTTTGAAAACAACCCAAATGCCCAAAAATAGATGACTGGATCAAGAAGATGGGTTACATATACACCATAGAATATTACTCAGCATTCAAAAAAGATAAACACATGCAATTTGCAGCAACATGGATGGTACTGGAAGGGATCATGCTCAGCGAAATAGGCCAGAAAGAAAAAGAAAAATACCGGATGGTCTCACTCATAGCAGGAATCTAGAAAACTTAAATAAGGGACCAGGAAAAAGAACAACTATAAGAAAGAAACTATCAAAATCAACTAACAACTATGAACCAGAGACACTTTATAGGGGGTGAGGGGCGGGGAAAGGAGGGCTTGGGATCAAAATAAGGGGGCTGTAATTATATCAGGAATATAAAAATAAAATTTAAATTAAAAAAATAATAACTATAAGAAAGAAAAAAGCAAAATCAACAAACAACTATGAACCAGAGAAAAACTGTGGGGGGTGGGGGGTGGGGAAATGAGGGATTGGGGTTGAAATAAGGGGGTTGCAATTGTATGGAGAATATAAAAAAATAAAAAAATACAAAATCAACACATGAACATCAATTGCCTTCCTATATGCAAAAAATGAATCAGAAGAGAAGAACTGAGAAGGCAATCCTATGTATAATCACAAAATTACCTTCAAGTAACCCTAAAACAGGAAGTGAAGATACCCAGAAAATAGTAAGACATTCTTAGAATAAAAGGAAACACAAAAAAGGGAAATATATGACATCCTCATGGACAGGAAATATCAGGATTACAAAATATCCATTGGACTCAAGCAATTTACAGATTCATGCAATCCAAGTGAAAATTTCAACGGCATTTTCAAACATATGAAACAAACAATACAGAAAATCATATGGAACTAAAAAAAAAACACAAACAGCCAAAACAGTCTTGATAAAAATGAGAAAGAAAGGAGGAAGCACACTTCCAGACTTAAAACTGTATAATAAAGCTCTAATACTTAAAGCAGCAAGGCACTGGGACAAAACAGACAGGCCGGCCACTGGAATATAACGAGGGCCCAGGAAATCACCCTCATCAGGAGGGACAGTGACTCTACGACAGAGGAGCCAGAGCAGGCACTGGAGGAGGGAAAGTGGGGAGATGGTGCTGGGAGAAGCAGACAGACACACGCAGCAGAGTGAAGCAGGTCCTGCCCCACCCCCTACAGAAGAGTAAACTCAAGCAGATAAACGCCTGTTTCCATGTGTGACGTCACCATGGTCATGCAGCAAACCTAAGTATATGACACCATGTGCAGAAACCCTAATATTCTACTCCATTTTTTTAAGGGTAAAAGCAAATGATCCCAACAAAAGGACAATTCTAATGTAAGTGCAGGGACAGGGGCTGTGGTGGAAAAGAACCGCAGGATACACAATTTCATAAACGAGTAAAGTTTCTCATCCCGAAGGGCTGGTGACCCCCGTGGTCACTCACTTCTGCTGGACATCCATTGTCTTTCCCCCCACTGCCCCTCCCTGGGCTCCCTCCTGCCTCTCTCCGTGTCCCTTCCCTCCCACCTCAGGCCTTCCCGCATCCCCCTCATGCCCATCTCCAGTGTCTTTCCGTGAAGGGCACAGGGTGGGTGATGGGTGACTCTCCAGCTGTCTAGACAGGGACTCAGGGCACTGTTATGACTGATGGTGCCCACCACAGCAGACACGACAGGAGGGGAATGGAACCTGGACATGAGGATTTGTCTATTCACGTCCGTAGAGGCGTGAGCCAGACACAAAATCACATCTGCACACTAAGTGTGATAATTACTCACTGAGACACACTGCAGGACGCTCCAATTAACACAGTCAAGTAAACACACACTTTCCCTCTGGAGGAAGGTCCCTGAGGGGTGGAATCTGGACCATGTCCAACACGAGGACACCAGCTCCTGAGCTCAAATAGCCCAGCCCTGAGGCCCTGCTCTGTCGAGGTGGTGCAACACAGGGTGGAACATCCTGTGAGTGCTCAGATGCTCCCCACAAGCCTGACCATGGAGTGAGATGCTGGGACACCCTCTGTCCTACCATGGGGACAACCTCAGGAGAGAGACTCAACATGGCAGGGGGAACTTCCCCCCAGACTGCAGGTATTCTGTTCTTAGACAGTTTTCAGAATGGAAATTTAAGACTTGACTGTTTTTAGATTTCAAGTTTCATTTTAGATCTGAGAAAGCACAGTAAATAAAATATTTGTTTTATAAATCATGAAAACAAATAAATTCTGAAGGTGCACAAGTTTCTCAGTTCCCCACTGCCTTATCATGCTGGATGAGTCTCAACCAGAGGAAATATACTCTCCTGGAACTTAAAGGGTTCAAAGGATTGTGATGCATCTTATGTGTGACTATTAATGTTTCATAACTGGCATTTGAGCATTCAGCACCCTGAGTTGTTTTGGGCACTGTATAAAAGCAAAACAATTAATGGAATTACAGTGTGATGAAGAAATTTCAGGAGAAAGTTAATATAATACTTATTGTCAGAATGTTGTGCCTTTTGCCTACACATTATGACAGACCTAAAAGTTAAATAAATGATGTCATGTCTACGCAACATTGTTCCCCGATTCAGGCTCTGGCACTAGAGAGATGGGCGTGGACTCCTGTCTCTTCACAGACATGGACTTGGGGTCTTTCCCAACTCCACCACTCAGGGGTCATGACTGAAACTGCACAGGAAGAGAATATGTCAGAGCTTCTGTCATCGTGACAGAGATGTTTCTTATCAGTCACAAGGTGTCTACATCTTGGACCACCTCATATTCTGATTTATTTTCCTGTTTTTATTAAATTGTTAGGAAGATTCCAGCAATGCATTGCAATTATTTTATGTTAGTAAGTGACCTTAAAAATCCTGCCTCCCCAGGGCCTACCCCTACGTCACCCCACAGAAGGAGGAGAGGGTGAGATTGGGGTGGGGGAGGAGAGCTGGTAGGGCTGACCTGTGTCCAGAAGTCCCACTCATGCACCGGCCTGGGGGGAGAAAAAAACCTGCACCCGGGGGACCCGGGTCCCTGGGACCAGCAGGGACAGCCACACGCACAGGCTGTCCGGCTCAGCACCCGAGCGGCCTCCTCCTTGCACAGACGTGCACGAGTCTGAGCGGGACAGAGGGGCCAGGAGGGACCCATGGGTGGACGAGCCCATCTCGCAGGAGGGACATGTGGGTGTGACTCAGGAGGAGACTCTACGGGAAATGTGGTCTCTGATCCTCAGATGTGGGGAGTCAGGGGCAGGGAGATGAGGAGATTAGGGGATGGACCAGGAGGCAGCAGTGAGGCCACAGGGGCAGGAATTTGACAGAGGAGGTGTTAGGACATGCCACACAGGGCCGCCGAGCTCAGATCATTCAGTTCCAGGACAGTGTCAGGTCCTGGGGGCAGGAAAACAGGGACCCGCACACCCCATCTCCCTGCACACCCGTCACCGTGGGGCCTCCCCAGACGAGGGCTGTGCTGGAGGAGCAGGGACAGGCTCTCCAGGGTGGGGAGGGGCTGGGCATGGTCACGTGTCCTCTGGGACTGTGCCCTGGACAAACTCTGGGAGGTGTGCTGGGTGGAGATGCTGGGGCCTGGGCAGTAGGGGGCGCCGCAGACCTGGGGATGACTGGAAACTGCTAGTCTGTCATTTCAGTTTACCAATCTATCTGATATTCAGGTTTTATCACGGTCATTTAAAATTTTCATTTCTTCACCAATTTATGGACACGTTTGGACAATACATCAATAGCACATTCACATGAGATAAAATATGAATTAATCAGATACCAATAAAGCATAAATAGATTGCATGACTATTATTTGTTAATAACCCATTTTGTGTTCAATATTGGACAATATGACAATGTTTTTTTTTTCCTTTTTTTATTTACACAGATGATGACTCCAGTGGTGACCAATCTCACAGCTGTAATAGAATTTGTCCTCCTGGGGTTTCCCACCCACGGGACCATGGGCTTCCTGCACACGCTGCTCTTCTCCCTGGTCTACCTGTGTGCCCTGCTGGAGAACAGGCTCATCGTCCTCATCACCACCCTGGACCGGCACCTCCACACCCCCATGTACTTCTTCCTGAGGAGTCTGTCCTTCTCGGACCTCTGCCTCATCTCAGCTACGGTCCCCAATTCCATTGCCAACTTTCTGAGACACAGCAGCTCCATCTCGATCCTGGTCTGTGTCCTCAAGATCTTTATGCTGGATTTGTGAGCAGGTGCAGAACTGACCCTACTCACGGAAATGAGCCTTGACCACTATGCTGCCATCTGCCATCCCCTGCACTCTGACGTCATCATGAGCAGGGACAGGTGTGTGCAGGTGACAGCTGTGTCCTGGCTATGTGGTGGTCTCTATGCTGTGATGAACACAGCTGGAACCTTCTCCTTATCCTACTGTGGGTCCAATGTTGTCCACCAGTTCTTCTGTGATATCCCTCAACTAATGGCTATTTCCTATTCAAGAAATTTAATGAGCGAACTTGTCCCCATGCTCATTAGTGTGGTGTTGAGTATCTGCTATTTTATTTTCATTGTCATTTCCTATGTACACATCTTCTCTGCTGTCAGGAAAATCCCATCCTCAGAAGGGAAGGCCACATTCTATTCCACCTGCCTTCCCCATCTGCTGGTTGTGGTGCTTTTTCTCTCCACTGGATGCTTTGCTTATCTGAAGCCGACCTCAGGGACCCCGTCCATGTCTGACCTGGTCATTTCTATGTTCTACATGGTGGTGCCCCCCACCTTTAATCCCATCATATACAGTCTGAGGAACCAAGCCATGAAGTCGGCTGTGGGGAGACTCTTGCATGGGAGACTCACCAAAATGTAAAATAGAAGATGACTTCATTACTCCATTATCAGACACATATTTTAAAATTTCACATAATACTGGCCTTCAAGTTTTTCTAAGTTAATATAATTCCATTGTAAAATTTTAAAATATATGCTCTTTTTTAAAATACATTTACGATGACTTCATATATTCTGCTGCTCATATAGTCTTATTAGCATTGATTGTTCCTCTTTTGAACTTAGTTGCACTTTGATATTCTCTGTACGATGGAGGTCACTGAGCTTCAGCCACTGCCTGCTGTTCTCCATTCTGTGCTCCAGGCTGAGAGAGGCAATGGTTGAGTTTCATCTCAGTGGTCAGCAGAAGTTTTCTCACTCGGGCAGCATTTCCAGTCTCTAAGGCGGCTTCTTCTTTCATGTCACTGACCCTCGTGGTCACGGGTGGGATCAGGGACGATGGGTAGGATAAAGGCCCCTGTACTTAGAGGCCTTCACAGCATAAATAAGGCCTTTGGTCCAAGTTAGAATCTGAGTAGTCAGGACCTTATGTGGACAAAGACCGACACACATGACTGGGTAGAGACCCCCCTGGAAGCTCTGGTGTGGGCACCACTGGCATTTACCATAAACTCACTCAGTGCATGGTGGACACCAGAAATAAGACAGTGGCTGTGAAAGCTGTTACTTTCATGTACAGTATAATTACTAAAAAATTACTAAGATACATTGGGTAGGGTTTTTCAAGAAACAATAAAGGAACTTAGGAAGCTATAATGGTAAAAACAAAATAATAGCTAGTGGACTGAACCATGTTCTAGTGTTTGAAGAGAGAGTTGAGGAAGGACACCCACAACATCACACCACACTTTCCTCGTGTGTTTATCCCCATATATTTAATTACCTAGAATTTCTGGGAATTTGAGGACAATGTCCTTTGGGCCACATTATTATGGGATCTCAGAGTGTATGTTATTCCATGGGGAGTAGGTCAAATGAGAAAACTCATCAGACTCACATATCATAAATAACACTATCATTTAGTGTAGATGTAAAGACAAAGAATTTGAAGGAGGTTTAAATTGGGGAAGTCAGCAACAACAAAGAAAATAATCCAGTCAAAAAATGGGCAGAAGAGCTAAAAAGAAACTTCTCTGAAGAGGAAATGCAAATGGCCAACAGACATATGAAAAAATGTTCAACATCACTTGTAATCAGGGAAATGCAAATCAAAACTACCATGAGATACCATCTCACACCAGTGAGAATGGCTCATATTAAAAAAAACTAGCAACAACAAATGTTGGCGAGGGTGTGGAGAAAAAGGAACTCTCCTGCACTGTTGGTGGGAGTGCAAACTGGTCCAACCACTATGGAGAGCTGTGTGGAGATTTCTGGACCTACTAAACATAGAGCTTCCATATGATCCAGGAATTCCACTCCTAGGTATTTACCCAAAGGACACAGAAACATCCATTCCAAAGAACACCTGGACCCCTATGATAATAGCAGCACTGTTTACAATAGCTAAGCTTTGGAAACAACCCAAATGCCCAAAAATAGATGACTGGATCAAGAAGATGTGGTACATATATACCATAGAATATTACTCAGCATTCAAAAAAGATAAACACATGCAATTTGCAGCAACATGGATGGCGCTGGAAGGGATCATGCTCAGCGAAATAAGCCAAAAAGAGAAAGAAAAATACCGGATGGTCTCACTCATAGCAGGAATCTAGAAAACTTAAATAAGGGACCAGGAAAATGAATATAAGAAAGTGAAAATCAAAATCAACAAAAAACTATGAACCAGAGACACTTTTTGGGGGGCGGGGGGCGGGAGGGGAAGGATTGAGGTCAGAATGGGGCGTTTGCAATTGTATGGGGAATATAAAAATAAAATTTATTATTTAAAAAAAGAAAAAAAAAGAACCAGTATATAAATTATTGCATTAATGTTAATCATGCATTCATCTTAAAATGAATAAATGATGAAAGGTAAAAAAAAAAAATAAATTGGGGAAGTGGCCCCATGATTGTTACTTGCTGTCTGGCCTCAGGTCCTCTCTGCTGACTCCATCCACCTTTGCTGTCCCGTCTGTGACTACCAATGTTTGAAAATTACACACCAGAATATTTCATGGTAAAATGTAGCTCCCATTGGATATCCAACATTTAACTCATTCTCAGACATTCACGCTCTGAGGGTGCTAATCAGGCTGACCTTGACTTCAGTCCAGGTGAGGCCCATGTGGGCACGATGTCAATTTGGAGGCAGCCAGGAACAGTTACAACTGGTAACATCTCCATCTTTGAACATTTGGATTAACAACGTGCTGCTGTTCTTTTAAATTATTGGCATTGTAGTTCTTTCTGAGGATAAATAACTTTCTTGATATTAATTCTTGATACTCTCATAGTTTACTGTCAATAAAAGTTATGGGATGGGCCTGCCCGGTGGTGCAGTGGTTGAGCACTGGGTAGCGAAGCTGCCCGCAGCCTCTGCAGTGCCGGTTCAATCCCCAGCTGCTCCCCGGCCACTGGCGAGGGTCCCACATGGCTCACAGACCTCTCCTGCCACCCACTGCTCCCCTCAGCAGTGTACTTCGGTCCTTCTGCCTGCTCTGCTCCCCACTCTGGCTCTGGTGAATTCTCTCACCCTCCTGTGCTTCTGACTGTACCCAGTGCTTGTATAAATAAATAAATAAATAAATAAATAAATAAATAAATAAATAGATAAATAAATAAATAAATATTACAAAAAAAGTTATGGGCTATCAAGAGAAGACGGTTATGGAATATAATGAGAATTCAGTTCAAGTATTTAATGAAGAAGCTGAATCAGACTATTTTGAACATATCCTGAGACTATTAATTGCCTCCAATTTGTCAGTTTTGTGTAAAATAATTAAAGTTTTAAAATAATAAAACATTAACTATCTCTTGGTTATATGAATTTAAACATTTAAGCACAATTATAGTTGTCACAGACAACATAATATACACTAAGAAAACAAGAGATTTCACTGGAAAATAAAACAATAAGCCACTTCAGTGTGGTTGGAAGCTTAAAAAAATCAACATACAAAAATCAATTGCCTTCTTATATGCAAAAATTGAACCAAACGAGAAGTTAAGAAAACTATCCACTTATAATCACAACACTATGTACCATGGAGTAGACATAAAAAAGGAGGTGAAGATACAAGAAAAGGGTAAGGCATTGTCAAAATAAATAGAAAGTACAGAGAAATGGAAAGAATTTCCCTGCCCTTGACTTGGAAGAATCAACATTACCAAATGCCCATCTGACCCAAAGCAGTTTACAGATTCAATGCAATCCCAATAAGGACTTCAGTGGCATTCTCCAAGGATATATATATATATATATATATAAATACTGAAATGTAAAAGACCCCAAACACCCAAAACAACACTGACAAAAAGAGGAAGAATGGAGGCAGCTCACTCCAGGCTCCAGTACATACAATAAAGCTCTAATACTGAAAGAAGCATGGCACTGGGATAAAATCAGACAGGCTGGACACTGGAATACAACGAGGAACCAGGAACCCACCCTCATCATGATGGATAGTGACCCTATGAGAGAGGAGCCAGATCAGGCACTGGAGCAGGGAAAAGTGGGGAGACGGTGCTGGGGGTAGCAGACAGACACACACAGCAGAGTGAAGCAGGTCCTGCCCCACCCACTACAGGAGAGTAAACTCAGGCAGATAAACACCTGTTTCCATGTGTGATGTCACCATCGACTTGCAGCAAACCTAAGGATATGACACCATGAGCAGAAACCCTAAAATACTATTTCCTAAAGATTAGAAGCAAATTATCCAAAAAAAAAGGACAATTCTAATGTAAGTGCAGGGACAGGGGCTGGGGTGGAAAAGAACCACAGGATACACAATTTCAGAGACCAGTAAAGTGTCTCTTCCCTAAGGGCTGGTGACCCCCGTGTCACTCACTTCTGCTGGACGTCCATTGTCTTTCCACTCCACTCCCCTCCTTGGGCTCCCTCCTGCCTTTCTACATGTCCCTTCCCTCCCGCCTCAGACATTCCCGCATCCCCCTCACAGCCATCTCCAGGGCCTCTCCGTGAAAGGCACATGGGGGATGACGGGCGACTGTCCAGCTGTCTAGACAGGGACTCAGGGCACTGTTATGAAGGATGGTGCCCACCACGGCGGACACGACAGGTGGGGAATGGAACCTGGACATGAGGATTTGTCTATTCACGTCCACAGAGGCGTGAGCCAGACACAACAATCACATCTACACACCGAGTGTGATAATTACTCGCTGAGACGCACTGCAGGACGCTCCAATTAACACAGTCAAGTAAACACACACTTTCCCTCTGGAGGAAGGTCCCTGAGGGCTGGAATCTGTACCATGTCCAACACGCTGACACCAGCTCCAGAGCTCAAATAGCCCAGCACTGAGGACCTGCTCTATCCATGAGGTGGCGCAGGACGGGGTGCAACATCCTGTGAGTTCTCAGAGGCTCTCCGCGAGCCCTGGACATAGACAGGCCGCGGTGCCCTCTGTCCTGCCATGGGAACAACCTCAGGAGAGAGACTCGACACGGCAGTGGGAACTCCCACCCCCCCAGCCTGCAGGTATTCTGTTTTTAAACAGTTTTCAGAATTGACTGTTTTTAGATTTCAAGCTTCATTCTAGATTTGAGAATACACAGTAATTAAAATATTCATTTTATAAATCACGAAAACTAATAAATTCTGAAGGTGCACAAGTTTCTCAGTGCTCCACTGTGTTACCGTGATGGATGAGTCTCAGCAAGAGGAAATATTCTCTCCTGGAATTTAAAGTGTTCAAATGATTCAATAGAACATAGTGGTGCATCATGTATGTGACGATTAATGCTTCATAACCGGCATTTGAGCACTCAGCACCGTGAGTTGCTCTGGGCACTGTGCAAAAGCACAAAAATTAACGGAATTACATAGTGATGAAGAATGTCTCTTTACAGACAAGAACTAGGGTTTTTTCCCCCAACTCCACCACTCAGTGGTTGTTAGCGTTATTGCACAGGAAGAGAATATTCCAGAGCTTCTGTCATCATTACAATATCAGTCTAAAGATGTCTATATCTTGGACCATCTCATTACATGATTTATTTTCCCATTTTTATTAAATTATTAGGAAGATTCCACCAAAGTTTTGTAATTATGTTACTATGTGACCCTAAAAACCTGCCTCCCCAGGGCCTGCCCCTCCGCCACCCCACAGAGGGAGGAGAGGATGAGATTGGGGAGTGGAGGAAAGAGGACAGGGCTGACCCGTGTCCAGACATCCCCACTCACGCACGGGCATGGGGGGAGGAACAAACCTGAACCCAGGGGACCTGGGGTCCTGGGACCGGCAGGGACAGCCACACGCACTGACCTTCCAGCTCAGCCCCAGAGCGGCCTCCTCCCTGCACAGATGTGCATGAGTCTGAGGGGGGCAGAGGGGCCGGGAGGCAGCTGGGGGTGGACGATCCCAACCTGCAGGAGGGACGTGTGGGTGTGACCCAGGAGGAGACTCTGTGGGAAACATGGTCTCTGAGTCCTCAGATGGGGGGAGTCAGGGGCAGGGAGATGAGGAGACGAGGGGACGGACCAGGAGGCAGCAGTGAGGCCACAGGGGCAGGAATCTGACTGAAGAGGCATCAGGACACACCGCATGGGTTCGCAGAGCCCAGATCATTCATTTCCAGGACAGTGTCAGGTCCTGGGGAGCAGGAAAATGGGGACCCGCACACCCCATCTCCCTGCACACCTCTCCCTTTTGGGCCTCCCCAGACCAGGGCTGTGCTGGAGGAGCAGGGACAGGCTTTCCAGGGTGGGGAGGGGCTGGGCACTGTCATGTGTCCTCTGGGGCTGTGCCCTGAAGAACCTCTGGGAGGTGTGCTGGGTGGAGATGCTGGGGCCTGGGCAGGAGTGGGAGCAGCAAGATTGGGGCAGTCGGGAGGGACAGTCAGTTTTTTTTGTTGAGTGGTTTGAGGTTTTAATTCTTAAAGTCATATAGGGTCAATTGAAATCTTCAAGCCTTCACCTTTTTTCAGGACATGTTTGGATAGTGTGATAGTCACCTCACATGACATGGAAATGAAAGGTTGAACACAGCAGCACATGCAGATGAGGGTACTAGATGCCATGAGATCTAGAAGGAGTAATTACCTGGTTGATAGACTGAATCATTACCCTATGATGACAACCTTCTTCTGTTCAATATTAAAATATTTGACAATGTTTTCTTCCTCTTTATTTTTTTAATGCAGATGATTGCCCCAGGGTTGGCCAATCTCAAAGCCGTGAAAGAATTCATCCTCTTGGGGTTCCCCACCCAGGGGAACATGGGCTTTTTGCACCCGCTGCTCTTCTCCCTGGTCTACCTGTGAGCCCTGCTGGGGAACGGGCTCATCGTCCTCATCACCACCCTGGACCAGCACCTCCACACCCCCATGTACTTCTTCCTGAGGAGTCTGTCCCTCACGGACCTCTCCCTCAACTCAGCTACTTTCCCCAAGTCCATGACCAACTCTCAGAGACACAGCAGCTCCATCTCCTTCCTGGGCTGTGTCCTCCAGGTCTTCATGATGGTTATTTCAGCAACTGCAGAGCTTCACCTGCTCATGGTGATGAGCCTTGACCGCTATGCTGCCATCTGCCACCCTTGCACTATGATGTCATCATGAGCAGGGGCAGGTGTGTGCAGCTGACAGCTTTGTCCTGGCTGGGTGGGGTCTCTATGCTGTGATGCTCACAGTTGGAACCTTCTCCTTGTCCTACTGTGGATCCACCATGTGTCACCAGTTCTTCTGTGACATCCCCCAGTTATTGGCTATTTCCTGCTCTGGAAATTTAATGAATGAACTTGTCCCCATGCTCATTACTTCAGTGTTGTGTATCTGCTGTTTTATTTTCGTCATCATTTCCTACGTCCATATCTTCTCTGCTGTCAGGAAGATCCCATCCACAGAAGGGAAGGCCAAGGCCTACTCCACCTGCCTGCCTCACCTGCTGGTTGTGGTGCTGTTTGTCTCTGCTGCATTATTTGCTTATTTGAAGCTGACTTTAGAGACTCCGTCCATGTCTGACCTGGTCATTTCTATGTTCTACACGGTGGTGCCCCCCACCTTTAATCCCGTCATATACAGTCTGAGGAACCAAGCCATGAAGTCGGCTGTGGGGAGACTCTTGCATGGGAGACTCACCAAATTATAATAGGGAAGATGAGTTCCTTACACTTTACAAGACAATTATTTTTAATTTTCACATTATACTATTCTATATTATTATAATTATAAAATACATATTAATAATATAATAAATAATAAAATAAATATTAAATAAAATAAATGATAAAATATATATTAAGATAACTTCATATACCCTTACTTTTAGTTGTTGATCTTTTTATCTCTTAGGTGCTGTTTGATATTCCGTGTATACTGGGGTAACTGAACTTCCAGCCACTCTCTGCTGTTCTCCATTTCTGTAGCTCCCGGCCAAGAGAGGAGATGGTTGCGTTTGTTCTCAGTTGTCAGCAGCAGTTTCATCTGTTGTCATCTCAGTTGTCCCTGGGGCAGCATCTCCAGTCTCTAAGGTGGCTTCCCCTCTAATATCACTGACCCTCGCCGTCACTTGTGGGTTCAGGGGTCACGATAGGACAGAGGCCCCTGTAATTAGTTTGTGAGGCCTTCACAGCATAAACAAGGCCATAGGGTCCAAGTTAGAATCTGAGCAGTCACGATCCACTGTAGAGAAGGACCCACACACCTGATGTGGCAGAGACCCTTCTGGAAGCTCTGGTGTGGGTGTTGCTGCATTTACCATAAACACAATCAGCGCTTGGTGGACAGCAGAAATAAGAAAGTTAAGTTATAGTGCAGTGTAATTACTAAAAAATTACAAAAATTATTGGGTGGGAATTTTTTTTTTTTTATAGAGGCATGCTTTTATTTATTTATTTGTTTGTTTGTTTTGTTTATACATGCACTGGGTACAGTCAGAAGCGCGGGAGGGTGAGCGAATTCACCAGAGCCAGAGCGGGGAGCAGCGCAGGCAGAAGGACCGAAGTACACTGCTGAGGGGAGCAGTGGGCGGCAGGAGAGGTCTGCGCGCCATGTGGGACCCTCCTCCGGTGGTGGCCGGGGAGCAGCCGGGGATCGAACCGGCGCTGCAGAGGCCGCGGGCAGCTTCGCAACCCAGCGCTCAACAGCTGCGCCACCGGGGAGGCCCTGGGTGGGAATTTTTGAGAAACAATCTGTTCAACACAAAGTGATAGCTAGTAGCCTGCCTTGCATCTAATATTTCCAGAAATGTGTTAGAAATCCATCCATGACCTCACCCCACACTTCACAGGAGTGTTGTCCCCATTTATTTCATCCCCTAGAATGGGCGGGTGGGAATGGCAGGACAATGCCCTGGCCGGGCAGGCCATCAAGAGGAATCTCACACAGAGTGTCTGCATTTTTATGAACAGGTTGAATTGAAAAAAATTGTTGGATTTATGTGCAAAAAGGTAACACTATAATTTGGTGTGTTCATAGACATGCAAAGGATTTGAAGAAGATCTCATTTAGAAAGTGAAGCGCCCCGTGGGTGAGGCTGCTGTCTGGCCTCAGCTCCTCTCCGCTGAATGCATTGACCTTTGCTTTCCCGTCTGTGACGTTCCATATTTGAAAATTTCACGCCAAATATTTCATGATGCAATGCAGTTCCAATCAGATATACGCCATTCAGTCTCTCTCAGACACTCACCTGGGAGGGGCTGAGTCAGGCTGACCTTGTGTCCAGCCCGGGGGGGCTCCAGGTGGAACCAGGCAAATCTGGAGACCAGCCAGGGGCGGTAGAAGAGGTGGCAGAATCCTGACCTGTGAACTTCTGGGCTGACAACGGCCTACTGCTCTGTTAAGTGATTGGCCTTTTTTATTTTTAGTGCCGATAAGTGACTGTTAATATTAATTCATGATGCTGTTACACTGGCCAATAAATGTTATGGAATATGATGAGAATCCAGTGTGTGCCTTGAACAAGAAACTGGATCAGACCATTCTAAACACATGTGCTTCACTGCCAACATTTTTGCCAACCTTGTACAACATAATTAGAATATATAAGTTAATAAAACATTAACTGTTCAAGTTGTATGAGTTCAAACATTTAATCACAATTAAAACCATTGATTTCTGATTTTTTTTTCTTACTTGGGTTACTAAATTATTTATATCACTGTTTCTTTTTACCATGGTAACCTGCTGCTAGCACAGTGGTGGGGATTCAATAACAACAGTTTTATAAATTCTCAATGTGCCAGAAGTCTTGCATTCCAGCTGTTGATCCAGAAGGTCAAGAAATATATTACGAACTTAAATTCACCAGAAAGCATCAAAGGCCTAAAGGGAAAGAAGATAATTATTGACCACGAGAAGCTGGGATGCGGGAAGCAGAACTCCCTCCTGTGTCCTCTCGCACATTGTGCGGGTCACTGCAGAGACTGAGGCTGGAATCCACTGCACCACCAGGCCACCCCCCCCCCCAGGGCTCCTCGCCTAGCAGTGCTGCCACCTGCCACCAGCTCTGCCCGCCATTGTCCTGGGCTGACCCTGCTGCACGCGGTTTAGGAAAGGCCTGCACTTTGCGCCCTCTGCGTTCCCCAATCCCGGGCCCAAGCCCCAGAGCACCAAGCTGTGCGTCCAGCAGATTTGGCGCCCCGGCCGGCGCGGACCAGACATCCCTGGGTGCTTGTCCCGAAGCGCTCTCGGCCTCTCCAGGGCTCCCCGGGCCCCCACCCCGCCCTCTAGGGAGCTGATGGCTGGGCCTCATGTGCAGACACACCGCCATCTGGGGGCCACGCGGTGGGGGGGCTGGGGCCACACTCAAGGCGGGGGAGGAGCCTCAGGCCACTGCACCCACCAGGTCGGGTCCCCCACGGGAGTCAGGTCCCTGTAGATGCCGCCTCCCCGGGTCGGGGCCCTTGCTGGGTTGGGGGGCAGCGAGGGATGCTAGGGATGCATGGTGGATGCGAGGGATTCCCTGGCGGGGAGGTGACTACGGTCTTGGGGGGACGGAGTGACCGCAGCCGGGGAGCTCGGCGCTGACCGCGTAGCTGGGGCAAAGCCCCGGCAGCAGCGGGGCCCCGGGGACCGTCCCCCTGGGACCGCGGCCTGGTGCCCTGGGCTTGGTCCCCCACCTGGCTCCACGCACCAGGTCAGGCGGCCTTGCCCATCCCCTGCGCGGGTGGGGGCCAGGGGCTGGGGGTCGCTGCCGCCCACTGGGCCCGGGTCCGGGCTGGGGACCCTGTGCCCTGCCGGAGCCCCCAGGGGACCCGGGATAGCAGCTCGAGCCAGGGACGGCGCAGGTGGCCTTCCAGGCGCTCCCGTAGCCCTCCCGGTGTCTGTGGGCATCCCTGGGGTTCCCGGGGTCGCCCCCCATCCCGGGGCACAGCCACCCCGGCCACCCCATGCAGAGGGAGCGCAGGGGAGGCACGCTGGGGACAGTGGGGCGCGGAGCCTCCCCTTCCAAACCGCCCCGTGAGGCCCAGGGCTTGTCAGGGGAACAGGGCGCCTCCTCAGCGCCTGCGGTGCACCCGGGGTCTTCCTGGGCTCCTCTGGGCGCCTGGGGGCATCCGTGACTCAGGGGAGCCCTGGGGGGCTGAGACCCATAGTGGGGCCACCTTCAGCTGCGAAACCATGGCCGCGCCCCTCAGGGGAGCCCCAGAGCAGGGCGAGCTGGGGAGGAGGTGATGGGGCTGGTGGCGGTGCGTGCTCATTGCTCACCCTGCCAGAGCGCCTGGTGAGGAGCCGCGGAGGAGGAGGCTCTGGCACGCGCTGCGGACACCACAGGGGCCCCTCAGCTCCCTGGCAGCCTCTGTCTGTCCCGTGGGGACGGTTGCGCCAGGAGCTGGGGGGGTGGTGAGGGGAACCAGCGAGCAGAAGGGGGTGTGTCCGGTGAGGACCCGACTTGAGGGGTGAACAGGACGCCCCTGAGACGCGAGTCTTCCGCCCGCTGCTTCAGTTCCCAGGCCCAGGCCCCACTCCAAGGGCCTCTGGGGCTCCCGCGCACCCCCACCCCGCGTGGGCCAGGCGGAGGACTGGACGCAGGCGGGGTGGGCGCGGTGGGGTCCCCTCCGGGCAAGGGGTGGGGGGCTGCAGAGAAAACCAGCAGAAGCGGTGCCCAGGTGCGCATTAAAGGATGCGCCCGAGTACCCAAGTCCAGCTCCACAGCTGGGAGCGCCGATGGCGCATGGCCAAGGCTCCGGCGGGCGCCAACCCCATGGGCAGCTGATGCTCAGCCCCGCCGGCCCCCAGTGGCACCTCAGCTTGTTCACCCGCTTCGCCCCCCGCTGTCCTGGGGGGTCTCCCCCCTCCACCCCCACCCCGCCCTGCGGGTCCACGCAGCCGCCCGCCCCGGCCCAGCGCTCAGTCAAGCCCAGGACACCTGGCCAGGCCCCAGCTCAGCTCAGGGGCGCGTCCTGTTCCCGGGGACACAGGGGATTTCCAAGCCCTAGCACCACCCGGCCCCCTGGGGGAGCCCCGCCTCAGCTCAAGGCTCACTCCTTGGCCTGCTTTGCATGGCCAGCACTGGGCAGGGGTGGGCACAGGCTGCCTACCCCCTGTGAGGCGGGTCACCCCTCCCACTGCCCCCCCACTGCTGGAGCCATGGGCGCCCCAGCGCCCTTTCTGCACCTGGGCCTCCCGGCTGTGCGCGGGGACAGCACCCCAGGGAGGGCATCTGGGGGACGGGCAGGGGCGGTGGCCAGCAGCGGCGCTCGACGGCCGGGTCCAGGGGCCGGCAGGGACAGCAGCCTCACGGCGCCACTTGGACCACAGTGGCTGGCCCCGCCCTGCCCCCCACCTGCCCCCACCTGCCGCCACCCAGCCCTTCCCGTGGCTCTCCCCCCCAGTCCATCTCTCGCCCCTGCCCCTCCCCTGCCCGCCCTCCCTCCTGCCGAGACTTTTCCTAAAATGTCAGTCGACAAACGCCGGGATCTCCGCCTCTGCTGACCAGTCCGGCGTCTGGAAGCCCTGGCACCGCCTGCTGCGGGGCCGGCTGGATGTGCCTCCCCCGCTACAGCTGACGACCTGGCGCGGGCAGGGGCAATGCTGTGGATGCCCCCGTGGGCTGAAGGCAGCCTCTGCCCACCGGCCACACGGGCTGGGCTGGCCACATGCAGGGACAGGCCTCGCGGCGGGACACCTCGAGGGTGGATGGGGCCAGCGGCGTGGGCAGAGGCGCAGCAGGCGGTAGGCGCAGGGGGTGGGGGGTGGCGGGAAGCAACCCCACCTGCGGGCAGCCCTGGCCACGCCTGGCCCCATGGAATGGCCTCACCTGAGCAAGAAGCTGCCCCTCGCTCTGAGGCCGCAGACGCGGCCCCTCCTCATCATCGCTTTCCTGTCAGCCTCTTTGAAGTCTTTGTTCCTCAGAGTGTATATGACCAGGTTCAACAGCAGGGTGACCATGGGGTAGAAGATGGACATGATCTTGTTGATCTCGGGGGACAGGTGGGCATTGGGGCACACGTGCATGGAGATCATGGTCCCGTAGTAGATGGTGACCACGGCCAGGTGGGAGCCGCCAGTGGAGAAGGTCTTGGTGTGGCGGGAGGCGGAGGGGATCCTGAGGACGGCGGCCATGATGAAGACGTAGGACACGAGGGTGAGGAGGAAGCACAAGCACAGCACCGCAATGGACAGGGCGAAGATGACCATCCAGATGACATAGACACTGGAGCAGGAGAGCCGCATGGGGGGGGGCAGGTCGCAGAAGAAGTGGTCGATCTGGTTGGGGCCACAGAAGTCCAGCCTGGAGATCATCAGGCAGGGCAGGGCCCCGGTGCCCAACCCGGCCACCCAGGAGACAGCCACCAGCTTGACGCAGGTCTCGGGGCGCATCAGGAGGGGGTAGTGCAGGGGCTGTAGACGACCAGGTAGCGGTCATAAGCCATTGTAGCCAGGAGGAAACACTCGGTGGCCCCGAAGAACACAAAGAAGTAGAGCTGGGCCATGCAGGTGGGGAAGGAGATGGCGCGGCCCTGGGCCAGCAGGCCGGCGAGCAGCGGCGGCAGGACGTTGGAGGTGTACCAGACCTCCAGGAAGGACAGGTGCTTGAGGAACGTGTACATGGGCGTGTGCAGCCGCCGGTCATGGCTCGCCACAGCGATGATGACAATGTTCCCCGCCACCGTGAGCACATAGATGAACAGAAAGATGGCAAACAGCAGGGACTGCCACTCGAGAAGGTTCTGGAACCCCAGCAGCTGAAACTCAGTGACAGCAGACACATTTGGGGGCTCCATCACCTGCGGAGGGGAAGAGACCTTGGAAAGCACTGCGGACAAGGCATGAAATTCCTCGGTGCTGTCTGGAACGTGAGAGACCGTCTTCAAGCACTCCCATCTCCACAACAGCTTTCTGGAAGAACGTGCGTGGCTCCACCTGTCTTTTAGACCACTGTGGTTTCAACCTGCTAGTCGAAGGCGGTGCAAGAGTTGGGGGAGGGCCTCAGCAAGCTCCACTCACCAGGCTCTCTGAGATCTAGAAGTTCCAGGTTCAACACCACAGGTAAGAAGGGGCTCACTGAGCCGAACTCAGGATATACAATTAATAGCTGGGCCTCCCTGGTGGCGCAAGGGTTAAGTCTCAGCACTGCGAAGCTGTCGCCAGCCACTAAGGCATGAGTTCAATTCCCTGCCAGGGAGTGACCCACGGGGCGAGGCAGACCTCTCCTGTCTCCCCTCTGCTCCCCTCAGCAGTGTGTTTCAGCAGATCCGCCTGTTCTGCTCCCCACTCTGTCTCTGGTCTCTGGTAAATCCTCTCACCCACCCCCCCAACCTTTGGCCTGTACCCCAGTTCTTGTATGCATAAATAAATAAACCTTTTAAAAAATTAATTGCTATGTTTTCCTGGAAAGGGCCTGAGCTCAGGCCCTTTACTCCCACAGGTTACCCTTGTCTGGAAACAGGTCACTCCTGGCCCGTCTCCCAGCCCCGGAGACTGTGTTCTGCCCTCAGTGTTTACGGACACCTCCTCCGGGCACCTGAACATCTGAGTGTGTCTGTGTGTGTCTGTGTTGCCAGGGCTGAGCCAGCCTGCATCTCCACTGGTACCTTCTCATCCAGGTGGACACCAGCTTAGTCATCGGAATTTATGTCCAGTCAGCAAGTCACCCCTCCTTTTTTTCAAGGTCTAGCCTAGTTCTGGATGAAGCCAGCATCCGCCCGCCATCAGGGGCTTCCCTCATCAAGGACTGAGCGTGACGTCACCTCTGTAATGCCCAGGCCCAGGGCTCCAGCCGCAGGCCCTTCCGCCTCCCTCCCTCTCCCCAGTGACTATTTCAGGCGCTTCTCCAAAACCTTCCAAGACTTTTTGTGTAGGAAAGTGATGAAGCTGCAGTACCCAGAGGCCCTCCTTCACCAGCCCCTGCCTACCCAGGAGCCCATGGGCTGGCAGTCCATCACCCGTCCGCCCCCCTCTCCCGCAGAGGCTAAACCTGAGCCAGCTGTGGCTTCCCTCGGACCCAATATTTGGTCTCTTGCCCAAATTAACCAGCACCCCCCTGGAAATGCTGCATCCCCCCGAGGAGTGCTGCCCCTCCCACCCAAATGCTCCCATCTCCCTGCACCCCAGGCATGCCCGTCCTTCCTCCTGGGAAAGTGGACAGAGCAGCTGCCACAGCAGAGGCCTCTACTAGGCTGGAAACCAGGGCACAAAGCAGATGCCTTGGCGAGGGGCTTGGGCGTGAGGCTGCAGGGAGAAGCCAGCTCAGGGCTCGGGAGCCATGGTCCCTGGAGCTCTGCAGTGAAAAAGGCCCGTGGCTCCACCCGCTGGCTGTGCCCAGGAGCTGGCCCTGCTGCATGGTGTCTGCCCTCTGTGCCTAGGGCCGGCCTGTCCTGCTCCCTCCAAGCCGCTCCCCCTCCTCCTCAGAGGCACCAGACCTCTGGGTCTCTGTTCTAACCCCATCTCATCTCCTGCGCACAGCACAGACCACAGTCTCTGGCCTTCCCTGCTCACTGCTGTTCCTGGGCCCTGCCCCGGGGCAGGCTGACCCCAGGCCAGTCCAGGAGCCCAGGCTGAGGGGAAGCGTGACCCCACAGGGCAGCGAGTGATGCAATTCACTTTGCAACATGGTCCTTTCCTGCCATTGCTTCCGTGACATGAGCAGTGACCGGAAAAAGGCAGAATTTAAATGTCGAGACCACCAGGGCCTGGTTGACGGGGTCAGCATGGGCAACGTGTTTGGGTCACAGGGCATTTGGCTCCATTTCCGAGTCACCTGAAGTCCCCCACAAACGAAGTCAAGGACACAAGGGAAAAAGGATCTGCTGGGCCTAGCCCTTCACGACAGGACAGGGTGCTGGGGTGACAGGTTGGGAGGTTGGCGGGGGTGGGGGGTGGCAGGGGTGGGGGTGTGAGCAGGTGGCGGGGTGACCTTCTCGGGGCTGACATCAAGTCCTGGCTATTCCAGGGACTGGATCACCTGATTTACAATGAGCTCAGTCAACAAGACCAGCCCCGAGGCAGAAACTCCCAGGTGCCAGCTCCACATCTGATTTCACAGCTTCCCTGGAGCCTTTATGGAAATAAACATGCCCCAGGGCCACCAGGCACCTCTGGGCTAGGGCCTCCCTGCTGCTCTCCAAGCACCACAGGCACAGCAATTCCACCTGGACAGAGCATCCGCAGGGCCTGCAGCATCAGGCTCACAGCCCCTCACCCACAGGCATGGCCTCTGGCACCAAACACACCTCTCCTGGTCGCCTTCTGAGCCCTGGGCCTACCTGTCCGCCTCCCCGGCACACGGCGCCCATGGTCCTCCCTGCTGCTGGCTCGGCCCTGCTGCCCTCCGCCCTGCACGCCGGCTCTGGCTCCCTCCTGTGAGCTGCGACTGGCCATCTTCTGCAGGTGATGCGGCTGGAACACGCTCCACCTTTCAACAACCCAGGTATCCTGGGGCCTGGCCTGCGGGGAATCCTCCTCCCAGGTATTCTTCCACGATATGCCAACTGAGTTAATAAGCAACAAAAGCAAACTTTTGAGACTCCCCGCTGCCCAGGGGGCTCAGGCACGGGCGGCAACCCTGGGACCCAAGCAGTTCTTTGGAAAACTTTTTTAAAATGTAGCTTAGGATGGCCCCGGAGATGCTGAACTGGACTGACTCAAACAAATGGGTGTTTCTTGAAAATCTAGGGAGCAGGTACTCAGGGGCCCATCCTGAGGACAGATGGGTGCCAACGGCCTTCTGCTTCACACTGCAGTTTCAGGTGCACCCACGAGAGCACATCCACGAACCCACGCCGTGAGACCCCCACCCAGGCCAACTTCCAGCGACCAGAGCACCTGCACCGAGGGTGTCTCCCAACTCCACAAGGAAAACACAGCATCTGAGCCAGGAAAGGCCTGAGCAGAGCCCTCCACGTGCCCCCGCCCCCCTCTTACCAGCAGAACCAGAGGCCACTGCATGGCGGGGCACTGCCCCGTGACGCACTTGTGCTTGACTTAATTAATAACTTATTTTCCAAAATAATGTGATCCATGTGTATATTCTTCAGAAAACTTGGAGACAGAAGACAGCCAGAGCACAGCGCGTGCTCGCATGCCCACTGTGAACACGCTCAGGGGCACGGGCAGCTGCACACGCACAGGTGCATTTTGGGGCACTGGGTGAGGAGCCACTG
Source organism: Talpa europaea (assembly GCF_964194135.1). Lineage (NCBI taxonomy): Eukaryota > Metazoa > Chordata > Mammalia > Eulipotyphla > Talpidae > Talpa > Talpa europaea. The sequence goes on along the minus strand of NC_140075.1, from coordinate 7,008,288 downwards.
AAAGCTCTAGCTGGCACCACCGGGTCCTGGGATGCCCGCGGCACCAGGAAACCCGAGTTCATGGGGGCGAGGCTGCGGGGAAGAGTGTCCAGGCTCCCCGACGGGGTCCTGGGCAGGGTCCTGGGAAGGGTGGGGCCCATTATGCTCCACCCGTGTTGGCCCCCTGATGGCCCACCCCCCAGCTCTCCTGTTCCCTGTGGGCAACGCGCGCCCTGCCACTGTGGCCTTGGCTGGCCTTCGCCCCTCTCCATCACGGTCTTTCTCACTGCTGGAGGTGGGGAAGAAAACAAGCTGAACCCTGGCCTGTGGGCAGGCTTCTTCCGGGCGGTCTTCTCACTGGGCCCCCACTCTTTGCCTGGCACGCCACGGCCAGGGGAGGAGAGCAGTGCAGGCACCCAGGGAGCAGTCGAGCAGGCGGGTGGGTGGGTTCCAGCAGGTGAGAGCACAAGGTACAGTGGGACCTGGGGACATCCAGGTCACCCCATCAGCACCGCCAAGTGATGGTGACTGGCAAAGGGCACTGGCACGCAAGCCCCACAAGGTCACCCCAGCACTCACGTGCCAGCAGGCGACCAGCCTGAGACTTGGCCTGAGGAGCCTGGTGGGGCGCCGGGCTCAGGTGTGCTGACATCCGAGGGGCCCCTCGCCCCGGCAGATGTGCTACGGAGGAGAGGTGGAAAAACATCACCTCCAAGAGGCAGCAGGGCCATGGCAGATGCGCGCCCCAGCTGCGTCCTGAGCCAGCCGGCCAGAGCAGGCTTCCCCAGGCTTCCAGGCCCAGCCCTGGGAGCACACGCAGGCCCAGGACTGGCTTCAAGACCTCTCTGCACCCCAGGCTGTCCTCCCCACTCCCCAGGCCCCAGCCTCCACTGCCTGACCAGCGCCAGCCCCAGGCGCCCGTGCCATCCCCGCAGCACCACTCTGGCATGCGTCCTCACCCTGGCATGCGCCCTCGTCCCCAGCACAACGGCCTGCTCTCACTCAGGTGGGCGCCCCTGGGTGCAGGTGCACCGTAGGCTACGAGTCAGCATCTGTGTGTCCATCTCCACCAAGACAATCTCATACTTTGAGATGTTCAAATCCTCACCCAGAAGTACCTTCCAGAATCCCTCCTTCCTCTTTCCCACTCAGTCGCTGGACACTCCCTCACGCCCACGCGGGCAGCCCCTCCATCCCGCACAGGGGCCGGGCCGGGGTGCCGGAAACTGCCATCGGTGGTCACTCTCATGCTGACCAGATGCGCTGAAGTCACCTCAGTCGAGGCAAAGTGATCTGCCCCCTCGGCGCTGCAGTGTGTGGTCCCGGCTGGCCATTTCCTGGGGCGGCTGAGTTGGGGATTTGCTCATCTCATGGCAGGCCCTAGAGCCACGTGGCTTGAGCCCAGGGATTGGGGCATGTGGGGTGCACCAGGCCCAGGGGTGGGAGGGCCGCCCAGGCAGGGGCAGGTCTATGAGGCAGGGAAGGGGAAGCAGGAGTCCAGGGGGAGCCCTGGCGAGCTGGGAGGGGGGCAGTCACCCCACGGGCCCAGGCCAGGGTCTGGGGGCCGAGGCGTGCTGTGCTCGCTGGGGACGGGACAGTCAGCAGAGGAAGCCGGGCCAGGGGCTTTCTTGTGGGGGTACTCCAGGGACTCGGCAGTTACAGGAGGGGTGGAATCTCTACCCGTAAGGGCAGAGGCGCCGCTCCAGACGGGCCTTCAGGAGGAGGTCTTCCGGTCCATGGAAGGAAATTCTAAGGCTCACACTTGAAGCCCCGCATGGAGCATCGCTGGGTTCGGTATGAAAAAGGGAATGATTATAAAACTCCTGCGTTTCTTCAGAAGTTTCATAGATGACAGTTATTCATCAGAGCACAGTGTGGACAAAGTCTGGACCCAGCTCCAGCAGTGCAAACCCCACCTCTGAACAGGGTGAGGGGGTGCCCCCAAGGTCTATCTAGACCTGTTCTCAGAACTACTCCCAGACCCACAGGCCCTGGGCGTGGGCTCGGCGCCCAAGAGGGTCCAGCACCCCAGGCCTGCTGGTTACCTCAGATGTGGCTTCCCCAGAGCGCTGAGGGCCCTGGGGTTGGGCCTCAGGGGAGCCAGAGGCCTCTCTGCTCCCTCTCCCTGGGGAATTCTGCAGTTTGGGCCCTTTGAGGCCCAGTAAGAGAGGCTTCTTTTATCATTTAAACCCCCTCTGGAATCAAGCGAGTGAAGCGTGGGCACGACTTCCAAGGCCGCCGCACGGGGGTAGCATCTTCACCAGCCCCCCGCCAAGTTATTAAGAGGAGAACCTCCCTCCTCCCCAGGCTGGGACCTCCCTCCTCCCCATGCTGAGCACCCAGCGGGAGGAGCCAGCTCAGAACAATTAGCCCTGGCAGGCATGTCCCAGGGGAGCGCCAGGGGAGCGCCTTCCTTCCTTCCTTCCTTCCTTCCTTCCTTCCTTCCTTCCTTCCTTCCTTCCTTCCTTCCTTCCTTCCTTCCTTCCTTCCTTCCTTCTTTCCTTTCTCTGGGGCATGGTGTGTGCGGGGGTGACGGGTTTGCATTTATTCAATGCAGGTTAGATGCCAGCCCCTGCCATACCACCCAAGCCAGCCCAAGGCCCAGGGCCCACCAGCTGCAGGCTGAGAGAGTGGAGGCTCCCGGGGCAGAGGGGGTGCCAGGGCACGGAGGGGGTTTGCCAGGGCATGGAGGGGGTTGTGCCAGGACACAGAGGGGGTGCCAGGGCACAGAGGGGGTGTACCTGGGTGAAGAGGGTGTGCCAGGGTGTAGAGGGGGTGCTAGGGCACAGAGGGGGTGCCAGGCAGCAGAGGGGGCGCTAGACCAGGGTCAAAAGGGAGGTCTTGCCTCCAGGTCCTTCACCATCATGCAGGCTTTCGGGGCAACCGCAGGGCGATAGCAGGGTCCCGCTCACAGGGCCACCAAGGAATTGCGCACATAAATGTTGCTGCACATGGGTAGGGCAGGTCGGAGCCTGTCAGCTGAGCTGCGGGTCTAGCAGCCTGCTCACGGGTGGGGTGCACCCTGTGCGGGCCCCACGTCCATCTAGGGGAGCTGCTTTCCATTCATCAGGGTCTCCCCAGGAAAAGCGTGAAACTACCAGGACATTTGGTTCCCACGGCAGGGAAGCCGGGAGCCCCGCCCAGCAGCCCAACAAGTCACGTCCCCAGCCCCCAGAGAGGGCCTGCGAGCCCGGGGCTGTCCAGTGACCGCCCATGGGCACCTCCCCACCCAAAAGCCCCTGGCAGCGGCCACAGGCCCTGGCCTTGCCTGGAAAGAAAGTCAGAGCAGGGCCGTGTGCCCCACACCTGTAATGGTTAGGATTTCACCTTCAATTTCCAAAAAAGTATTTTTTTGATTTTGCTTTTTAAGGTCCAGCTCTGATCACATTACTTCTTACAAACTTTGAAAATGTGCTTATTTCTAAGCAAAATAACTGAAGATAAACTTGTACTTTTTTTTTAAGATTTATCTTTTTTTATTTATACAAGCACTGGGTACAGTTAGAAGCACGGGAGGGTGAGAGAATTCACCAGAGCCAGAGCAGGGAACAGAACACCCGGGGAGGCCCGGGTGGGGTTTAATTTTAACCTTATTTAACGCTACCCCACCAGATACCATTTGGTTTCTGTGTTCCTACCACAGTGGATACTTGTTTTATATGTGATTTACATTCCCTCTTCCTGGTCTTCACCTGTCTGCATACATTAAATTCGGAAGTATCTGGTGACAGAAACAATTCAAAGCATGCACTTTATGACTTAACACTCTTATATCAATAAGTGTCAAATAAATTACCAAAAAGAGAAGCCCAAATCCCCGAAGGCTAAACACGGAAGCAATTCTACACTTTCTTAAGAGAGAATTCCTGACAATTAAATTGTAAGTTATGGTGAAATCAAAAGCAGCAAAAGGGGTGAATAGGGTTGCTTTATGTTTTATTGCTAATTCCCTGTCAAAGCCATATGCTTACTTACCAAATATTAAAACATGTGCCCATCAAATTGTTAGGGGGAAAGGAAGTCCTGAGCTAATTCCATACAGGCTTTGTGGACTCCACCCCCACTCCAGACCAAAGCCATCAGGACACTGGGAAAGACAAATTCCATCACCACTAAAAGAGGGTTGCTGGGACCTGAGGGTGGAGTTAAGAAGCCAGATTTGATATAAGACCAGACACATGGGTCTTGGGGGCCCCTTCTTGGCTTCACAGCTCGGCTCTCGGCCAGATCTCAGAGTACCATTGGGTTTCCAGGTTAACGGAACAGGTAGGACACATTTAAGACTTTATCTCCCTATTTTCTCCCTGAGTTGTACATTTCCTCATTTCCCCTTTCCTCAGAGTGCACTCATCCCTCTTGTGGACCTGACTCAGTATGCTCCTGACTACACTGAGCGGAATGAGGAGAGAGCTCGTGCATGGGGATTTACTGAGTTTGACCCCAGCTCCACTTGGACAGTAAACTCCCATGGGATGACACTCTTCCCGAAGGCCCTGGTATATCCGGTGCTAAAACATCTTCACAAAGGATGTCACTATGGGAGAGATGCATTATTGGAAACAGTGTGCCCTTATTTGAAGGACCCATATTTACATAAAATAGCACACCTGGGGCTGTCAACTATGTGCCAGGAATAACCCCATGACTGACCTCCACCCTAAAGCCATTGGGGTTCAATATGGGGCCAAGTGCCCTTTTGAGGACTGGCAGGTGGACTTTACACAAATACTTAGAAAAACAGGCAGTTTCAAATACATACTGGATTTTGTGAACATGTTCTCCGGATGGGTGGAAGCTTTTCCCACAAAGATGGAGAAAGCTTCCAAGGTGGCAAAAGAGCTAATGCAAGAGATAATCCCTTGTTTTGGGTTGCCCAACTCCATCCAGAGTGATAATGGGGCAACATTCATCTCTGACTTTATTCATGCAGTAAGCAATGTGTTACAGATCAGCTGGACATTGCATGCTGCATGGAGACCACAGTCTTCTGGAAAAAATGAACCACACCTTAAACAAAACCTTGGCAAAACTGTGCCAAGAAACATGCTTTCATTGGGACCAAGTACTATCCCTTGCCCTCCTCCAGATAAGAGTGGCACCTAGAAGTGGGCTACAATTAAACCCCTTTGAAACTGTGTTTGGAAGACCTTTCCAGGCCTCAGTTCAGAAAGGCAGTCCAGAAATAGTACAAGATTGCCAGATCATACAATATGCAAAACATATCCAGGAGGTTCTGGCAGTAATTCACAACTTTGCAACCTCAAAGATCTCTATGCCTCCTGATCAACCATTGTATCCCTTCAGACCTGGAGAGCAGGTCTTACTCAAGACTTGGCAGAGTGGGGATGCCAAAAACCAGCTGTCAGAAAAATGCACTGGTCCACATGACGTTTTGCTGAGCATACATACTTCTTTGAAACTGGCAGGCATAAAACCCTGGGTATATCATTCCAGAGTTAAGCAAGCACCAGAAGGAACTGACGCAGAAACAAAGTCCCACTGGTCTTGTGAACCCATTGAGGACTTGAGATATTTATTTAAGAAAAAGACAAAAACTTGAATGTTACTGACTTCTTTTCCAGTTATTGTTGAAGGATGTCCAAAGATTCACTTTTCTGGATTTTTTTAAATGATTTCTTCATTTATTTATACAAGCACTGGGTACAGTCAGAAGCACGTGAGGGTGAGAGAATTCACCAGAGCCAGAGCAGGGAACAGAACAGGCAGACTGACAAAATACACTGCTGAGCGGAGCAGCGGGTGTGGCAGGAGAGGTCTGTCGTGCCATGTGGGACCCTTGCCAGGGGCCGGGGATTGAACTGGCGCTGCAGAGGCTGCGGGCAGCCACACAATCCAGCGCTCAACTGCTGTGCCACCAGGGGAGGCCCAGATACACTTTTCTGAAGAAACCCTAAGATGAATAACATGCTCAAACCTATCTTCCTTTCAAAGTTTCAGAGATGTGAAATAACATCTAGAATCACGCATATGCTGGCATTATATATATATATATATATATATATATATATATATATATATATTTACACAGAAAGGCTTTCAATCTTGATTTTGGTATTTCCTTTTAACTTTTTGCTTTTTTTTAACTTCAAGGTTGATTTTCTGCTTGTTTTTGTTACTTTGGCTTATGAGTGAAACTGCAGTTGTATAAGATACCCCACGCATGATAAATCGTTACTAAAGAGCTCTTTGTGTCTATATGTTGTATGTCTGTATGTCCTTTCCTTGTGTCCTTGTCTTGGCCTCTAGTGGTTGACAAATTGGTATGCATAGTGCCTATAGACATTGAAAAAAAAAAGTCTCCAGTTAGGAGGAAAAGCTAAAGGTTATGGTTTGATTGTCAACATTGAAATACTTAACTAAGCCGGTGCCTTCATAGAGATTGAATATTGTTATTTCTGCTGTTTTCTGATATTTATGGCAAAGCTTTCCAGAAATCCCAGAAGTCCCTTTTAAGCATGCGGGTAAGGTAACCTGTTATATTTGGGGCTGCACTGTAACACTTTCACTTCTCAGATTACAGGCCATTGAGCTGAGAAAATGGGGGCATCGCCCTGAAGGGCCTGTTTCCCCATCTCATCTCCAGCTGGCCTCGTTATAATCAGTCACACACAGACTGTCACAGCAAACAGCCATCAGAACAGACCGTCACAGCTGGTGCTCCTGGTATACATTACGTTCAGCCTCCAATACTGGTTATCAGCCCCCGGCCTCACCCAGACACTATACTGCCACAGTCAGTTTGCATGAATTCATCTGGAACAGAAAATTTTATGCAGAGTTTTCAATCTTGCTTTGTCAGACCTTCATACAGGAACCCTCAGACTGAGAGCTCCTAACAGCCAGGAGTCAGGGCTCAGGACCACGCCAAGTTCTCACCACCAGAATTGGCCTGCGGTACCTGTATCATTGGGAAAATTCCTTTTGAGGCTCCCATGACATTTGGGGATTCTCGACCTGCCAAGGGGTTGCCTTCTTTACCCTCATGACAGACCCTTGTACCCCTTGAATAAGTGCCAGTTTACTGTTGTCTTGCAGCCTCTGAGATCAGTCTGGTTTCTGAAAACACAACATTCCAGACAAAGCCTCGGTAAGATATCTGTATTTCCAATTCTCTATTAAATAGAAGGGGAAAAAGAAATTTACTGGATTTATGCAAACTTTTTTAATGATTTATTTATGCATAGAAGAGCTGGGGTATAGGCCAGAGGTGGTGGGGAGGCTGGTGAGAGGATTCACCAGAGACAGAGTGGGAAACATAACAGGCAGATCTACTGAAATACACTGCTGAGGGGAGCAGCAGGCAAGTAGGGAGAGGTCTGCTGCACCATGTGGGCAGCTCCCTGGCAGGGGATCCATCTCAGGCCATCACGGTGTCTCTTCCAGGTGTTTCCTTCCACATCTCTAAGATCTTGGTTCAAGTCCAAAGCCAAGAAGCAAGGGGCCTTCTCCACACGCCTCTCTCCTGTGCGTCTCCAGGTGCTCTCTGACACTGACAAACCTTTATGTTCCAAGCAAACAGCCCACCAGAACAGCCCATCACAGCTGACACTCCTGGTGTCCTTCCTGTTCAGCCCCAGAACTTGCCGTCAGCCTCCTGGGTATCCTGCCCCTGGTATATCAGAGGGTGTCAGTGTCTGGCAATCTTTGGGTCATCAGCAGGGCAGGATCTCACTTTGAAACAAGAACTTTAGTTCAAAGAAAACAGATCATGAGTCATGTAGTGTGTGCGTGCAGCCTGTGTGTTTGCAGGTTCCTGTACTAGGTATGGGCCCTTCCTCCCTGGCACCTTCTCAAAAGGACAGAGCTGAGGTAGAGGACAGGGCACTCTCTGTAGTTCTCACCCATGTGCTCAATTGCAACCACTCAGCCTAGGGAACAGCAATGAGTTTTCACTAACAAACAGGAGAGCAGGGCTCAGTGGCAGCTGTTCACCCCAGATAGTGTCCGCAGTGTCCAATAGTCCCAAATTAAGGCTGCCATGCAAGGTGGTACTGTCCCGTCAGGGAGGGCCTGGAGGTGGGGCACAGCCGCAAGCACTGGGCCAGGATCCAACTCACAGTGGCATCAGGAGGAGCTCACAAGGGGTGCTCCCCTCTGAGGTGACACCCCAACAGGCACAGCCACTGTCTGAACACCAGGATGGACTGGAAGGAGGCAAAAGCAGCAGGAGGTGGTGCCACACAGACAACAGCATGACAGGTCTCAAAGGGGAACTTGCTGCTGTAGCCCCATTGGGCTGCATGCCCTGGGGTGGTGTGGGGGGACAGAGAGCCTCTACTGTCAGATTGGCTGCGGCCTTTGTCCAAGACACTAACGGGGGCTGGTGGTGAAGTGCCCACCTACTGTCACCCTCTCCCATTCCCTCTGCTCCCACTGGCCTCCCACTGGCCTCTGGCTATGCCCACTGGGCAGCCCCACCATCAAAGCCCACGTGTCCCACCACTCAGGGGGCAGGACAGAGCTGGGTAAGGCACAGGGTTCTGGAGTCAGTGTCACACACTATACTATTATATACAAACATACACACATTCACACATATCTATTAATGACTTTAGTAAATTTTACTTGAAAAAATTGCATCATAAATTTGTATCAAATGAGTTAGAAATCCATCTAGGGATAGTAGCAGGCTCTCCACATCTCTACTTCACATGCTTCACAGTCTGAAATGTAGGATGGCATCCTCGCCCCTTTCTTACAACACAGATGTTACATTAGGATATGCTGTAAAGTCCACCTCTAAATATATCCAGATCTAACGACTTCCTGTTATTTTCCTGATCACACCCCATAAAGCTACCAAATTTTCCATCCTAGAATCTGTGCTAGTTTCCTACATCTATCTTCCCACCTCTCACCTTCACCTATTGATTCTGCACAGCAGCCAGACAGAGGCTTCTAAAGAGAAGTTGCACCATGTCTGTCCAGAAAGGTCTGTTAATCCCACATCTTACTCAGAGAAAAGATTATGGATTCCAAACCAATCTTCAGTGGCAAGCCCAAATATTTGGCAATTATTTCCTTTTATAGAAAAGTGTAGGTTTTTCACCTTGAAACATAGCAAAAGTCCAGTGTATTAGTTTAGTGAAAAATCCAGCAGCCAAATATACTATGTGGCTGTCAGTTTCCCTTTGAAAATACATTTAGACTCACATAATTTTAAGCTTATTACATAAAGGTTTTAAATAAAAACCCTCAAAATATTCAGCTAAATAATCCCACATCTGGACTGAATCATGGTAGTATGGATATTATTTTTTAAATTCCAGTTTATTTATTGATCAGTAACATGTAACATTTGACAATGATCAGAGAAGAAGCTTCCTGTGTGTAGGGAGATGAAAGTGTCATCACACCTGCTAGGAAGTGGGTCACTTGCACAGTCACTACTGGATTCTATCAGACCTGCTGTCATGCTGAGGCTTCCCCGTGAGCAAAGTATGACAAGTGGTCACTGCTGGGCCAGCAGGGAAGATGGAGCTCACTCCTGACACCAGGCACCACCTGAATCATGTGTTTGTGTTTCCTTGTTATGGTGCTGAGCCTTGGTGTTATTAAACACAATGAGATTTTCTTAATGAACATGGTGGGTTAACACAAAAGGACATAACCTGGTCCCCTCAATCATTTACTTTCTCTCCACCTTTTTAAAAATGAGTGTTGAGACAATATGAGTTACATATTCACTGGCTGGAAAGACACAGTCACCTCCTAGGTCACCCCTGGTGTTTATGCAGGAGGTTGGTTTCTCTTGGTTTCTCAGCATGACCATCTCTCAGCAGGGCCCTCAATGCAGAGTTTCAAATGCTACCAAATCTCCCGGCTGGATGTAGATTATTTTACCTCATTAAAAATATTTAATAGGGCCTCCCCGGTGGTACAGTGCTTGAGCGCAGGGTTGGGAAGGTGCCCGCAGCCTCTGCAGTGCCGGTTCGATCCCCGGCTGCTCTCCCGTCATCAGAGGAGGGTCCCACATGGCGCGCAGACCTCTCCTGTCACCCACTGCTCCCCTCAGCAGTTTCCTTCGGTCCTTCTGCCTGCACTGCTCTCCCCTCTGGCTCTGGTGAATTCTCTCACCCTCCCGCACTTCTCACTGTATCTAGTGCTTGTATAAATAAATAAATAAACAAACAAACAAACAAATAAATAAATAAATAAATAAATAAATAAATAAAGCTTTTAAAAAATTAATAATTGGGAAATAATCTGCTCAACCTCTGTAGCCTCTCCATGGAATAACTTTTCATTTTGACCATTCCCTGCTGGCTGCTGTGCTTTTCTTCTGACTCCTTCTTCACATATCTGTGGGCCTTTCCCTTGAAAGGAGTAAGAATTTTTAAATGAGCCTCCAATCTAATCCCGCAATGTAAAATATTGCCCAGAGTTATAGTCAAAGAAGAGGTGAAGGTGATTATGTTGAGCTGAGCCATTAATAAATGGCCTTAAGATTTGAATATACAGGGCCTCGTGACACAAGGTGTTAAGCACCGCCCTATGAATCTATCCACAGCCTCTGCAGCACTAGTTCGATCCCCAGCCAGCCAGGGAGAAACCCACATGTTGAGGCAGACCTCTCCTGTCTTGCCTGCTGCACCCCTCAGCAGTGGATTTCAGTCAGTCTGCCTGTTCTGTTCCCCGCTATGTCTCTGGTGAATCCTCTCACCCCCACATCTTGGGCCTGTACCCCAGCTCTTGTTTGCATAAATAAATATTTAAAAAAAAAAGATTTGACGATACAAAAGTCATCATCATGAATAGAAATTGTCCAGATATTGATCAAGATGTAGCACCTAAATTACCCAGCTTGTGGACCATACACTAATAATGAGTTGAATCTAGCCATTTGGGAATTCTCCTACGTTGTCATATAATTTGCTGTATCCTCTCGGCTTTAGCAAGAACAGTGAGATGGTGGGAATACTTAATCCATGGTAATGACATAACAGTAAACAATTTCTTGCAATTTTGATTCTTTAAAAATTGTGGGTGTTCGGCCTCTCTGGTGGCCTAGGGGTTAAGCCTCAGCACTACCAGTGAGAAGGCCCAGTGCAACAGCCTGAGTGGATCCTGGCCCAGGGAGCTGACCCACATGGCGCAGCAGACCTCCTCATCTTGTCCACTACACCCATTAGCAATACATTTCAATATATCCGCCTATTCTGCTCCCCACTCTGTCTCTGGTGAATTCTCTCACCACCTCCCTCCGCTCCCACCCCCCCACCACTCGTACCTCTGGCCTTCACCCCAGTACTTCTACCCAAAAATTAAAGAAAAAAACAACTTTAAAAAATTGTGAATGTTTCATTAGGGAATTATAGATAAATAATAACTCATTGTTGCAAAAAGAAAATAAAGGTTAAAGACACCAAGATTTGTTACATCAGGACAATAACAATTTGTTGGAAGATGTTACCTTCTGGCCATGTGGGGGATATATAAGTGGCGTCAAAAAGTCATAACCTGCAGCATCAAGTACAAGATCCATCTCAGACCCAGCAAACAGCAGAGGCTGGGGACCCAGTGGTGGTGCAGGTGCAACAAGACAAAATGGGGGACTCAGTCAGCAGCAGTCAGGCTTTGTCATCAAATGAGTCTGATGCCAAACTACAGAGTGTCTGTCCACCACCCAGCGCTGTTGGGCCAGGAAGCCTGGGCTGGTCTGCAGCCCTGGTCAGCAATAGGAGAAGCCTGGTAGGGCTCAAGGTTTAGTTTTGAAGTTTGACTTAATCTGGCCCTTCGTTTGCTTTCTCCCCATCCATACATGAGGATTTCTCTTTATCTTTTTGATGTACCCCTCTTCCATCCATGTTGCCGCAGTGGCATGAGTTATGTTTTCTGACCATGGATGATATTTCATTATACAGGGACATACATCACCTGTATATGTACATACATGTATACATGTAACCCCAGCTTCTTCTTGATTTCCCACCTGTCTGGGGCATTCAGGTGGTGTCCATAGCTTGGCTACTGTAAATAGTGCTGCAGTGGTGACGGGGGTGCAGGTCCCTTCACAGGAGTGTATTTATCCTCTGTAAGTAGATCCTCAGTGTAGAATTGCTGGGTCCAATTGCTGGGTCCACATTCTCTCTTTTAAGAAACCTCAGTAATTTTTTTCCATAAGGGCTGGTTCAGTCTATATCCAAAAACAATGCAGGACTGCCCCCATTTTTTCCATATCCTTGCCAGCACTTGAGTTTCTAGTCCTTTGGACATGGGCCATTCTTGCAGGTGTAAAGTGTTTTAAACCAGGGGATCATAAAGGCACAAATTGTGGGCAAAAAGAAATCCTGTAACACTCAGGCCAACACAAGGCTGTCTCTCAGTGTGAAAGAAAATAATGATGAAGAAATTCAGGTGAATGACCTGAGCGTTAACATTATCAATGGTCCACTGCATTCTCAAGATGTCCTCCTGAAAGCATCCCCATCACCTAGTGCCAGCCCCTCTGCCTCAACTCCCAACCCCACTGCAGTCCTCCAGGGTCTCACCTTTAGGGGCTGACATACACTTCAGAGCCCTGGGCACTGCCGCTGCCCAGAGGAGAACACAACAAAACTTGGTCAGCGATGAAACCACAGAGGAACTGATGAGTGTAACTTCCCCATGGGCTCTATCTACACTGTCCCCAGGGGCTCAGGGATCAAACTCCTATCCATGCTCACCTGGAGCCTGAGTGTAGCTTCCTCCTTGTCCACTTGTGAGAAGAAACATCATGTGATACCAGGGAGCAGTCAGTTCAGAAGCTTAAAGGAATCTTCAAATCCTGCAGAACAGGGAAGTTTCCAGAATTGTGACTGAAGACCCAGGTCAGGACTTGGAAAATGAAGAAAGGAGGTGAGGGGGACTGGACCAAATACCCTCTGGGAACAACCATGTTTGAGTGGTTCTTCCCATTAACCAGTAAAGGCAACCAGTATTGCCTTGAAAGCCCCCTAGGACACCAGAGAAACTTGAAAGCCCCCCGTGGACAAGATCCCCCACTCCCTTCCCTACCTGAGTGTTTCTTCCTCCACATCACAGCTGCAGCCACTGCAGCTCCAGTGAGCACAGCTCCAAGGAGAGCCAGGCCAGCAGTGATGCCCATGGTAGAGATGGAGGACTGAGGAGGGGGCACTGGAAAGGAAGGGAAGGGGAGACCCTGAGCCCCAGGCCTCATCTGAAAGAGTACAGAAGGGACCCTGATTTCTCTGAGCAAAATCTCAGTGCCCACATGATTCTCCTCACCCCATCTCAGGACTTGGGGCTCCAGTAGCCCCTCATGCTGCACATGGCACGTGTATCTCTGATCCTCTCCAGAAGACACCACCTCAGCCACCCACCTCTGGAAGGTTCTGTCCTCCCCCCACCATGCCTGGTCTCCACCAGCTCTGTGCCCTGGTCAGGTCCTCCCCATCTTGCTTTCAGGTCAGGGTGATGTCCACAGGGTAGAAGCCCAGGGCCCAGCTCTTCAGGGTGACATCATGGTCAGAGGAGGGGTGGAGGGTCATGTGTGTCTTGGGGGATCTGAGCAGGGTCAAAAATTCACACTTTGGGTTTTTCCTTCCTGGACACTGAAGTAGCCTCACTGACCATCCTCAGAATGAACATGACAATTGGTTTGGAGAGAGGAAGCACAAAACCCAGAAACCAGCCTCCTCTGGGAGAATCAGGTGAGAGCCCAGGGCAGGAGGATGCAGGTCTCCAAGAACACAGACTTTTGCTCCTGACCTGAGTGGAGGGTGAATGACACAATAAGGCAAGAGTCAGATCTCCAGAAATGTTCTCAGACCCAAAACAAGACCTTGAAAGAGAATGTTAGGGTTCCCAGGATGGCTGCTGTGTCAAAAGGATCAGGGAAGAGTTATTTCAGGATGGCCTCCCCTCCCTCAGGAGAGACTGGATTCCTTGACTGTCCAGAAAAGTGGTGTCTTCTTAGCACAGAACATGAACCCAGGGGGACTCTCCCTCTCTGCCCAGAAAGCAGCTGCTGTTCTGCCCATGATTCCATTTCCCTGTGGGGCACCAGGAGAGGGGAGGTCCGAGGCCTCGTGGCCCCTCTTACCTGCGCGCTGCAGCACCTCCTTCCCCGTCTCCAGGAGTCTGCGGAGCCGCGGGAAGCACCTGCTCTGCACACGGTGCCTGACGCGCTCGGGCCTCCCCGCCGCCTCCCGCGCGCTGGGTGATCTGAGCCCCCGAGTCCGCGGGGTCCAGGAGCGCAGGTCCTCGCTCAGGGAGATGGAATCCGCGCCTTCGTAGGCAAACTGGTCACACCCGCCGAGGAGGCTCAGGTCTGGCCCTACTTCACAGCCAAACATCCTCTGCAGGGTGTGAGACCCTGAACCCACCCTTCCGGTCACCCCGAGGTCACCCCGAGATCACCCTGCCTTTTCACCCTGCATAAACCTAAACTGAAAATGAAAAGTCAGGCAAAAAGTGCCGCGGTCTCCCAGCCTCGAGGGGTCAGTGGACCCTGAGACTCGGGACACCCCGGCCTCATGATGGGAATGGGGGTGACCTGACCCTGGCCCCGCTCCGCGAAGCTCCCCGTCCTCGCTCTGGTTGTAGCGGCCGCGCAGGTCTCTCAGGAGCGCTTTGAACCACTGTGCGTTGTCCCTTTGGATCAGAGTCTCCTCGTCCAGGTCCTCCGGCCCCACCTGCCCCGCCCAGGGCGCCCGCGGCTCCGCACTCGGGCCGGGAGAGTCTCTGTCGAACCGGCCGAACTGCGTGTGGTCCAGGTAGCCCACGGCGATGTAGCGGGGCTCCCCGGGCCGGGCCGGGACATCGCGGTGGAGAAAAGCCTCAGGGAGTGGGGGCCTGGGGCGGGAGGGGAGTCCTGGGCTGACCCTCCTCTCAGCGCGGGCCCGAGTCCCAGGTAGATGGGCCTGGAGGGGAGAAAGGGGCGGTGGGCCAAGAAGGGCCCAGACTCAAGGCCCAGAGCACTCAGGGGAGGCGGGAGGGCTAGAAGGGGCCAGAAACCAAGGGGCCTGAAGGGGTGCAGAGGTTGGGGGAGATGAGCCGTTCCTTTCCTGGGTCCTGCACCAGCAGTGGGCTCCTTGCTCCTCCCTCCTGGGGAAACAGTGTCCAGCTGGACACGCACTCACCTGCCCCGGTTTCCATCAGGGCCAGGGGCCCCCAGAGCAGCAGTAGGACGGTGAGGGGCATCACACTCCTTCTAGGGGTCTGGGGAGAAGGAGTCCAGGACAGTCCTTGGAGACTTTGTAACTGGAGCAAGATGATGCTGATTGTCTTCCCTGGACAACCACCCCCCCAAATGGGGAGATAGAATGGGGGGTGAGTGTGGGGTCATCAAGGCTGCACCACCCCACAGAGCCTGTGAGAGGGAGACATGATGCTGTAACAGTGTGACATCCACAGACAGGGGAGGCTCCAAATTCCCTTCCCCACCTTCGGGAGGAGTGGATTTGGGCTGGGAGAGGCAGCAACCTGGAGGAATGAAGAAACTAGAAGCATTTTCAAATGATTGTTAATATTCCATTTTGATACCCAATTAACACTATACAGGGGGTAGTTTTGTTATAGGGCAGGAAGAGGGGCAGCCCAAACCCCGCAAACCTGCCTATTCTATATAGGGTTCTGCCATCCGCTGCATCAACACAAAACATGAGACTTTTTTTTAAATGTTTTTTTTTTTATTTTATTTTATTTTTTAAATAAATTTTATTTCTATATTCCCCATACAATTGCAACCCCCTTATTTTGACACCAATCCCTCCCCTCCCCGCCCCCCACCACCCATAGAGTGTCTCTGGTTCATAGTTTTTTGTTGATTTTGATTTTCACTTTCTTACAGTTATTCAATTTCCTGGTCCCTTATTTAATTTTATAGATTCTTGCTATGAGTGAGACCATCCGGTATTTTTCTTTTTCTTTCTGGCTTATTTTGCTGAGCATGATCCCTTCCAGCGCCATCCATGTTGCTGCAAATTGCATGTGTTTATCTTTTTTGAATGCTGAGTAATATTCCATAGTATATATGTACCACATCTTCTTGATCCAGTCATCTATTTTTGGGCATTTGGGTTGTTTCCAAAGCTTAGCTATTGTAAACAGTGCTGCTATAAACATAGGAGTGCAGGTGCTCTTTGGAATTGATGTTTCTGTGTCCTTTGGGTAAATACCTAGGAGTGGAATTGCTGGATCCTATGGAAGCTCAATGTTTAGTAGGTCCAGATATCTCCACACAGCTCTCCATCGTGGTTGGACCAGTTTGCACTCCCACCAACAGTGCAGGAGAGTTCCTTTTTCTCCACACCCTCGCCAACATTTGTTGTTGCTAATTTTTTTAATATGTGCCATTCTCACTGGTATTTCATGGTAGTTTTGATTTGCATTTCCCTGATTACAAGTGATGTTGAACATTTTTTCATATGCCTGTTGGCCATTCGCATTTCCTCTTCAGAGAAGTTTCTTTTTAGCTCTAATGCCCATTTTTTGACTGGATTATTTTCTTTGTTTGTGTTGAGTCTCACCAGCTCTTTGCAGATTTTTGTGATCAGTCCTTTATCATTAGTGTTGTGTGCAAAAATGTTCTCCCATTCGTTGGGGTTTCTCTTTGTTTTTGTTCTTGTCTCTTTTGCTGTGCAGAAGCTCTTTAATTTGATGTAGTCCCAGGTGTTTATCGTTGCCTTCACTATCACTGCTTTGGGTGATGTGTCTGTAAAGATGTCTTTGATGTGCATGTCATGTAGTGTTTCGCCTATATTTCCTTCTATGTATTTTACAGTTTCAGGTCTTATGTCTAGTCGTTTCATCCATTTTGAGTTGATTTTTGTGCATGGTGTGAGGTAGTGGTCAAGCTTTATTCTTTTGCATGTAGCTACCCAGTTTTCCCAGCACCATTTATTGAACAAACTTTCTTTGCTCCAATGCATAGTCTTTGCTCCTTTGTCAAAGATTAGTTGACCATGAATCTGTGGGTTTATTTCTGGATTTTCTATTTGATTCCATTGGTCTGTGTGTCTGGTCTTGTTCCAATATCATGCAGTTTTGATGATTATGTCTTTGTAGTATAGTTTGAAGTCTGGGAGTGTGATGCCTCCATTCCCTTCTTTTTTTCTTTTTTCAGAAGAGCTTTGGCTATTCGGGGTTTTTGGTGATTCCATATGAATTTCATCAATAATTGTCCTATTTCTTTGAAGAATGACGTTGAAATTTTGATTGGAATAGCATTGAATCTGTATATTGCTTTTGGTAGAATGGCCATTTATTAATGTTTATTCTTCCAATCCATGAGCAGGGGATGTCTTTCCATTACTTTGTGTCGTCTTCTACTTCTTTTAACAGTGTTTTATAGTTTTCTTTGTATAGGTCCTTTACCTCTTTTGTTAGATTTATTCCCAAGTATTTGATTTTTTTTTTGTTTCAATAATAAAAGGGATTTTTTTTTTAGTTTCTTCTTCTTCAGATTTATTGTTTGTGTATAGGAAGGCTAATGACTTTTGTGTGTTGATTTTGTATCCTGCCACTTTACTGAATTGATTGATGAGGTGAATTAGTTTTTCTGGGGAGTTTTTGGGGTTCTCTATGTGTATTATCATATCATCTGCAAATAGTGATAGTTTGACTTCTTCTTTTCCTATTTGGATTCCTTCTATGTCTTTCTTTGTCTTATTGCTCTGGCTAGGACTTCCAGTATTATATTGAAAAGCACTGGTGAGAGTGGACATCCTTGTCTTGTTCCAGATCTTAATGGAAATGCTTTCAACTTTTCACCATTGAGAATGATACTGGCTGTTGGCTTGTCATAGATGGCCTTTATGATGTTGAGGTATGTTCCTTGTATCCCAAGAATTTCAAGGGCTTTTATCATGAATGGGTGTTGCACTTTGTCGAAAGCTTATATTTCTTTTTGTTGATGTGTTGGATAACGTTAATTGATTTTCGGATGTTGAACCATCCTTGTGTCCCTGGCATGAATCCTACTTGGTCATGGTGAATTATCTTATGGATACATTGTTGGTTTCTGATAGCTAAAATTTTGTTGAGGATTTTTGCATCAGTGTTCATTAGGGAGATTTCCCTGTAGTTTTCCTTTTTGTGTTGTCCTTGTTCAGTTTTGGTATTAGTGTAATGTTGGCTTCATAGAACGTGTTTGGTATTGTCCCTTCCTTCTCAATTTTTTGGAAGAGTTTGTGAAGGATAGGCACTAATTCGTCTCGGAATGTTTGGTAGAATTCATTTGTAAATCCATCAGGTCCTGGGCTTTTGTTTTGGGGGAGGATTTTGATTACCATTTCAATTTTGCTGCTTGTAATTGGTCTGTTTAGGTGTTCTATTTCTTCTTTATCTAGCTTTGGGTGATTGTAGAGTTGTAGGAATTTGTCCATCTCCTTTAGATTGTTGAACTTGTTTCCATATAACTGTTCATAGTAGTTACTGATTATTCTTTTGATTTCTGCTGTGTCTGTTGTGATTTCTCCTCTTTCATTGATGATCCTGTTTATTTGTGCTTTCTCCCTTTTTTCCTTTTTGAGCCTGGCTAGGGGTTTGTCTATTTTATTGATTTTTTTGTAGAACCAGCTCTTGGTTTCATTGATCTTTTGGATTGTTTTTTTAGTTTTGAATTAATTTATTTCTGCTTTGGTTTTTATTATTTCCTTTCTTCTACTGGTTTTGGGTTTTTTTGTTGTTCTTTTTCTAGATCTTTGAGCTTCGAGATTAGGTTGTTTTTTTTGAGTTCTTTCTTGTTTCTTGATGTGAGCCTCTATTGCTATGTATTTTCCTCTTATTACCACTTTTGCTGCATCCCATCCATTTAGGAAATTGGTGTCCTCCTGTCATTCAATTGAAATAATTTTTCAATTTCTTCTGTGATCTCCTCATTAGTCCAGTGGTCTTCTAGTAGTGTGGTTTTCAATCTCCATGAGGTAGGAGAATTCCTTACCTTCTTTTTATGGTTTATTTCCAGTTTGATGCCTTCAGGGTCAGAAAAGATGGTTGGTATGATTTCAATCTTGGTGTATCTGTTAATGTTTGTCTTGTGTCCCAGTATGTGATCGATCCTGGAGAATGATCCATGTGTGCTTGAGAAAAATATGTACTCCGTTTTTTTTTTTTTGGGGGGGGTTAGTGTTCTATAGATGTCTGTTAAGCCCAAGCGCTCTAGGTTCTTATTTAGTGCTTTAGTGTCTTTATTTATTTTTTGTCTCGTTGATATATCCATTGCTGTTAGTAGTGTGTTGAAGTCTCCCACTACATATGTGTTTTCTCTGATGTCTGTTTTCAGAGATGTCAATAGTTGTCTGATATATTTTGGTGCTACTTCGTTTGGTGAATATATGTTAACGAGTGTTATTCTTCTTGAAGTATTGTCCCCTTGATCATAATGTAGTGACCGTTGGGGTCTTATTTTACCCTTTTGAGTTTGAAATCTGTTTTATCTGATATAAGTATAGCTGTTCCTGCTTTCTTTTTTGGTCCATTTGCTTGTAGGATTGTTTTCCATCCTTTAACTTTGAGTCTATTTTTATCTTTTGTAGCTAAATGTGTTTCCTGGAGACAGCAAAAGTTTGGGTTTTGTTTCTTAATCCAGCCTGCGACTCTGTGTCTTTTTATTGAAGAGTTTAGTCCATGTACATTTAGGGTTAATATTGATATGTTAGCATCTGTATTTGCCATTGTGTTTGTCTTTCCTTTGATTTAATTTATTTATTCTTTTAATAACTTTTTTTGGCCTTATTTCATTGTTATTCATCCCTCTGAGGTTCTGGCTTTAGGACTCCTTGTAGTATTTTTTGGAGTGGGATTTAGTTGTTATGAAATTCCAGAGTTTCTGTTTGTCTGGGAAGGTCCTTATTCTTTCTTCATAGAGGAAGGAGAGCTTTTCAGGTTAGAGTGTTCTTGGTTGGCATCTGTTTTCTTGGAGTCTGTTGACTATGTCCCTCCACTCTCTCCTTGCCCATAGTGTTTCTTCTGAGAAGTCTGATGTCAGCCTGATTGGTTTTCCTTTGTATGTTATCTGTTTCTTCCTCTTATCAGCTTCATTATTTTTTCCTAGTCCTGGAATCTTGGGAGCTTTACTATTATGTGTCTTGTTGTTTTTTTTCCTTTCGTCGTGGAAGTTTGGTGTTCTTCTTGCTTCTTGTATTCAATTTTCATCTCCTGCTTCACGTTTGGGAAATTCTCTTCTATTATCTCCTTGAATATTTTCTTTGTTCCTACATCTCTCTCTTCTCCTTCTAGTATTCCTGTAACTCTTATATTTCCTTTCCTCATGGAGTCAGATAATTCCTGAAGTCATTCTTCGGTCTTTTTCCTTCGTACTTCTCTTTCCTTTTCTGTTTTGGTTCTTTTTATTTCTGTGTCTTCAAGAGTACTTATTTGTTCTTCCATTTCATTTATTCTGCTTTCATTGCTTTTCCCAGACTTCTTTAGTGCCTCCATTAATTCTTTGATCTCCTGCATTTCTTTTACTTCCCTCTTTAGGGACTCAATTTCATTCTTCTGATTGTTGATTATTTTTCTGTTATCATTGTTTTCCTTTATGAGTTCTGTCACTTTTTTAATCATGGCAATTTGAAGTTCTCTTTGTGGAAGGCTCATAAGTTTTTCCAAGTTATTGTTGTTGCAATTGGAGGGGTGGTTTTCTTTTTGTGGTGTGCTTTTTTTCCTGAGGAGTTGCTAGGTTGCCTGTGGTTCTTCAACTCCCTACTGTCTGTTCTCTAATTTGCCGTATGCATTGGGACACTGTGTTTCTGGAACTGGCCGGCATTTTGTGTGAACTTCTCCACTCCCCTCTAGCTCCTCCGGGAGCCATCTGTCAGTTTCAAGCAGACTTTACTGAAGAAAGGTGCCTGTTCTAAAATGCCGATGTGGGGACACACTCCCCTGTGCGCTTGGTCTGCCCCGGCAGTGGGTTCCGGTCCCCCTCTGGGTTTGGACTGCAGGCCTGAAGGGGCCTGGCATGGGTGAGCTTCCCCGCTCACCTCTGGCTCCTGAGAGAGCCTTCTGCAGCCAGTCTTTACTGAAGAAATGTCCCTGTTCTAAAATGGCGATGCGGGACGCACTCCCTGCGCGTCCAGTCTCAGGCACACTCTTCTGCATGCCCGGTCTGCCCCGGCTGTGGGTGCCCGCTCCCCCTGTGGGCTCAGAGTGCTGGTCTGAAGGGGCCTGGGGTGGGCTAACTTCCCAGCTGGCCACGGGCTCCTCCAGGAGCCTTCTGCTGGTCAAGCAGTCTTTTCTGAAGAAAGGTGTTAGTGACTTTTTTTCTGGTCACTAGGTGGCGCCAGAGATCTCTCCTAGAGCCCTTGGGGAGCTGTGTTTTTCACCCCGTGGGACAGGGAACAGAGTGGGAATGGTAGGGAAAACCTCAACGGCTTTGGGGTGCTGTGTCTGCCTGGTGCCCCACCGACGTGGAGGGCCCACGCCCCGAATTTCGTGCCCCAGGTCTCAGTTCCAAAGCCCTCAGGTCCAGGACACGGGCTGTAGCCCAGTTCAGTGGCCCCAGGAATGGCGCCTTTTGCCCCCTGCTCCCGTATCCGGGCGCCTGGTTTCTGATTACTCAGTGAGGGACTTTCACCTCATTGAGGGCCCCCGCGTGTCTCCCCGCAAGCCTAGGTCACAGGCGCGGGGACCTGGGCAGCCGCGATCCTGATCCACGTTTGCTTTTCAAGTGCGCCACTTTTCCGAGCAAGCTTACCAGCCAGCCCGGGGCTGTGTGCAGGTCTCCAGAGTCTTTGTTGTTCTCTAATGGCGCCTGGAGCCGTTCGCTCACCACCGTGGTGAATCCTGCAGGGTTCTCCACAGCTCCCGTTCACGGGGTGTGGTGGCTGATATATTTCCTTTCCACTCCCAGTCCCACTTGCTGCGTAGTTTGTTCTTGTTGTTTGTTTTAGTTTGTTTTTTTCCTCCTCTCTGTTGGTTGGAGAGTGCCGACTTTGTGGGTGGGTGTGGGGGCAGGGTTCTGCGCTTTCCTCCCTTCTAGTCCTCTTTTATGGCAACTTTCTTCTTCGGGTAGTTTGCTGGAGTCGTCCATTAATCTTCCGTGCCCCAGTTCTCATTGGGACCTGCCACTTTTCCTCCCTATTAACTTTTTTTTTTTTAATGGGAGATCTTACTCGCAGCGTCTCCTCGCTGCCATTTTGCTCCGCCCTCCTATTTATTTATACATGAACCAGGGTACAGACCAGTTGCCAGGGAGGGTGAGAGGATTCACCAGAGACAGAGTGGCAGACTGATTGTAGGCCAAATGGTTTTCAGGCTTTTCTGCCCTCCCACCATCAGGACTGCCCTGACTGATGGGGCACCTGCAGTTGTTACATTGTAGCAAACTGTCTTCTTTACTTCTGTGGGCCATGGGAGGAGTCCTGAGATAGCCACCAAGAGAAGCAGAAGCAGGAGAGAGGAGAGAGACAGAGAGACAGAGAGAGAGAGAAGGGGAGAAAAGAATCCAGAGAAGCCCAGAGTGAAGACTTAGGGCTTGGAGGCCTGCCGGCCTCTTGGCCCCCTGGCACCCCAGCCTGCCGTGTAACTGGTTGCTGCAATGCATGTAAAGCTCCATAGAAGCCTGAGAAAGCCACTGAGGACTCCAAGACTCTCCTTTACCCTGTCTGCCAGATCAGAGAACCTGCACTGTGCTGTGCCTATCCTGCCACTACACTGCTGAGGGGAGCAGCGGGCGCCACAGGAGAGGTCTGCAGTGCCATGTGGGACCCTCGTCAGCCGGCCGGGATCGAACTGGCCCTGCAGAGGCTGTGGACAGTTTCACAACACTATGCTCAAACGACTGGGCCACTAGGGGAGGCCCTCAAATTTATATTTTTAAGAGTGACTTGTTGGCTTTAACTTTTTTTTATGTACCATGAGATACACAGGAGAAGACACACATTAAGATCTTATTTTATAGTTCGCTTATTCCTGGACTCTCACTAGAAATCTGATTTTGGGGCCTCCCTGGTGGCACAGCAGTTGAGCACTGGGTTGCGTGACTGGCTGGTTCGATTCCCGGCTGCCGTTCGAGTGTCCCACATGGCGCTCAGACCTCTCCTGCCACCCGCTGCTCCCCTCAGCAGTATACTTGGTTGGTCTGCCTGCCCTGCTCTCCCCTCTGGCTCTGGTGAAATCTCTCACCTTCCTGCACTTCTGACTGTACCCAGTGCTTGTATAAATAAATAAATAAATCTTTAAAAAAAAAAAGAAATCTTAGGTTTGGAATTTAACTCGCAAGAGCTGAATTTTCACTCTATAGTTTTAGCAGGCTAAGAAGTTTTAACAAAACTTTACACAGACCCGATAAGCAATTTGGAAGTTTTCTCAACCATTAAGTGTCCTGAATAGTTTATTAGAAGTCCAAAGTAACTTAGCAATTTTTACAATAAACAGTCAGATTTTAAGATTAGGAAAACACAGGGAAATAGAAATCTATACCCATAGTATTTGTAGTGTAGTTAGTATTGCTAGTAAAGAGAGTGAAGTTAGTATTGCTGGTTGAGTTAAGTTAGCATTGTCAGTATTTAGTGAGGTTTAGTGAATACTTGAGTACTATTAGTACTAGTACATTTATTAATATCGTAGGAGAGTCAGTTGTCAGTGGAGGTAGCACAAGGGCAGTGAGCACAGTCAGGGCTGGTGAGTGCTGACCCGAGAGGGAAAAGTCAGGCTGGCAGACTTCGGAATCAGCATCCAGGGCTTCAACCTGGCACTGAGCACGTGCTGCTGTCGCCCAGAACACAGGGACCCCGTGGTCTACCTTGGCCAGAGGTACAAAGGCCCCAAGGTGGACGTGTGGAGCCTGGGCATCATGCCCTACCAAATGGTGACCGGCACACTGCCCTTCAGGGGGCCCAGCCTCAGGGCGATCAGGGAGCGCGTCCTGAGTGGGAACGTCCACCTGACCTCCCACCTCACGGTCCAGGGCGGGGACCTGCTGGCCAAAATGCTGGCATGGAACCCCTGGAGGCTCCGCCCCCTGGAGATCATCCAGCAGCACGCCTGGGTAGCAGAAACGAGCAAGGGACTCCTGCCCTTCAGCGAGCCGTCACTCTGCCCCCAGGACCCAGCCATAACCAAAGGTATGGAGCGCCTGGGCTACCAGAGGCAGGAAATTCGGGAGGCCATTGATGCTAACAAGTACGACGAGGTCATGACCACCTAACTGATCCTCCACTCCAGGAAGCAGGCGGGGGAGGAGGATCACGAGGAAGAGGGGGAGGAGCGGCTGACGCGTGTCACCTTCCAGGTGCCGAAGTGTGTCACCTTCCCAGAGCCTGGTGACCCGAGGTTTCAGGGAATACACCAAGCCAGTTATCCTGAGAAAGAACCCAGTGCAAAAGAGCAGAAAGGATGCCCACCTGCCCCCCTCCCGCAGCCTGAGGTTTTGGGGAATGCCCGAAGGCCGGGGATCCTGCGAAAGCAGGAAGTTCAAAAGAGGGGACAGGATGCCGGGCAACAGGATCATCTCCGCCAGGTCCCTGAGCTGGAGGACGCCCAGGAGCACACCACCGCCGCAGGGCCAGGCTCCCTGCTAGAGGACAACCCAAGGGGCAGACCCTCCATGCCAGGCCCGGAGCTGGAGTACGCCTGGGGGGACACCAGCACCTCTGTGGCCAGACCCCAGCAGGAGGACACCAGGGAGCACAGCAGTACCTTGGTGTCAGTCCTCCAGCTGGAGGATGCTGGGGAGCACGGCAGCACCACTGAGACAGGCCCCCAGCTAGAGAGGGACCAGGAAAGCAGGGCCAACGCAATCTGTCCAGCTCCCCAGCCCTCCAGCACTACCCTACGACCTCCCCCAAGACGTGGCTGGCCTTCCAGTGCAGTGGCCCCTTCAGCAATCATCAGGGCCAGAGATAGAGTATTAGAAATTATCCTGGAATTTTGTTGCTGCTGTGCAGCATTGGAACTGTAGAGCAACAAAGATTGAAAATAGCGCCATACCCGGAAGAAGACCCCCACCCCCAAACCACTACCACTCAGTGACCATGGGGAACAGGAGTACACCAGGGAAGGTTGAGGCTCTGGAGAGGCTCAGGGGCTGGGCCCAGTCAGAGAGGCCAGGAGCAGCATGAGACTCACAGGACTGCAGCACAGAAGTCTGGGCAGCACAGATGTCCCTGGAGCACAGATGTCCCTGGAGCAGAGCAGGTGAAGGGCCAGGCGGGCAACAAAACTGGTGAAACACCTGGAGGGGAGAAGAGTGGGTGAGGGGTATGGTGTGGAAGGGTTGGGGAGAGGTGAGCAGTTACAGGACCAGGAGAGGGGTGTGGGGCTGTGTGGGCAGAGCCTCCAGTGGCCCCAGGGCCAGAGGCGGGGAACCCTGGACCTCTCTTGCCCATCTTAGGTTCTGCCCCCTTGGTAGGAGAGACCTGCTGCTCACGCCTGGGCACACGGATGGTGCAGAGGATGCAGGAGCTCTTGCAAAGGCTTGGCCCCAGGTGGTAAAATGTGCAGATTGCAAGGAGCAGAGAGAGAGGCTCTCTAGCTACCCTTAAGAAAGACTCGGGGACCAGTATATTAGAATCCAAACGGGACTCTCCAAGGTGGGCAGAGGTTATTCACAGAGCAGCCCTACTCCACCACGACCTGCTAAGCTGGAAAATCCGCACATCTTCCTGCTCCTCGAAGCCTAGGCTATGATCAATTTCAGTCCCCCAGCGAGCACACCTAGGTGTCCAGTATCCCCTGGGCCGAAGCTGCAGCTTGTCATGGAGTACGTGCAGGAGGGATTTTGCAGCTTGGGATTCTTACAGTGTCAGTCCAGCTGGACTTTCTCCTTTTAAAAATCCTCTCCAGATGGCCACCCACCCCTCCTCCTCCCTGGATTCAAACCCCACAGTGTGACCTTAGCCAAATTGGAAACATTAATATCACCCAACAGATGCAGGCTTGGGACACCAGTCTCTGCCAATCAAATCACTGGGTACAGGAACGAAAAGCTACAGGGGCTATCTACCTTAAATTTGTGTTTTTTCATCATTGTTTAGATGGTGTTCAATTCCCTTCTAAAACTAAGGTTTTGCTAAGTCTGGTAAATGCAGGTGAGGTGAGGTATGTGTGTTTGAAAAAAGAAATGTATGAAAGAGGGATATTCTGAAGGGCCTTAAGATAATATAAAGCAGGATGGGTAAAATGAAATGGCATAAGAAAAAAGCAAAATAAAGTGTTGAATGTCTGAGAAGGAGATTTTGGTGAGAATCCGTGTGTACTCAGGTGTCTCCCCCTCTTTCAACACATTCATGGGCTTGCTCATCTGACCAGCAAAGCCCCCTCTGATCAATACTTTGTCAGCCGAAGCTGGGGCCAGTACAACCAAACGTGGACAAGCTCTCCCTTACTGCCATGGATGCTGCCCCTAGTAGGCCCAGTGATCATGATTAAGCTTTTCTTTGTTTGTACACCCCGTTTTTTCTGCTTTATCCATACAACGCTCTCTGAGATGAGCCTTCTCTCTCCCAGACCCAGGAAAGCCATTCCTGTTATGGACAGATGAGCAACAGGGCATTGCTCTAGGGATTCTGGACCAACCTGGGCCAGTCCAGCAAACAGTTGCTTATTTCTCTAAAAAAATGGATCCCACTGTAAGAGGATGGCAGCCCTGCCTGCGTGCACTTGTGGCAGCTGCTTGTCTCGCTAGACAGGCCTTAAAACCCACACTGGGCCAACCTGTAAACGTTAGTTCTCCACCTAGGCTCAAGGGCCTGCTCATTCAACAGGCTCTCTCCCCTCCATCACCCTCTTGTCTGTTAGATTCTACTCTCTTTGTCAAAGACCCTCTTATCTCATCTCCCTCTCCCAATCCTCAACTCTCAATCATGCCAGGCCTCAAGGGTGTTCCACTCCCTAACGCAGATAACACCCTCTTCTTACTATGGTGGACACCATCACCAGTCGGACAAAGGACCCACCTTTATCTCAAAGATTACTCCACAGGTCTCCTCCCTGGGCATCACATGGAAACTACACATTCCCTCCGGACCGCAATCCTCTTGTAAGGTAGATCCAGTGAATGGTCTTACCAGAGATCACCTAACCAAACTCTCCACTGAGCTGCGTAAATCCTGGGTAGAGCTGCTCACACTGGCTTTAGAGCACCTCCGAGCCACTCCCTGTGGCCCCTTGTTCCTGACCCCGCCTTGAACGGATGTATGGCAGACCTCTTCTTACTAACCATGAACTCCCCATGCAAACGACACATTGGCTGGATATTTTCCATACTTCTCTTTGCTCAGACAGCTGCTCCAAGAATATGCAGACAGTTGTCTGCCACAACCTGTGCTTCTGTCCCCTGATGCACCTGTCAACCTGCTGTGCCCTGGAGACCAGGTTCTTCTGAAAGCCATCTCTCCAAAACAACTTCCGCCAAAGTGGATGGGTCCACACATGATCATCCTGACTACACCAACGGCTGTCAAGGTCTTGGGCAACATGTCCTGGCATCAGCTGTCCAGGGTCAAACCGGTCCCTGTGGACAAGCAGTATGTATGCGAGCACATGGGCCCAACTCGGGTACACATCACTGCGCCCCTGGTCCACATCCCACTCAGCCTATAAAGTAGAGGCCCTCTGATTCACCTTCCTCTGTTTTTTTTTTTTTTTAAGATTTATTTATGCAAGCACTGGGTACAGTCAGAAGCACAGGAGGGTGAGAGAACTCACCAGAGACAAAGAGAAAAGCAGAACAGGCAGACATGACGAAGCACATTGCTGAGGGGAGCAGTGGGCGGCAGGAGAGGTCTGCCCGCCTTGTGGGACCCTCGCCTAGAGGCCAGGAATTGAACCGGTGCTGTAGAGGCTGCGGGCAGCTTGGCAATCCAGCGCTCAACCGTCCACCGCTGCACCACCTGGGAGGCTCCTCTCCTTCCTCTGTTTCTAATCCCATCTCTTCAAGCCACTTCCCTTTCTTCTGTCTATGCCTGGCAATTTCAGATCAACACAGCCTCGGGCAAAGTATTACCACTCATAGGACCTCTTATCCTAATCTCCTCATTTTTTTCTTTTTGCCCCATGCTTACTCTGTTTCATGCAACACTGGATCCAAGAACTGTCCCATACCACCTTTAACCAACTCCTTCTCCACCCATATCCTCGCGTCCCTGCAAAGACTATCTCATAACCAGACCTGAGTCCCCACCCTGGTCTTCGCCGCTGTCCAGCAGAAAGTAGCCAAAGAAAGAACCATTGGCCCTTTTCAACAAAAGGCTGGTATGAAAGGTTGATGCTGGGACCAGGAATGAGGAAACCCACATACAAACAACAAGATGGTCCTGACCCCAGTACCCCTGATTCCATCAAACCAAAACTGAAGCCATAAGCAGGAGAAAACAATTTGGCTCCACAAAAAAACAACTTTGTTCCCCCTAAACCTGTTTCCCCCCCCCCCGCCAAACCAATTTTCCTGCCTAACCTCTCCTCACCCTATAAAATGACATCTCACCCCACAACGGGCACGACTTCAGGGACTGCCCCCTTCTTGGGACCCCGAAGCTCGCCCGGGGGTGCAATGAATTTTCCCTTCCTTTGAGAAAGTTTAGCTTGGCTCCCCCTTTCTTTACTGAGCCAAACTGTTGCAGGGCAACCCTGGTATAAAAAGGGTTATCTGACTGTTTCCCGATTCTGGTGGAGTGTTTCGGATTCTGGTGGAGCTGCAAGGACACGGCCGGTTCTGAAATGGGAAGAGTTGGGGGTCCTGGAGGGCGGCATCCTGGTGGTGAGATGCTCTGTGAGGAGTCAGAGAAGCAGGGCTCAGAGGAGAGGAGACTCAGGGGAATGCCCTGGGTGTGAGGTTTCCAGCTTTGCTCCCCAGAATCCCTCTCTCCAGCCTCTGGATAACAAAACCTGGGGAAACAGGAAAGTAGATCGTTTTTTCCTTTTACAACCTATTTAGTATTGAGGACATTAAAAAATATATAACATTTAATGAATACTGTTAAATTTACAGAAAAGTTGCAAAGATAGTACAGTTCTTATTTATCCCACACCATTTCCACTTTAACATCTTACATGAATTTTTTTGTATTTTTTTTACACATAATGAAGCAATATTGACACAATTACCAAACTCTGTGCTTAATTTCATTAGTTTTTCCTAATGTATATTTTATGTTCCATAATCCAAATTGCCTCATTCAGTTACAGCCAGTTCTCTTTGATGTGCCTCTTGCTGACTGTTTCTCTGACTTTGCTTGTTTTTATAACATTGACATTGGTGAGGAGTGATATTTTGGAGAGGTGTTGGGGTCACAGTTGGAGTTCTTGGGTCACGTCTGAGAAAAGTTTCACCAGATTCCCCCTTTCACATACACAGTGAGTTTCCCCACAAGACAGAGACTTTTAGTCTCTGCCAAAGAGAAGTTTTATTATTTTTTTTTTTAAAAAGGGAAAGAGTCAGAACACTGCTACCTCCTCCACCCACTGAGTAGGCACTCTCTGACCAACGGAAAGAGGGAAAGAAAAAAACCCAGCAAGAACAAACTACAGATCAAGTGGGACACTGAGTAGAGAGGAACTATTTCAGGCACCTCACCCCACAAATGGGAACTGTGGAGAATGGTGATGAAATCACCACAGAGGTGATCGAGTGGCTCCGGGCGACATCAGAGGAAGGCAAGGACTCCACGGAGACCTACAAATAGCCTAAGGCCAGCCGAGAACCACTGGGAAAAAGCAAAGGTCAGCAAGGACAGGTCTCTGGTGTCCCCTCATGACCAGAACAAAATCACCAACTAAGTGATTCCCTGTTGGAACTAAGTAAATAAAGAGGGAGGGAACTGTAAGGGACAGTGCCCAGCAACGCAGCATCAACAGTCTGGTGGAGATTTGGCCTACCAGTGCTAGTCTCAGTCTGGTGAACAGTTTCCGACACCCCTAGCGGAGCACTCCAAAGAGATGCTCGCCAACACCAGTGGCACAACGTCTCAATGCATAGAACTAAATAGAAAGCAAACAACAGGGAGAAGAAAACATACACAGGGGACGCAAGGCTTCTCATTCTGGCTCAGTCGTCTGGAGCACCCAGAACAACTCAGATTTATGGAGACAGACCACCTCCTAGGTTAGTTACAAAACAGTGGATTATTCTTTTGTTCCTTAGTATTCAGCATTATTCTGGCACACATGCACAGCCAAGGTTCTGCATTATCAGATTATTCTGTTATCTCTTCTAATCTAGTTTCTCTCACAGGCCTGGTTTCGCTGACACAACATCCTGATCTGTAGGAGGGCCAATCTTCTGACCCGGGCTGATCCATCTTTTAGCCATACCCAGTCTTTCAGCCATGACCGTGATAGTTTCCTTGCCTCAGCACTTTATGCCATAGGGGTCTCCACATCTCCCCCGCCTTTTTAAAAAAAGATTTATTTATTTATGCATACAAGAACTGGGGTACAGGCCAGAAGTGTGGGGGAATGAGAGAATTCACCAGATTGGAGAACAGAACAGGTGGACTAATGGAAATACACTGCTGAGGGGAACAGCGGGGTGTCTGGAGAGGTCTGCTGTGCCATGTGGGTAACCCCCTGGGTGGAGATCAAACTCATGTTCACTGGCTTTGGACAGCTTCATAGGTTGTGTCTCAAGCCCTTGCACCAGCAGGGAGGTCCCCCCTTTTTTTTTTGTTTTTTAGTGTAGCCTTGACAATGACTATGGCAGCAGCATTCAGTTGTTTTCACTCCCGCATGCTTCTTCCTTTACTTTTGTAGAAGAGGATTTAAAGTAACAGATATGCAAAAATAAGGATTAGTGCAATTAACATGAAGATAATTCCCAAAGCTTTTACATAGTTCAGTTTATTTAAATTGGTTAACCCCCATCATTAAATTTACAACATATTTCCCTCCTACTGCTGATAAGCATTTAACAAATGTCCCCTGTGTATTTTGTTGCAAGTGTTGCATTTGCTCAGACATATTTACATTTCCTTGAAATTGTAGCTTAATATGTTTCCATGTAGCCTGAGTCTGATTATATACAAATGGAGTTACACAGATGGATGTACAGGTCCAGTCACAGGGCTAAGACAGTTGGGTCTGTACAGTGTTTAGCTGATCTCTTGACAACTTTACCGTCTGTTGTCCTAATAGTTTGTCTCTAAGGTCCGTGACATCAGAATAGGAGTTTAGCAGAACAGTGTCACAACAAAACACAACAGAGTTGGTGGTGTCTAGGGGGTTTGTTGATGTCCATCATGTCAGCGTACAGCAGCCTGAAGGGCATCGAGTCTTGATCTGAGGTTCCGGAGAACAGCACAGTCAGTGGGAAGGGTCCTCGTTCCTCCTGTCGGCCTACATAGGTGGCATCCCAGGTGGCAGCTAGATGGCTAATGGCTGGAGCTCTGGAATAAGATGGGTCCTTTTCTGCTGGAATCCAAAGTGGTCCTGTAGGTAATGAAACAGTAACATACCCTCTCCCCCATGTTCAGTGTTTCTTTTAATATTTATCTATTTATTTATGCATACAAGAGCTGGAATACAGGCCAGAGGTGTGGGTGTGTGTGAGAGAGAGAGGATTCACCAGAATCAGAGTGGGGAACAGAACATGCAGATTGACCAGAGTACACCACTGAGGGCAACAGTGGGTGAGTCAGGAGAGGTCTGCTGCACCATATAGGAAGCTCCCTGGCCGACCGGGGGATCCAACCCCTGCTGCGGTGGCTGCAGACAGCTTCATAGGTTGTGCCTTAAGCCTTTGTGCCTCCAGGGGGGGCCCCATGTTCAGTGTTTTAAGGTCCCAGCCAAGTTGGCCTTTGCGATGGACAGTAATCTATGACCAGGGGCCTAGGGCTTGGTGTTGCTGTCATAAAATGCTGCTCCACTGCCCTGAGGAAGTAGGAACGAGATGTTGCTCAGCAGTTGTTAGACCAAAGCAGTTGTAATTCAAGAATTTAAAAGTAAATAAAAAGTTGTATATAAGTACCTATAGGCACAAGATTTCCTCTAGACTCCCCTTATTTTTTGTACTTTAAACCCCAATCTCAGGATTTTAGTGTATGCTAGAGAATAACAATCAGCCGCCAGTATTGTCCGTGCGTGTCTAGTATGATAGTCCTTCATTCCTGGAAATTACTCAGTCCATGGGGGTGGGGGTGAGAAGATTCACCAGAGAGAGTGGGGAGCAGAACAGGAAGATCTACTGAAATACACTGCTGAGGGGAGCAGCAGGCAAGGCAGAAGAGGTCTGCTGTACAATGTGTGTAGCTCCCTGGCCAGCCGGGGATCGAAGTCATGCTTCAGTGGCTGGCGATAGTTCGATAATGCTGTATTTAACACCCTGCGCCACCAGGGAGGTCCAGTTTAACTTTTCTAAAAACAAGTTTTCTCCACCTTGACCCAATTTTACACAATAGTACAGCAAAATATTTGCAAACTAAATCTACTCTCAGACCAATTTACTTATTTTTGCATAAAATCACAAGGCAGAGTAACCAAACAGCAATTCTAGCTAACTTTGCTGGAAAACTCCATATAATATCAGAGTGAACTCTTGACATCTAGTCCGTGTAGGCTTCAGAAACAAAGTTGGTTTCCACCTGGAGTTTCCTATTCTCCAGGTTACCAGAACTTTTTTTTTCCCCAGTTGTTGAGTCCTGCCAATGGAGGCAAGCTTCCTCACACTCTTTTGATGTCTCTGGAACCCTAAAAACAAAACAGCAGGTTCTTTTTTCTTGCTTCAGGTCAAATGCAACTTTCACAAAGAATTCCCATCAAAACCACAAAATGAAACATGTCCATAAGAGCTGGGGTACAGGCCAGAAGCTCAAGGGGTGAGAGGATTCACCAGAGACAGAGTGGGGAACAGAACAGGCAGACTGATGAAATACATTGCTGAGGGGAGCAGCAGAGAGACAGGAGAGGTCTACTAAACCATATGGGAAGCTCCCTGGCCAGAGATCGAACTTGTGATGCATGACAGCGGATAGCTTCATAGGTTGTGTCTCATGCCCTTGCGCCACGAGGGAGTCCTGCATCTAATATTAACCAGAAGGTGTGACTTTATGTGTTTCTTTACAAGGGAACAAAATTTTCTGAATGATCTCTAGAGTTTTAGAAGATTCTTTCTAAACCTTTTGTTTAGAAACTTTACGACATTCATCTATATCTCTTGTCTTTGTTTATCAATTGACCCACAATCGATCAATTGATTGATCTATACATCCATCCCTCTATCATCAATCAGTCATCTATCTAGTGTTTTCTCTTTGCTTTTTGTTTTCTTCTGTACATGCACAACAGTTTTTATGTTGAATTTCCATTGGTTATGCTCACTAATTACAATTTCATTTTATGTCTGTAATTAATTTGTATTTTTGTCCTCAAAACTATGAGATTTTTCTCAAACAGATTTTCAATGTCTGTCATTCATCTGTATGTTTTAATTCTGTTGTTTTCTCCTCCTGATCATGTTTGTAAATTGTATAGTAGCATCACATCTTAATTTCATTCATACATAATCTTTTCATCACTTTTTTTTTTCCAGAAGAGATGGACAGACTCTTTTTTTTATAAAGATTTATTCATTTATTTATACAAGCACTGGGTACAGTCAGAAGCGCAGGAGGTTGAGAGAATTCACCAGAGCCAGAGCATGGAGCAGAGCAGGCAGAAGGACCGAAGGACACTGCTGAGGGGAGCAGCGGGTGGCAGGAGAGGTCTGCGCGCCATGTGGGACCCTCACCGGTGGCCGGGGGTTGAACCGGTGCTGCAGAGGCAGTGGGCAGTTTCACAGCCCAGTGCTCAAACGCTGCACCACCGGGGAGGCACTAATTCATTTCTTGATTAATATTTGTGCTCAAATTTGATGGGGGTTCAACTCCAGAATTATGTTCTAGAATGTCTTTGTATGTCAGTCCCATTGTCTCTGACCTGTGCACACTGGCAATCAATGGTTTGAAAGAAGGATATACTGGACAATTGTCAAGAACGCCAAGGGGTCCTTAATAACAGCAGCTGATAGGGACTATGTCCACAAAGCCTGCGGACGCTTAGCAGTCCTCAGTCTTGAATTCCCCCAAGTTCTAATATCTTTTAGAGCACACTGAGGGGTGGAAATCAGACAAGGGCTATCTGAGACTGCCTTGGGCCTGGTGAATCACTCAGGACCCCATCATCAAGGACTAGCAGGAACAGTAGCTAATGAGATTATTGGTGGGAACAAGACCTGTGACCCAGTCTTTCTAGGTCTTCTGAGGCTGCTCATTTGGTATGTGGGAGTTCACAGGGGAGCCTGGAGAAGTCGGTCAGTCTTCAGTGTGCTGGGCTAAGGAATCTGGACTTGACATTTAGGTTTCCTCAGGAACCAAAGTGTATCTGGGAAGAGCAGCTGTGAATCCGTCTGGCTCTGAAGTGCTAGAACTATATGCATTAGAGAAGAAGCAGTGGGAGGGAAGGGATGAGAAAAGAGGATCGCTGGAGGTGATGGGAGGCAGCATGGGCGCTAGAGGGAAGGAGCTGACCTGGAGTCCATGCCAAGGGTAAATAGATAAGGGGGAGACAGATGAAAGGGACATCTAAGACATGGAAGGTTCTGGCGATAAGTAAGCATTACATGAGATGTCTGGAATATGGTTCCTCTCTGGCTGACGGGCCTTTATCTGTGTTCTGAGAACAGCTTGCATGAGGGGGGTGGCACAGGAGAAGGAATGAGGGAGGAATTCTTACAGGAACTTTCAAAAGTCTGGCAGATTCACTTCTAGAGCTCATCACAGCTATCAAGCTGTTGGCGTTTGCTAGAAGAATTTTAACACCAACCATATATGGAGTGCCACACCCCCCGGGTGGACCTTGGATTACATCCTCCCTTTTTGTTTCTTTCCAGTTGTGATTTTCCCAAACCTGCAGTCTTCAAGTATTTGTTGCCTGCCGCGTCACCCTTTCCATCAGTCCCCTAACCCAGGCCACTGCACACACTTTCCCCTCAGGCATCAGTCATGAAGGCTCTTCTGTGTAGGCAGCCTCTTATCTCCTCTCAGCTCTCAGGTGCCCTGCCTCCATGCCTCACTCAGCACCAGAGCATTTCTTTTTCTTTTAGTAGTCCCCATAGCTCTCCCACCACCACATCACCAGTGAACCATCACTGTGTTTTCCTCTACTGTCTTGCCTCCCTCACTCTCCTTCCTTTGCTGTGGACCTCAGCTCTGTGGTCAGTTTTCTAGTTTTATCTTTTTCTTGATTTTTTTTTTTTTGGTTTCTCTATATTCCACATATCAGTGAGACCATCCGGTATTTATCTTCTTCCTTCTGACTTACATTGGCTAGTGTAGCCTTCCAGCTCCAGCCTTGTTACCGCAGATGGCGTGAGTTTGTCTTTCTTGATCCCTAAGTAACATTTCATTGGGTGCCACTGCAACAGAGCATTTATGAAGAACATCCCTGGGAAGAGCCCAGCAGGAGTGGACCTGCCTCAGCTGTGTCAGTCTTTGGTCTCAGCTGTCCTGAGCCTCCCTGCTCTGTCCTCAGACCTCTCCTGGGTCTTCCCTCTCACCAGCTGGCCTGTGACCTCCAAGTGTGTCCCCCACCTGTTTACAATGACTTCTTGCTTTCGTTCATTGGAACTAAGGCCTCTGACATGGGCCTCCGGACCTGTTTTTCCGGACATTTCTGTACATTGGTATCCTCCTCTTTGCATGAGGAAGTGAAGACAGCCCTCTTTATTCTATCACTTGGTCTCATCCTTCCCAGCCTGCTCTGTGGCTGCTGCACCACTCAGGCTGTCTCTTGATATCGTCAGGGCATTAGGGGAGACTTCAAAAAGTGGGGAGTCCCTGTGATCCCCTGAAGAGGGAAAGTTGTACTTCCCAGAGACGGGAGTTCTTGCACCTCCCAAAGAAGATCTGAACTAGGGAGTCTCCATGGCAAAGCCTGATGAAGCTCTCCTCTTTGTTCCTAGTTAATGCTGAAGTAAGTTAGTTATTCATTGGCCTGTGAAAACCTAATTCGGACCCAGGTGACAATTGGCTTATTGTTCTTTCGCATGAACTGTCACAAAGGAAGTAAAAATTGTTAAAGATATAGTTAGGAAAGAAATGTTTTGGCCCTGAGAACTATGGAGAACAAGCTGCCCTGAACCAGCTGTGATTGGAAACCATAGCCTAACCTGGGGGTACCTGTTTGGGGCAACAATACATCTCCTGGTGTATGCGGAAAGTTAACAGTGTGCAGGTTGTGTGGAGGTTTGGTATTTCTAGTTGAAAGTTAGATTTCTGTCGAACTAAACAGTATGGATGAGTTACTTTAGATCACTTTGAAGTAATTGATAATGGGCTAGAGGAATTGAGTGCTAGGGAATGGGTTGATTTTAGTAATATAGCATAACAATGGACTTTCATGTCCACTGGGAAATTAGGAAGGCTTGACAGGGTGATTGATTGTTACTGAACATGTTAGGAGTTGGCGCCTCAACTCCGTCTGGGGTTCCCAAAAACTACATGGAGCCAGAGATGCAAAAGCAAAAAGGCTTTATTGCTAGCTTAAGCTAGGGTCCGACTCTGCCTGGTGTACTGACACAGCAGTCTCATCAGGTTGAGAGAGGGACCCCGTTAAGGGTGACAAGCTGTTTTTTATACACTGTTGACAGCAGAAAAAGGGGACCTTTCATACCATAAAAAGGGGACCTTTCACAACAGGGACCAAGTTCAATCAGATTGTGTACCTTTCTTTGGCATCCTTTACGTTTTCGCCCTTGCCTTGTGGTTCTTGTGGTTTTACCCTGCAACAGACAGCTGTGCTCTTTAAGACGGTCATTTTCCTTAAAATGGCTGCTGTCTTGCTATGTTTAGTCCTTCAATATCTTACAAACATTTTACTGTGTGAGACAATGGATTACATTAGAAAAAGAGTTGTACCTAAGGGAGTCATTGTCCCTGTAGATTTTCTTAATCAGATTAAGGAAGTGTCCTTTTGTAGTCTGAGATCAAGAGGGTCTTTGTATGTTCATGAGAAAATATGTAATGATTGTCTCTGTTCTGCTTTGATGCTTATACTGATATCATCTCACCACTGGCCTTAAGGTATAAAAAAAGACCTGCTGAGACCCTCAGGAAGAGGTACTTGCACGAGAGACGGTGTCTGTGTCTTCCTCTCTCCTACCTGGCTCCACTTCCCCTCAGCCCTCCGAAAAACTTCACCAAGGCGGTCCTCTCCTGCTGAGATCCCTGACACCGACATCTAGCTGGAGCTGGTCTCCAGCCTGCTCAGATTCCCCACCTTGAACACTCCCTGTTCACTGAACTCAGTCCTTTATCCTTCAATTAGACGGGAGTATGGAATCAGGGAAGAGGTAAAATGCATCTTGATTTTCCCTAATTCTAACTGAAATTTGGTATTTTATTTAATGGTGGCATCAAATTACAGTTGTAGTAGCAGTGTCTGTGATTGTCCTGCCAGCAGAACCACATGTATTTTCAGCTCTCATGATTGGTTTTGCTTTTACAGTTGACTGGCCTGGATTCTCTTCTTACCCCGTTTGCTTGGCCCAGCCCCTCTCAGCGCCTGAGGTGGTTTTGGGATCCCTGGCTTCCCACTATCAGGAAGGTGGTGATTTTGTTCTGGGCACTAGGTGGTGTCAGAGATCTTTCCTAGTGTCCTTCCAGAACTGCGGGTTTTTTTTCCATGGGCCTCGGGGGAATAGAGTGGGGGTGATGGGGTTTTTGGAGTGCGAGGTACTGGGGTTCACTCTGGGAAATGTTTCCCCAGACCCTGTTTCAGCAGCACCCGGGAGTTTCTCAGGTCGCTTCTCCATGAGACGAAGATGTTAGTTGTGTTTAAAGGGCTGGTTTCTCAGGAAAAGGGAAGGGGACAGGTTTGCTGAGAGAGGCCTGCACGGTTGCAGGCGGGTGGCCTTGAGGAGAGCGGCCTCCGCTGAGGGAGATCAGTGGAGACGTCCTGGCAGGTACAGGCCACCAGCAGGAGGATGCTGCCCCACAGAGGCGAGAGCTGGTGAGAAGAGGCTCCTGCGTGGTCACGGGCGGGCAGGGGGATGGTTGCCCCGGGCCTGTGTGGAGCCTGCCCTGCCACAGTCCCTTTCTCCTTGGGAGGCTCACTCCTCCGTGGAGCGGCTGCTTGTTGCAGATGTTGGGCAACAGGCAGCACTAGAAAGGGACCAGAGATTCCGGGGTGGGCCCCGTCTCCACATCCTTCCTCTCAGGCCTGTGTCCCACTCCCTAGAGCATCAGATCCTGCTCGCCTCTCCTGCCTCGTGACAAGGCGCTGGCACCTGAGGGTCCGTCCACCACAGCTGGGTTAATGGTCATGTGCATTTCCTCGACCCCCACCTCCTTGTGTGAGTCAGGTTTTGGCCTTGGGGCATGTCCTTTCCAGTCTTTCCATTCTTGTCCTCCATCATCCCCCCATGACCATATCCAGCCCAAAATCTTTTGGGGAGTTGAAGGGAGGAGGTCCATTTTCCGTAGCTGCTTCCAGCTGGAGTGGCATGTAGAGCTGGCCCTACCTCCAAGGGCCCGGGAGATGGTCTCCCTGACACGAGTCCCTGAGCTGTCTGTTAGTGGTTCTGGAAGGAGGTGAGAGGTGCATGTGGAGTGCACAGGTGGGGCATCTGAACAGGCTGTTCCTCTTGTACGGGTGAGCTGTTTGTTGGGAAGAGGAGTTTAAACTTGAGGCGCTCCCCCTAGGTTAGAAGAAACAAATTTGAGTAGGAGATTGTGTATGTTAAGATTTAAAGAGGAGAATGAGAAGTACAGCAGCAACTAAGGGCCCTCGGTCACAGGTGAAGTTGTAACGGGGGTCCCCAGGAAAGGGGGAGGTTCCAGGTTCCCTGCCCCATCCAAGGAAGAGTGGAGCTGAGCAGGGAGAGAAGAAGCTGCAGAGGAGACTGAGGAAGGAAGGAAGCAGGATGGCAGAACCTGTTTAGAGCAGGCAGGTTTGTGGGGTCTGGGCTGCCCCTCTCCCTGCCCTGTAGCAGTCATTGGGGACAGCCGCTGTGTGGTAGGCTTAGTAACAAGAGGAGCAGTAGTAAAATAGCTAGCAAGTTTTGGGGTTGTGACATGAGAGTACATTTCACCAGGGAAGCGACCCATTTTTAGAGTGCTGTTAGACTAAAAAGAATGTCAGTGGTATATTTGTTCCTAGCAGAGGAGCTCTTCTAAATCCCGTGTGTCCCTAGTTAGGGCAACACCCACCCGGGGAGCCCTAAAATGCTGAAGTAAGGCACATTGCCAGGAACTCTGCAGGAGGGTTGGCTTGCTGTGTGTGCAGAGTCGCAAGGCCAGTGAAAACTACTAGTTTCTTAGTTTAGTTAGGGACAGTGTTGATAGCATGATCACTGGGAGGCTAGTCAGACTCTCAGGAAAGTTGGGTGAGATTTAAAGTCAAGTTAGAGTGAGGACCACAGTCCACCTTTTTATTTATTTATTTATCTATTTGTTTATTCTTTAAAGATTTATTTATTTTTATACAAGAACTGGGGTACAGGCCAGATGCTTGGGAGGGTGAGAGGATTCACCGGAGACAGAGCGGGGAGCAGAACAGGCAGACTGACTGAAATACACTGCTGAGGGGAGCATCGGGGAGACAGGAGAGGTCTGCTGTACACCTGGGTATCTCCCTGGCCGGGGATCCAACCTGCGCTGCAGTGGCCGTGGACAGCCCCATAGCCTGCGTCCCAACCCTTGTCCCACCAGGGAGGCGCCATAAAATGATTTTTTAAATATTTATTTATGCATACATGATCTGAGGTACAGGCCAGAGATGCAGGGGGTGAGAGGATCCACCAGAGAGAGTGGGGAACAGAACAGCAGATTGACTGAAATACACTGCTGAGGGGAGCAGCGGACGAGACAGGAGAGGTCTGCTGCACCATGTGGGTTTCTCCCTGACTTGCAGGGATTGAACCCGTGCTGCAGAGGCTGCGGATTACTTCATGGTGCGGCCCTCAACCGCCTGCGCCACCAGGGAGGCCCCATAAAAAGATTTTTAAAGACGTTTTCCGACGTGGGCCTTGGTCCCATCCTACTCGCTGTTTCCAAGATCTGTGGCTCAAAAACAGTTTCCATCAGAGCCCTGGGGGCAGGAAGGGGTGCACTGAAAATTCAGTCTGCCCTTTGAGCCCAACCCGCCCGGTGATGCTTCGCTGAGGGCACTCTGCAGTTCACCCAACTTGCATGCAGCAGCCAGGCAACCGGGGCAAACCTTCGTTCAGTGGGGAGGAGCAATGGGTCTTCAGATCTGTTCTGTGACTTCTGCTAACTGGAAAAATGTCAATCCTTCGCTCTCATTGTTCAAACAGCTACTATCTGTCTTGGCCAGAAGATGGCATGGGGGCTCCACGTGCTGCTCCCAGCGGCGTTAGAAGAAAATCCTGTGGGAGAGAAATTGATGGGTAAGTGCAGAGGAGCCTCCACCCAACCCTGTGATGCGCACGAACCGGGAAGGAATTTCGAATAGTGGGGGGCGTCAGGTGTCCCGTCCCCACACACATCTTTTCTCCAGGGAGAGATGAGCAGACTCCGGGTGGGTCCTTGGACCACAGTGGGCGCCACCCTTGGGGCAGGGAAGGCTCTGGGGGGACAGCAACCGGGGAAGGTCGGGGGTGCCAGCTCCGGGCAGGGGAGACGGACCTGCAGACCCCTGGGATTTCCCCTCTCCCTGGGGGAGCCCCAGGCAGGGGAGATTCAGCTCCTGCTTTCAGGGGTGTGGGAGCCGGTGTTCTTGACCCAGCTTTTTCTCAAGGGCCTGTCCTGCACTGAATCTAGGGCCACAGCGGCATTTGGGGGGGCTATTCTTCTCCCTTGCAGGTGGAGGGGTGCACAGAGGTGCCACCTGCTGGGGTCTCCCCTTCCGCTTTCCCGTAGACATCCCTGGCCAGCTGGAGACTCCCGTGCAGAAGCCGCCCTCTTGGGCAGGTGTTTGCCCCAGGGATGACCCCGCATTGGGTCTGGGGATCACTGCAGCATGGGCAGGAATGAAAGAGGCCGGGGGGGGCAGAGACCCCTCGTGGCTCAGGCCCCTTGTTGGGGCAGGTCCGTTCCAGGACAGACATGCGAGATGGCGGAGACCCCGACAGCAAGTCCCCAAAAATTCTGTAGCCTGAGGGCAGGTCATGTGTGTCCGCTTCCCCCACAGCCCCTGGAGAGGGGACTTGCAGAGAGGATGCTGCAGGCGGTGCCCAAAGCTGGGGTCATCACTGTAGGGGTCATGGGACTGACCCTGCAGGCCCGGGAGGCTTTGGTTCCTTGGAAACTGTTTAACCCTGTCCTTTCTCCTCTCCCTTGCACCCCAACCCTGTTGTTTTCCACAGCAGGGCTTTCACGTGAGGGGGTGTTTGCTCCGCACGCAACAGATGGCAGTGCCGGTGGAGGGTGCGCAGGGTCTGGGGTCTCAGGGTGCCTCTGGGTCTGCCCCAACACTGCCACCTGCTGCTGCCGCGCATCTTCCCTTTCCTTGTCTCCCTCGGCTTTCCCTCCTCTCGTTCCTGGGGTAATGCCTTTAAGGTCCCTTTTCTCTCTGCTCATTGGGGGGCCTCGCCCTGGATTCCCCAGCACGTGCTGAGGACTCCCCACCTCGGTCAACCCTTCCCTTCGGGTTTGCCCTGAAGCACCTCCTGTCTCCCCTTCTGTATACTCCTCTGGGTCTGCGCCGGGATCCAGGGAGGAAACATCATCTCATCTACCCTGCGGTTCTCCATGGAGACCTTCCTGGAATAAAGGGCATCAGTGGGAGAAAATATACTTGAGTACACGTGGACACCTCCTCGCTCGCCTGGGGAAGACCCAGGAACACTGAGTGACCCACCAACATGGTCTCTGCCCCCTGTGCAATGACATCTTCAACTCCAGAGAAAGGACAGAGGATGGGGGTCAGCCCTGGGGGGCAGTGGGGAGCCCAGCTACAAGGGTGCGAGTGGTGCGGTCCTAAGGGGCTGCCTCTCCCTCTGATAAGGGATGGAGAGATTTGGACAAATCCTTCCAACGTGAGAACCTGGACGCCTCCTCACGGGGATGTTCTCTTATTTGTGGAAATGAGTATCACAAAAGGGCAACCTCCACCCGCCTGTCAGAGCCCCTCCGTCTGACTCCCAGGAGCGCCCA
The DNA here is from genome assembly GCF_964194135.1 of Talpa europaea. NCBI lineage: Eukaryota > Metazoa > Chordata > Mammalia > Eulipotyphla > Talpidae > Talpa > Talpa europaea. The sequence goes on along the minus strand of NC_140075.1, from coordinate 6,966,316 downwards.
GTAAATGTAATTCTCCTGTAGCAGAAGTGCCTGTAGAGCCACGAGTGTCCTCCCCAGGGTCCACACAGGCTCACACCCCTGCATCCGATTAATGCACGTGCTGGGTCAGCTCAGCCTCTTGGTCATTACCAGATGGAAATTTACCTATAATCTCCACCTGTCTTTTTTGTCCTCCATGATACTCACCTGGTGAAGAGGGGAGGCCGTTGGCCCCTCACCTTCCTGTGCTGGGCCTGTCTGCTCCAGTCCTGCTGTGTGGCTCAGCCTGCTGCCCAGTGAGTATATTTCCCCCAAATACCTAACTCCCCTTCAAGCTTGATTTATTTAAAAGATTCGTTTTTATTTATGTATGAATATAAGAGGTGGGTGCAGGCCAGAGGTGTGGGGGTGAGAGGACTCATCAGAGACAGAGTGGGGAGCAGAAAAGGCAGATCTGAGGTTCTTCACTCCTTGCGCCACCAGGGAGACCCCACATATCCTTCTATTCTGGTGAATTCAGCTCACATGCCCCACAGTTCATAAATCTGACTGGCTTCAGTTCCAGAATACTTTCACTGTCTCTCCTGCCTTCCTGCTGGGGACTCTGCCCGGCAGCGTGCTCTCTGCAGGTCAGTTATCATGGCGAGTGTTTTTAATTTTCTCACTCTATGACATTTGCTGTTGTCTCATCCTCATGACAGTGTGATTTACAAGGAAGAGCTAAGCGTTTGGGTCTTCAGTGACATGTAACCCAACACTACAAAGTGTTGGTTTTTCTTCTTTTGTACCGTGTCTGCATTCAGCAGGCTTTTCACACCACTACGTAGCATGTTATTCCACGTATGTGTTATTCTACCTGCCAACCAGGTGATAACCTCTTCAAGGGGAAGATTTTATTCATCCTTGTATTCATAGATTCAAAGACACTTCCAAATTTGTATGGTAAACTATTGTGGTTCTTTTAGGAGCAAATGGGTTAATCTAGAGGTAAGACTATTTCCCCTGAGAATTCTGTTCACAGCACAGTGTGAGTAGGAAGATGGTGCCTCCTGTACAAGAGCACAAGAAGGAGTGTTTACACTGTTGCTGTGTGACCCAGGCTGACGGCCCTGAAATGAGGAGAAATGTTCCCTCACAGGGGATGGTGTCATTGGAGGATGTGGCTGTGAACTTCCCCTGGCAGGAGTGGGAAGACCTGAATGATGCTCAGAGGACCCTGTACCGGGATGTGATGCTGGAGACCTGCAGTCACCTGGTGTCCCTCTGTGAGGAAGCTCCAGTGTAACACGAGTGCAAGTGCTGTTTTCTACACTGATTAAGTGTGGTCTTTCTTGTGAAATTGGGTGGAGGTGAGGTTGAACATGGCAAACAGACTAGATTGTGGGTGTTCGCCCTATTTCTGAAAAGTTCCAGGTGACCTTCGTTGCACAGCTCTTAACACTGCTTTCGTTAGTCTTCAAAACTGAAGTTTAACTTGACCGAACCAACACTGTTCCTCATCACAGGGCATTGTGTTACCAATCCTGAGGAGAGCATCAGGTTGGAGAAGGGAGTACAGCCGTGAACTGTGGAGGAAGCCACAAGCCAGAACCTCTCACGTCAGTCAGTGCTTGCCTGGCAGGAGGCTAGCAGGAGGCTGGGAGAGTGGCCAGTGATATTGGCCACACTGCGCTACTTTTCCAGTGTCCAAACCTTGGAGTTTATCTGCATTTATCAAAGTGATTCTTTATTCAGTTTCCACATAAGCTCTCTCCTAGATTTACTCCTGCTCTTTTTTTTTAACGGTTGTCAATGTTGGATTTCACCAGAATGCAGTCACTGACACTGCAGGAAATTATTCTGCAGTAGTCACATTTTCTGTGTTCTCTCTATTAGTTTATACTAACCGACTGTTTTCTTTAAGGTACTTCTTCAGGTATTTTTTAATTAATTAATTAATTTATACAAGCACTGGGTACAGTCAGAAGTGCAGGAGGGTGAGAGAATTTCCCAGAGCCAGAGCGGGGAGCAGAGCAGGCAGAAGGACCGAAGTACACTGCTGAGGGGAGCAGCGGGCGGCAGGAGAGGTTTGAGCGCCATATGAGACCCTCCTCCGGTGGCCATGGAGCAGCCGGGGATCGAACCAACGCTGCAGAGGCTGCGGGAACCTTTGCAACCCAGCGCTCAACCACTGTGCCACTGGGGAGGCCCCAGACATTTGTTTTTTTCACTCAGTATGTTCATGGGAAGTTTTTGAAAGTGATAAATTATCTATGAGTGGGGATAAGAACAGTAATCATGGAAGTATTCTTTGTTTTGTTGAAGTGATATGCTGTGAGAAAGGAAAATGTGGGCCTCCCTGGTGGTGCAAGGGGTTAAGCACAGCACTGTGAAGCTATCTGTGGCCTCTGCAGCATGAGTTCCATCCCCGACTGGCCAGGGAGCTATACACATGGCACGGCAGACCTCTCCTTTCTCGTCTGCTGCTCTGATTTCAGTCAGCCTTTGTGAGGCTGAGGAGAACCCAGAAATCATTCAGTGAGGGACAGGATGTTCTGACATGGGAGGGGAAACCTAAGGTTGTGGTTTCTAAAGCCATGGGATCAAGAGTTTCAGGTTGGGGGCTCATACCTTGGGAGGATTTTGATCTGTGCAATTCCACCTTCTTGTGGGAATCATCTGGAAGAAAGCAAAAGCATCAGTGAAAGGATGATATAGTACAACTAACATACTAGATAAAAACTTTAGCTGCTATGAATTACGTAGAAACAGGTACCAAGTATTGCAGGGACTCCAGTAGCAGCCAGGGAGTGTTGATGTCAGAAGGATGTGCAGAAAGCCTTTCACAGTGACGACCACAGGCTGGATGCAGAACTTTTTTCCCTTCAATGAGCAGGAGAAAGTTGGACACATGATGAGGCAGCATTTGCTGCATATGCTGTCATTCTGAGCAGCGCGTGATATAACATTTAAATAAGAATTGACAGAAAGGTCTCTCCCTGCCATGAAGGGAAGTACATGCCTTTGAAAATGTCTACAGGTGACTGTAGCCAGTGCCGAGGAGACATAAAAACTAAGGAAATATCTTTATGTGTTTCACTTATGATTTTCTTGGTCTTCTGCCTTTCCTTTCATGTGAATTAAACTATCATTTTGTTAAATTTATTGCTTTTTTCAAATTCCAGATGTCTCTTCATAGAGAAGCCCAAACATGTTTGCCATCATGTTAACATTTATGTATTTCTTCTTTATTTTGAAATGTCCTTCTTTATGGAAATTTAGAGTTTAGATTGTTCCTTTTCTAGTTTCTTGAGTTGTGGAGTTAATTTAAGATCCGTGTTATTGTTAGTGTGTCAGTGCTTGAAATTTACATCTTATCGTTTTCTGAGTCCACAGTTTTTGAGAAATTTGTTTCATCTCCATATTTTCAATATATTCTTTAATTTTTTGAATTGAGGTAACACTTGATTTAGGGAATAGAGTTTCATCTTGTCAGAGGTCTGCCACCACCACACTCACCACCAGTGCACTTGTGGGCCTTCTCCATAGATCTTTGAACACCCTCCCACCTCTGTACCCACACCCACTCTCCATCCCTCTGTAATACCCACAATTCTGCAGTCATATTTCTAGTTTGTTCTGGTTTGTCGGTTCCTTTATTTTTTTCCTCCAGATTTGAAATTGGAGTGAAGCGATCCAGCAAATGTCTTTCTCCTGATTTTCTACATTAGCTATGCTCCTGCTATGTTCCATCCTGTTGTTGCAAATAGCCTGAGTTCATCCTTTTTATAGCTTAGCTGTCTCTACTCTATCGTGTATGTGAACTGCATCTTGCTTTCAGATTTAAATTTGGCCCTAGTGGTCAACTCACCTTCTTGAACTTACATTATCATTTTCCTTCTAATCGCAGTTGGGGCTGGAACCTCTCCTGGAATTGTATTGTCTTCCTCTTCTGCATTCAGTCCTGCCTGTGTGGTCTGCACACATTCAGCGACCTCACGTTAGTGCATGTGGAATTTTTTTAATGACTACCCAAAATATGTCATTTTCTATTGTTGTGATCTTCTTTACATTCTGTGATGGTTTTGACTCAGTTTATATTCTTCTGATATTAGTGTGTTCAACACAGCTCCATATTTGATTATCACTTTTCCCAGCATATAGTTCCATCTTCATTCCTCATGGTGCACTTAAATATTTGATGGGTGTGTTATGGATAAGATTGTATTGGTATTGTTTTCTTATTCATTCAGACACATTGTCAATTCAGGGTGGAATTTTTTTCATTTATGAACAAACTAATTACAGAAAGGGAGACTCAGGTATTGTTATTTAAAAATGTTTCCTTTATGATCAGCCTTTTTCATACATCATTTCCTCTCGATTGCATCTCTGTGTTTCTTTGACTTTCTGTGACATGCTTTTATTCCTTTCTCCTTTTTTGTCTGGTGATTTTTGTTTAATATGTCATCATATTTTTTATGCTTAGTGAGGTATATTGATTCATAATACTATTTATTGTGTACAGTATTGTCATCTAGCCTGTGTGCACAGGACGTCATGCTCCATGTTCATTTCCCTCCCATGTGTTCTCCTGGTGTCTTTATTGTTATAATGTGCATTACGTGCCATATTGAAAAGCTATGAAACCTTTTAGACTGAAAAGAATGTAATTTGAATTGCACACATGAAACTCAATTCTTTAACATTCCTACCCTACACCAACATTGTTGCCATCACAACATCTCACTACATCGTGTATTCCAGAATAAATTCCATGGGTATTTTTGATGTGGCCTTTCCAAATGCTCAAGCAGAATCAATATTTTTACTACAGGATTTTATCATGCAATTTTGTATATTTTCTTTGTATTTACCTTTCCCTAAGGACAGTACCTTTTCATAAACTTTTGTGTTGTTGTCTAGAATCTTTTGGCTTTATAGGAAGAGCAAAGTCATACTGTTACCTATTCTAACATCATGCCTATGTCCTTTACTTGATATTAATTTTATAGACTATGCATTTAATGTATTTTGTCTTGAAGCTGTAAATGTGGTAAATAGTCACTTGCTTTCTTCTAGTTATCTCTTCTCATGGCATAGTCAGAGTCATCCTCATGCCATAGTCAGGCACAGATTTGCTTCCAGATACGGAACTGGGAGGAGATGGAATCTGTGCCTTTGAGAATTTACAATTAGTGGAAGAACAGACACGCCAAAGATCAATTGAAGGGCAGAACATTTGTTGTAAAGAAGATAGCCAAGCTGGAACAATGACCCAGAATACAACTCCTCCCACAAGAAGAGATCATGTGTGTGAAATGTCTTGGGTCAAGCCACATTTTATTCTGTTCCTTGCATAGACAAGGGTGTTTCTGTAAGCAGAGATCTCTATCAGATTTTTTTTTAATATTAAATTTTGTTTTTATATTCCCCCATACAATTGCAAACGCCCCATTCTGACCCCAATCCTTCCCCTCCCGCCCCCCACCCCCCAAAAAGTGTCTCTGGTTCATAGTTTTTTGTTGATTTTGATTTTCACTTTCTTATATTCATTTTCCTGGTCCCTTATTTAAGTTTTCTAGATTCCTGCTATGAGTGAGACCATCCGGTATTTTTCTTTTTCTTTTTGGCTTATTTCGCTGAGCATGATCCCTTCCAGCGCCATCCATGTTGCTGCAAATTGCATGTGTTTATCTTTTTTGAATGCTGAGTAATATTCCATGGTATATATGTACCACATCTTCTTGATCCAGTCATCTATTTTTGGGCATTTGGGTTGTTTCCAAAGCTTAGCTATTGTAAACAGTGCTGCTATAAACATAGGGGTGCAGGTGCTCTTTGGAATTGATGTTTCTGTGTCCTTTGGGTAAACACCTTGGAGTGGAATTGCTGGATCATATGGAAGCTCTATGTTTAGTAGGTCCAGAAATCTCCACACAGCTCTCCATAGTGGCTGGACCAGTGTGCACTCCCACCAGCAGGGAAGGAGAGTTCCTTTTTCTCCACAACCTCGCCAACATTTGTTGTTGCTGTTTTTTTTTTTTTTTAATATGTGCCATTCTCACTGGTGTAAGATGGTATCTCATTGTAGCTTTGATTTGCATTTCCCTGATTACAAGTGATGTTGAACATTTTTTCATATGTCTGTTGGCCATTTGCATTTCCTCTTCAGAGAAGTTTCTTTTTAGCTCTTCTGCCCATTTTTTGACTGGATTATTTTCTTTGTTGTTGCTGAGTCTCGTCAGCTCTTAGCAGATTTTTGTGATCAGTCCTTTATCATTAGTGTTGGGTGCAAAAATGTTCTCCCAGTTGGTGGGGTTTCTCTTTGTTTTTGTTATTGTCTCTTTTGCTGTGCAGAAGCTCTTTAATTTGATGTAGTCCCAGCTGTTGATCTTTGCCTTCACTATCACTGCTTTGGGTGATGTGTCTGTAAAGATGTCTTTGATGTGCAAATCACGTAGTGTTTCGCCTATATTTCCTTCTATGTATTTTATGGTTTCAGGTCTTATGTCTAGTTCTTTAATCCATTTTGAGTTGATTTTTGTGTATGGTGTGAGGTAGTGGTCAAGCTTCATTCTTTTGCATGTAGCGACCCAGTTTTCCCAGCACCATTTATTGAACAAACTTTCTTTGCTCCAATGCATAGTCTTTGCTCCTTTGTCAAAGATTAGTTGACCATAAATCTGTGGGTTTATTTCTGGATTTTCTATTCGATTCCATTAGTCTGTATGTCTGTTCTTGTTCCAATACCATGCAGTTTTGATGATTATGGCTTTGTAGTATAGTTTGAAGTCTGGGAGTGTGATGCCTCCATTTCCTTCTTTTTTTTTTCAGTAGAGCTTTGGCTATTCGGGGTTTTTGGTGATTCCATATGAATTTCATCAATAATTGTTCTATTTCTTTGAAGAATGCCATTGAGATTTTGATTGGAATAGCATTGAATCTGTATATTGCTTTTGGTAGGATGGCCATTTTAATAATGTTTATTCTTCCAATCCATGAGCAGGGGATGTCTTTCCATTTCTTTGTGTCTTCTTCTATTTCTTTTAACAGTGTTTTATAGTTTTCTTTGTATAGGTCCTTTACCTCTTTTGTTAGATTTATTCCCAAATATTTGATTTTTTTTGTTTCAATAATAAAAGGGGTGGTTTTTTTGATTTCTTCTTCTTCAGATTTATTGTTTGTGTATAGGAAGGCTACTGACTTTTGCGTGTTGATTTTGTATCCTGCCACTTTACTGAATTGATTGATGAGTTGAATTAGTTTTTCTGTGGAGATTTTGGGGTTCTCTATGTATATTATCATATCATCTGCAAATAGTGATAGTTTGACTTCTTCTTTTCCTATTTGGATTCCTTGGATGTCTTTCTCTTGTCTTATTGCTCTGGCTAGGACTTCCAGTATTATATTGAAAAGCAGTGGTGAGAGTGGACATCCTTGTCTTGTTCCAGATCTTAATGGAATTGCTTTCAGCTTTTCACCATTGAGAATGATACTGGCTGTTGGCTTGTCATAGATGGCCTTTATGATGTTGAGGTATGTTCCTTGTATCCCAAGAATTTCAAGGGCTTTTATCATGAATGGGTGTTGCACTTTGTCGAAAGCTTTCTCAGCATCTATTGATATTACCATATGTTTATTATATTTCTTTTTGTTGATGTGTTGGATAACGTTGATTGATTTTCGGATGTTAAACCATCCTTGTGCCCCTGGAATGAATCCAACTTGGTCATGGTGAATTATCTTATGGATACATTGTTGGATTCTGATAGCTAAAATTTTATTGAGGATTTTTGCATCAGTGTTCATTAGGGAGATTGGCCTATAGTTTTCCTTTTTTGCGTTGTCCTTATTCGGTTTTGGTATTAGTGTAATATTGGCTTCATAGAACATGTTTGGTATTGTCCCTTCTTTCTCAATTTTTTGGAAGAGTTTGTGAATGATAGGCACTAATTCGTCTCTGAATGTTTGGTAGAATTCATTTGTAAATCCATCAGGTCCTGGGCTTTTGTTTTTGGAGAGGTTTTTGATTACCATTTCAATTTCGCTGCTTGTAATTGGTCTGTTTAGGTGTTCTATTTCTTCTTTATCTAGCTTTGGGTGATTGTAGAGTTGTAGGAATTTGTCCATCTCCTCTAGATTGTTGAACTTGTTTCCATATAACTGTTCATAGTAGTTACTGATTATTCTTTTGATTTCTGCTGTGTCCGTTGTGATTTCTCCTCTTTCATTTATGATCCTGTGTATTTGTGCTTTCTCCTTTTTTTCCTTTGTTAGCCTGCCTAGGGGTTTGTCTATTTTATTTATTTTTTTCAAAGAACCAGCTCTTGGTTTCATTGATCTTTTGGATTGTTTTTTTAGTTTCATTTTCATTTATTTCTGCTTTGTTTTTTATTATTTCTTTTGTTCTACTGGTTTTGGGGTTTTTTTGTTGTTCTTTTTCTAGATCTTTGAGCTTCGAGGTTAGGTTGTTTCTTTGAGTTCTTTCTTGTTTTTTGATGTCAGCTTCTATTGCTATATATTTTCCTCTTATTACTGCTTTTGCTGCATCCCATACATTTAGGATATTGGTGTCCTCCTTGTCATTCAATTCAAAGAATTTTTTAATTTCTTCTTTGATCTCCTCGTTAGTCCAGTGGTCTTCCAGTAGTGTGGCTTTTAATCTCCATGAGGTAGGATAGTTCCTTGCCTTCTTTTTATGATTTATTTCTAGTTTGATGCCTTCATGGTCAGAGAAGATGGTTGGTATGATTTCAATCTTGGTGTATCTGTTGATGTTTGTCTTGTGCCCCAGTATGTGATTGATCCTGGAGAATGATCCGTGTGCGCTTGAGAAAAATGTGTACTCCGTTTTTTTTGGGTTTAGTGTTCTATAGATGTCTGTTAAGCCCAAATGCTCTAGGTCCTTATTTAGAGCTTTAGTTTCTTTACTTATTTTTTGTCTTGTTGATCTATCCATTGTTGATTGTGGTGTGTTGAAGTCTCCCACTACGTATGTGTTTTCTCTGATGTCTGTTTTCAGAGAGGACAACATTTGTCTGATATATTTTGGTGCTCTTTCGTTTGGTGAGTATATGTTAATGAGTGTTATTTCTTCTTGAAGTATTGTCTCCTTGATCATAATGTAGTGACCATTGGGGTCTCTTTTTATTTTTTTGAGTTTGAAGTCTGTTTTATCTGATATAAGTATAGCTGTTCCTGCTTTCTTTTTTGGCCCATTTGCTTGTAGGATTGTTTTCCATCCTTTCACTTTGAGCCTATTTTTATCTTTTGTAGCTAAATGTGTTTCCTGGAGACAGCAAAAGATTGGGTTTTGTTTCTTAATCCAGGCTGCAACTCTGTGTCTTTTTATTGAAGAGTTTAGTCCATTTACATTTAGAGTTAATATTGATATGTTAGCATCTGTATTTGCCATTATGTTTGTCTTTCCTTTGATTTTATTTATTCTTTTAATAATTTTTTTTTTGGTCTTCTTTCGTTGTTATTCGTCCCTCTGAGGGTTTTTTTTTAATTAATAAATTTTATTTTTATATTCCCCATACAATTGCAATCCCGCCATTCTGACCCCAATCCCTCAGGATTCCTTGTAGTTATTTTAGGCGTGGGGGTTTTTTCGTAATGAAATTCCAGAGTTTCTCTTTGTCTGGGGAGTTCCATATTCTTTCTTCATGGAGGAAAGAGAGCTTTGCGGGATAGAGTATTCTTGGTTGGCATCTGTTTTCTTGGAGTCTGTTGACTATGTCCCTCCACTCTCTCCTTGCCCATAGTGTTTCTTCGTAGAAGTCTGATGTCAGCCTGATTGGTTTTCCTTTGAATGTTATCTCTTTCTTCCTTCTTGTCATTATTTTTTCCTTGTCCTGGATTCTTGGGAGCTTTACTATTATGTGTCTTGCTGTGTTTTTCCTTTTGTCGTGGAAGTTTGGTGCTCTTCTTGCTTCTTGTATATCAATTTTCAGCTCCTTCTTCGCATTTGGGAAGTTCTCTTCAATTATCTCCTGGAATATTTTCTCTGTTCCTACATCTCTCTCCTCTCCTTCTGGAATTCCTATAACTCTTATATTTCCTTTCCTCATGGAGTCAGATAGTTCCCGAAGTCTTTTTTCATTCTGGTCGTACTTCTCTTTCCTTTTCATTCTTTTTTTTCCTGGTCGTACTTCTCTTTCCTTTTCTGTTTTGGTTCTTTTTATTTCTGTGTCTTCAAGAGAACTTATTCGTTCTTCCATTTCATCTATTCTGCTTTCCTTGCTTTTCCCGGAGTTATTTAGTTCCTCCATTAATTCTTTGATCTCCTGCATGTCTTTTACTTCCCTCTTTAGGGACTCAATTTCATTCTTCTGACCATTGTTTCTCCTCTTTAGGGACTCAATTTCCTTCTTCTGATCTATCACTTTTTTAATCATGGCAATTTTAAATTATCTTTCTGGAAGGCTCAGAAGTTCTTCCAAGTTGCTGTCGTTGCAATCTGGGGAGTGGTTTTCTTTTTGTGGTGTGCTTCTTTCCTGAGGAGTTGTTAGGTTGTGTGTGGTTCTTCTACTCCCTACTGTCTGTTTTCTAATTTGTCGTATGCGTTGGGACACTGTGTTGCTCGGACTGACTGACATCTTGGGTGAACTTCTCCGCTCCCATCTGGCTCTTCCAGGAGCCATCTCTGTCTTCTGGGGGAGCTTTCTGCTGGTTTTAGGCAGTTTTTACTGAAGAAATGTCCCTGTTCTCAAATAGCGAAGCGGGATACAGTCCCTGCGCCTCCGGTTTCAGGCACACTCTTCTGCGCACCCGGTCTGCCCCGGACGTGGGTGCCTGCTCCCTCTGTGGGCTCAGACTGCTGGTCGGAAGGGGCCTGGCGTGGAATAACTTCCCGGCTGGCCACTGGGTCCTCCAGAAGCCTTCTGCCCTTTTCAAGCAGTCTTAAGAAATTTCCTGTTTTATAGGGTGTTAGTGACTTTTTTTTCCTGGTCGCTAGGTGGCGCCAGAGATCTCTGCTATTGTCCTTGGGGAGCTGTTTTTCGCCTCCCCCCACCCCGTGGGACAGGGAACAGAGCGGGAATGGTAGGGTACACCTCAACAGCTTTGGGGTGCTGTGTCTGTCTTGTGCCCCACCGTCGTGGAGAACCCAAGCCCCGAATTTTCGTGCCCAGGTCTCAGTTCAATGCCCTCAGTTCCAGGACGCGGGCTGTAGCCCAGTTCAGTGGCGCGGGAATGCGCCTTTTGCACCGCTCCCGTGCCTGGGTGCCTGGTTCCTGCTTACTCAGGGAGGGACCTTCACCTCAGTGAGGACCTCCGCGCGTCTCCCCGCAAGCCTAGGTCGCAGGCGCGGGGACCTGGGCAGCTGCGATCCCGGTCTGCACTTGCTTTTCAAGCGCGCCGGAGCGCGCCGCTTTCCGCACAAGCTTACCGGCAGCCCGGGCTGTGTGCGCGTCTCCCGGGGTCTTTGTTCTTCTCTAATGGCGCCCGGAGCCGTTCGCTCACCACCACGGCGAATCCTGCAGGGTTCGCCTCAGCTCTCGTTCACGGGGTGTGGTGGCTGCAATAGTTCCTTTCCACGCACAGTCCCGCTTGCTGCGTCGTTTGTTCTTGTTGGCCGTTTTGGTTTGTTGTTTTCCTCCTCTCTGCCGGTCGGAGAGTGCCGCCTCTGTGGGCGGGGGAGGGGAGCAGGGTTCTGCGCTTCCCTCCCTTCTGGTCCTCTTTTATGGCCACTTTCTTCTTCAGGTAGTTTGCTGGCGTCACCCGTTTATCTTCTGTGTCCCAGTTCTCACTGGGACCTGCCGCTTTTCCTCCCTATTAACTTTTTTTAATGGGAGATCTTACTCGCAGCGTCTCCTCGCCGCCATGTTGCTCCGCCCCCTCCTCTATCAGACTTTAATAATACATATTCCCTGAGAAGACAGTTAGAACATATAGGCAGTCCCATAGTCCATCATACAATAATCATTCAGTACATTGTGAATATGGGACAGGTGTATACTTTGAGTCAAATAGTACTCAACATCAGAAATGCGAATGGGAAGATAAAAAAAATCTACTTGGGATCATATTGAGAAGTCCTCAAAACTACTTCAACATCACACATTTCAGGAGAATCCCTGCAACTGTAAAGGATATGGCAACACTAACAAATGGTGCTCAAGACTCACTCAACATCAGAGAGAGAAATGGCACAAAAGTGAAGAGTGTGGTGAAGCCTTTTGTTGGCATCCACAGCTCACTAAACATGTAAGGATTCATACTGGAGAAAAGGCTTACACATGCACACACTGTGGTGAAGCCTTTCTCTACCTGTGTCACCTTTCTGAACACCAGAGAGTTCAAAATGCTGAGAAAACGTACAGATGTGAAGAATTTGGGAAAGCCTTTAACCAGCAGTCAAGTCTTACTCATCCTCACTCATCCTCACTGAATTCACACAAATGTGAAAGAAAAAACTTACAAATGTGAAGAATTCAGCAAAGCCTTTAAGCAGAAGGCAAAACTTGCTGAACATCGGAGAATTCATCTAAGAGTGAAATGTTCAAAATGTGAAGAATGTGGCCAACTGTTTAACCGGAAGTCAAATCATTGCACATCAGAGAATGCACACTGGGGAGAAACCTGCAAAGGTAAAGTGATGAGTGGTTTGTACGAATAGATATTTTGCAACCACCATTTTCATGCTAGCATGATACTTTGAAGAAGTAAAGATATGGAAAATTAAGTTGTCATATAATAATCAACTCTAAATATACATTTAAAAATTGCAGTACAATAATAATTCAAAAACTTCACTGATATTTAAATCAGATATTTTTATGGAGCATAAACCAACATTAAAGCACTAAGTATGTATTAGTATCATTTAAATGTGCAAGGTGATGTGTTGGGGACCAGTATAATTACATTCCACGTACTTTTTGTCAGTCATGCTTGAAATATTATGAAGAGGTGATGAATATAATTCAGCTCTAAATCCGTTCATTCTCTGGCTTTGTCCCCTTGTGTATGTGAAGTCAGGCGTTTGATATATTTTTTTTTTTTTTTTGCTGCCTCAAACATCTGAGAGGCTGTCCTAGTGCATGGATTTGTTTATATCTAACTTGCAAGGTAAATTTAGGACAGTAATGTGCCATGTATCAGGAAAATATGAATGGACATGCTGCTTCTGGTTGACTCAAAACATTGATCAAACTCACCAGGAGTTCTGGGCCTTAATGTTGCCATTGAAGTCCGACAGAGGAACATGTCAAATCATATCACGACAGACTCCTTGAGGAAATGCACAGTTTATTAAAATCATGATGTTTCTTTATGGTAGTAATAGAGAGATGAATATTATTTGATATCATTGCCAAAAGAAATCTTCACAGACACATGATGACAGAACAGGTGACTGTCCCATACTGGGCATAGAATTTATGCATGCACAGTAGCTAAGTAATGACTCTGTTGACCACCAATTTAGGGATCCAGGTTTCAGAAGAACAAGAATGCTTCTTAAATGCCTGCATTTTTATTTTCAACATGGAGCATACAGTGATATTTAAATATTTAGACTATATGTGAACCTAATGCAGGTTTTAATAAAGTCAATTGATTTTTTCCAAAAGATTTAATTCATTCTTTTTTAATTTTTATTTATTTACTTTTTAAATGTATTTATTTATTGAAGAACTGGGGTACAGTGCAGATGCACAGGAGGGCGAGAAAATTCACCAAAGACGGAGTGAGGAACAGAACAGAAAGACAGACCGTAGTACACTGTTGATGGGAGCAGTAGGCAAGAGAGGAGAGGCCTGTCCTGCCATGTGGGTTGCTCCCTGGCCAGCCAGGAATCAAACTCATGCTGCAGTGGCTGCAGATTGCTTCGTAGGTTGTGTGTTAATCCCTGCACCACCAGGGAGGCTCTGGATAAATAACTTGTAGAAGTATTGCTGACATATGAAATTTCCATTTTCATTTCTTTAAGAAATCCCTGCCCCATTATCTGCAGGGACAGTCCAACTCTCATGGCCACCAGCCGTGGGTGAGAGCTCTCTTTCCTCTGCACCCTCTCCAGCGTTGTTCATTTCATCTTTTTTTTATTTGGACCATTCTCAAGTGTTGAGGTGGCATCTCAGTGTGGTTTTAATTGACATTTCTCTTACAATAAATTAAGGTGAACATTCCTATGTCTGTTGGACCTCAGAATTTCCTCTTTAGTGAAGTGTTTATTTCCTTTGCCCTTTTCTTTTCTTTTTTTTTTAATATAAGCATGTTTTATTTATTTATTTATTTGTTTGTTTTGTTTATACATGCACTGGGTACAGTCAGAAGCACAGGAGGGTGAGAGAATTTACCAGAGCCAGAGCCAGGAGCAGAGCAGGCAGAAGGACCGAAATACACTGCTGAGGGAAGCAGTGGGCCGCAGGAGAGGTCTGCGTGCCATGTGTGACCCTCCTTGGGTGGCCGGTGAGCAGCCAGGGATTGAACCGTCTCCGCGGAGGCCACGGGCAGATTCTCAACCCAGCACTCAACCACTGAGCCACCGGGGAGGCCCTCCTTTGCCCTTTTCAATTGACTCATTGGTTGGTTTTTCACTCTGGGTGGGAACTTTACAAATTTTGGAATTATCCCTTTGTCAGATGTGTTGCGTGTGTTCTATTCTGTAGGATGCATTTCTGTTTCTGTGCTGGTTTCTTTTGAGTTCTAAAAGCTTTTAGATTTGGTGTTGTCCAAACTTGTGAAACTTGCTTTTGTTTCCCTTGGCATTGGGGTTATGTTCCCTCGTGCATTTTGCAGCAGCTGTCCTGTAGTGTACCCTTTTATTTTCTTTCAGTGCTTCATGCTTTGGGCTCTTATGTCCAAACTTTTAATCCATTTGGAATTAGTTTTCTGTATGGAGTTTTTCTTTTAAAGATTTATTTATTTATGCATACAAGAAGTGGGGTACAGGCCGGAGGTGTAGGGGGTGAGAGAATTCAATATGTATCACAAACAGGGACAGAGTGAGGAAAAGAACAGGCATACTGACTGAAATACACTGGTGAGGGGAGCAGCGGGCAAGTCAGGAGAGGTCTGCTGCACCATATGGATAGCTCTCTACCTGGGGATCAAACTCATGCTGCAGTGGCTATGGATAACTTCATATGTTGTGCCAGCAGGGAGGCCCTGTATGGAGTTTTGAATGGGTCTTGGTTCTTATTTTTACAAGTCATTATTCATATTTCCCTGCACCCTTTTTTAAAAATATGTATTTATTTATTTATGCATAGAAGAACTGGGGTGTAGACCAGATATTCAGGGTTTGAGAAGATTTGCCAGAAACACAGTATGGAGCAGAACAGGCAGATCCAATGAAATACACTGCTCAGGGAATCGGTGAGAGGGACAGGTGAGGTCAGCTGTGCCACGTGTGGGTCAGCTCTCTGGCCTGGAATAGCGTGATAGCACTGACTCAACCCCTAGGCTGCCAGGGGGCCCGTCGCAGTACTATTTATTAAAGAGGCTGTCTTGTCTGAATGGTATGATTTTAGCTCCTTTGTCCAAGATTGAACTCTTCATATTTATATCATTTGCTCTCTGGGTTTTTAGTTGCCTTTCATTGCTCTGAGTTCTGGTTTTGTTCCAGTAAAATAATGTTGTGATTACTGTTGGCATTATATATATTTTGAAGTCAGGAAATGTGATACTTACATTTTCTTCTTTTTTCCCAAGATTTTTTTGCTATTTGGGACCTTCTATGGGTTCATATAAATGTGGGGATTGTTCTGTTTCCTTATAAAAATGTCCTTGGTATTTGATAGGTATTGCATAAGTTTGTAAATTGCTCCAGACAATAAGGCCATTTATGATGTTTATTCTCCCCACCTAGAAGGATGGAACATCTTTGTATTTCTCTCTGTCTTGTATTTCCTTTAATAGAGGTTTTTTTTTTTTTATTTTCAGGGTTCAGGTCCCTCACCTCCTTCTTTCACTTTAATGATACAGTCACAGTTATTTCATTCCTTTTGATGTGAATGTCAATGGAAATGTCAGTCATTTTACACACATTCTCTCTCATAGCTTGTTTATACTTCCAGAGAAATGAACCAAAAATGTTATCATGTATTGAATTGTAGTAAAATTTTAAAATAGTTGAACCTATATAATGTAACATTTTTTTGAGACATTACACTCAAAAACAGTAGCTTTTATTATAATGGATTCCACATTGTATGTCTACATAGTGGGTTTGAAGTATGCACATAGTATCACCTACAGCTTGGTTTCAGAGAGTGCAAACCAAGAGAAACTGTAAATGGAAAGCGATGAGTGAGTGGTTTGTCCAAATATGAATTTTGAAGCCACCAGATTTTCATACTGGAAACTTGAAAGAAGTGAAAATATGATTAAGTAATTTATAATGCAATTTAGATTCATATTAAGGTATTGCAATACAGTAGGAAGTGAGAAACACTTTACATTCCTTAAGTCAGAAAATTGTTATGGAGCATAAGCCAACATTAAAACACCAAATATTAGCATAACTGAAAATCTGAGGGCCTTCCTGGTGGTGCAGAGGGTTAAGTCACAGCACTATGAAGCTATCGTTTGGTCCCTGGCCAGGGAGCTGAGCACATGAAACAGCAGACCTCTCCTGACTTATCTGCTGCTCCCCTCAGCAGTGTGTTTCAGTCAATCTGCTTGTTCTGCTCTGCACTCTGTCTTTGGGGAATCCTCTCACCCCGTACACTTCTGGCCTACCCCTCTGTTCTTGTATGCATAAATAAATAAAATCAATCTTTAAAAAAATAAGTAAGAGTTGAAGACGATGGTTTGGGCCCTGTATAGTTATTTTCTTTGTCCTTTTTTTAATCAACCATACTTGAGTTATTGTGAAGAGACCTGATGAATATAATTCAGCCCTAAATCACTTCACTCTATGTGTTTCTCCTGGTATGTAGGTGGAGTTATGTATTTGACTTTCGTGTGTCAAACATCTAAGGGACCCTCTCCAGTTGATGAGTTTCTTTACATCTTAATTGCTTGGGTACATTTATGATGGTGTCATGTATCATGGATGAAGAAAATCTAAATGGATATGCTGTTTGTGGCTGACTGAAAAGATTGATCTAAATCACCCAGAGTCGTGGACTTCATTGGTGGCATAAAATTTAGACACGGAAACGTGCTGAAGTTCAACTCATTTCATCATTTTCTCCTTCAGGGAATACACTAACAGTTTATTAATATCCTCATGTTTCTTCATGGTAGTAATGGAGCCATGAATATTATTGGATGTTGTTGCCAAAAGAAATCTTCATAAACATGTGATGAAAGAGCAGGTGAGCTTTTCATAACAACGTAGAATTCTTGTCCATTCACATTAGCTAAGCAAAGCATCTTTATGTTGAACACCGACTCTGTGATCCAGATATCAGAAGGTCAAGATGCTTCTTGAATAGCTCAATGTTGATTTTAATGAAATGTGTCTTGGCATCTGAATGTCTTATTTAGACTATATGTGAACTTCTTGTGTATATTTTTAAAATTTATTCATACAAGAGCTGGGGTGCAGGCCAAAGGTGTGTGTGTGTGTGTGTGTGTGTGTGTGTGTGTGAGAGAGAGAGAGAGAGAGAGAGAGAGAGAGAGAGAGAGAGAGAGAGAGGACTCACCAGAGACAGAGTGGGGCATAGCACAGGCCGACTGACTGAAATACACTACTGAGGGGAGCAGTGGGCAAGAAGGGAGAGGTCTGCCATGCCCTGTGGGAGGCTCCCTGCTGTGGAGGGGGCAGATAGCTTGTCAGTCAGCGCGGTGCTTAACCCCTTCAGCCCCAGGGCGGCCCCGTTGACCTCTCTTCCCTCAGAGCCCTGAACCCATTATGGGCCCCGCAGTTTTCACGGGCCTCGCCCACCTGCCGGTTCTCCTCAACCTCCACTCCTCCCACTTCCCGGCCGCAACCCCACCCCGACGACGGCTCGACGGGCTGCGCAAGGGTTTGTGGGAAATGTAGTCTCCAGCCCCTGTGGTTCCCGCGGAGGTTTCTGGGCGGGGCTTCCGCGATCTGCGCAGGCGCGGCGTCGCCCCCTTCTGCCCGAACGTTCTGGCGCTTACGCGAGCGCTGGGGCGCCCCGAGGTGAGCGCTGGTTTGTCCCGGGAGGCCGGGCTCGGGTGAGCGGAGACGCCGGGGGGGTGGGGAGCGGGGGGCGCGGGCGAGCGGGGGCCCCGGCCGCGTGGAGTCGGGCGCTTTGGAGCCGATTCCCCCCGGAGGGCGCGTGGGGGCGGGGCAGGGCCGTTGGGGAAACGTCCCGGCCTTTCCGGGGTGTTCCCGGCGCGGCCGCCCGGCCCTGACCCCGGACGCTGCCCGGGGTCTTCCCGGGAGCGGGGGACGGGGTCCCCAAGGCGGGGGCACTGGGGAAGCGCGGGTCCGCCTGTGCGCATGCGCGCTGACTCCTCTGGGCCCCCGAAAGTCGGGCGGTGAGGGAGGGGAGAGCCCAGCGGCTTTTCTGGGGGGGGTATTGCGCCCGGGGCGGGATTCAGGGACCTAAGGTGGGCGGGTGACATCGCGCGGTTGCCAGGGGGAGGCGGCCCCTGTGGGGGCGGGGAGGTTGGCAGGAAACTGGGTTTGCAGGGCTGGGGGGGGTTGGGGGGAGTTCCTGGGGCGTTAGAGGCTTGTTGTCTGAATTTCCGGGTGCGCTTTGCGTTCCCGCCCCCAGGCGTCGTCCTGCTGGCTGCTGCATTCAGGCCTCCTGCCTGGACGTGCGCACCCGGGGGACCAAGTCACTGTCCAGGTGTCCATGGAGAGGAGGCGCGGAGCCACTGCGGGGTGTCCTGGCGGAACAGTGCGTTCGGGGCGTCGTCTCGTTGGAAATCGTGTCCACACTCTGAAGTCACTCATCAGCTTTGAGACGGTTGTTCTTGGCGTGACTGTTGACCAGGCAGTGGGCAGTGTCACCCTCTGTTAAGTTACGGTGAACCCTAAACCCAAGTTCTGCCGCTCATGGACTCGCGGGGCCTCTCCTGCCCCTGCTAGAAGTGTCACACGGCCGGCACCTCAGTGACTCTCTGGTGTCTCCAGGCAGCGTGTGGCAGGCACTGGACAGGAGACTCTAGGACCCTGTGCAGCTGCCTCCGCCCTCTGTGCTGGACCCCATTGCCCCTCCCAGCGCCGCCTCCAGAGCCCTCATGCCTCTGTGAGAACAGCGACAATGGATCAATCTCCGGTGAGTGCTGTATTTGCTTCAGCTTGGGGTGCATTGACTTTATGCGAGTACCTCAATGGACACGTAAATTAGAAACATAGTTTTCTCCAGGGACACATTCCTCACCAGAGAAAGGTGTGGCATAGATCCAGGCACTTCACATGTCCAGCATGTGTGAAGATGGGGCTGTGCCCTGGTGCTCACGCAGCACTGAGTCAGAGTCTGTACCTGGGTTGCGGTTGATGACGCTGAAGGTGTAGACTGTGGCTCTTCACCCTGCTGGACAGAAACACTTCCCAGCTCTGCGCTGGTCCGGTGCGGGGTGAGGGAGGAGGGGGAGGATGGGGCCTGAGGACCTGAGTGCAGAATAGGGGTGAAGGAGCCACATGTCTTTTAAAAAGGACAACTGATTTTTTTTCAAGATTTGTTTATTTATTTATACAAGCACTGGGTACAGTCAGAAGCGTGGGAGGGTGAGAGAATTCACCAGAGCCAGAGCGGGGAGCAGAGCAGGCAGAAGGACTGAAGTACACTGCTGAGGGGAGCAGCCGGTGGCAGGAGAGGTCTGCGTGCCATGTGGGACCCTCGCTGGTGATCCAACTGGCGCTGCAGAGGCTGTGGGCAGCTTCACAACCCAACGCTCAAACCCTTGGGCCCCCCAGGAGGCCCCATCTGAATTTTTAAGGTTTCTGTGCAGTAGCTAAAATCATATACTGTGTCCTGCACAACTCTCGGAGACTTTGGCATCAGTCTTGGCATGTGTGCCGTTGAGTCCAGTGGGGGATAATAACACACCTGCCCCTGCCTTTCTCTCGGGTGGCCTGCAAACCGAAGGTGCACAGTAGACTCTTCAGAGACCTTTTTTCTGGCCGTTGTTTCCACTGCTCCTGCGCATTTCTCCTTGGTGTGGTCTGAATGCATTTCTAGTGACACTACTACACCCTAAGTTGCTCTCCAGTCCAGTTACACTCTCCAAAAGTTCCTGCCATGTTTTAGAACACCATGTGTGACCTTTGGGAAATTTCATTTTTTTTAATTGTTTTAAAGCTTCTTATACTTTTTTCTTATTCTTTTACTTATTTTCCCTACTCGATCTGTCATTGACATGTGTAGCACTAAAAGCTTTCTGCTGAAATAGTTGCCATTTTTTTCCTACAATCCTAATGTGTCTTGCCCTACCCCTTGTTTCGCCTCCACCAAATCACTCTGGCCCTTCCCCCATCTGCCTCCCTCCCTAACTTCTCCACCCATTTCCCTGTTCCCTCTGGTGGTCATCTTTACCTTGAAATGACCCTGTTCAAGTTTTATTCAAGTATTTTGGCTGTAAATGTTTTTTGGGTATTTATTTTCCACAGATGAGTGAAGCCATCTCAGATGTGTCTTTACTTTTTGGCCTATTTCACTCAATAATAGCACCTCCCGGGGCCTCCCTGGTGGCACAAGGGTTTGAGATGCAACCGATGGGGCTGTCATTTCATAGGTATTGTACAGGAGTGCATTCATATTGTAGTGTGTGTCATTGTTTATTTCCATTGTGAGGCTCATTAATAATCTCTTATGTGTATTTTCCAGTCTTATTTATCCATTAATCCATCACCTGGGGCTTGGGTTGATTTTGCTTTGGGCTGTAATGACTGGCGTTGCAGTGACCGTAGGTGAGCAAATGTCTCTGCCCTTCACTGCTGTCCCTGCTATTGGTGAACACCCCGGGGTGGGGGTGGTTCCTCCTGTCATTCTGAGTTCCCTTTTCCCAAGAATCTCCTTCCTGTCTTCCCTCCTGGCTGCATCATTTATGTTTGCCCCAACAGTGTGCAAGGGAGCCAGGTCCCAATTTTTGCCAGTACTTGTTCTTTTCTTTCTTTTTAAACCATTGTGATCCCAGCGGACGTGAAATCTCATCTCTTGTACTTCTGATTCATTTTTCCTTCGTGACTGATCGTATTGAGAACGTTCATGTGTTAGGACCCGCTTGGGTATGTGATTTGCAGAGCTGTGTATTCCAGTCCTTTACTCATGGCTGCACATTTCCATTTTGAACAGGGTCGAAAGTGCGAGGGGATTGTATTGTCCCATTTCATCATACGGTCCTTTTATGGCATCCTGAGCCTACTCCTGCTGGGAGGTCCCCGTGAGTTTCTGTGCGCAGACATGAGCCATCCACCTTCTCTTTGCTGTTGTTTTATTTCTCGTATTAGTGTTTTAATCAATGAGCCTGTAAATAAATGCATTTTTGTTTTCCTAGAACTGGGATGTGCCGGGTTACCTTGCAAGAGTTGCTGTCAGTGCAGCAGGCTCATCGTGTTCTGGATGCTGTTTTGTCTTTGCATTGGTTTAATTCATTGTTAAGCCTCCGGGTTTCTTTATTCCAGCTCAGTCTCTGCCCTTGGTTCTGCTATATGTATCGCTTACTGTTTTGTCATTTCACTGGCAGCGTACAGGAGCTCCTGTGTGTGTGAACACGGGTGTGTGTTATAGTCTGCTCACTGGGTTTTCCTTTCCAGAGTCGCTTTACTGTGGCTTTCATTAGTTTTCCAAGAATGAATTATAACTAGTTATGACCATTTTTATGTATGTTGTCTTTTTGTTGTTGTTGTTACGTAGCGTCACCCAAACCCATTGTGAATAGGGGACACTGAGCGTCTTTGTTAGTCCTACTCTCACTGGGAATGTTGATGTCGCTTGTGGCTGTCAAGGACTTGTTTTGTGTTGAGGAAAAATCCTCTGAATCCATTTTTAGCTAACACAAATGGAAATTTATTTTAATGGGTTCCTATTCTATATGTATGTGGAGGTGCACAGGATTTACTACATAGCAAAGGAAATTATGGAATAAATTTACGGATTTCTTAAGATATTTGTTTTCTTATACCGTGTGTCTTATTTTTCAAAACTCTTTCATTGCTATGATCTATTTTTTTCTTTCTCCAAAAGAAATATTTGTCTCTTAGTTGTTTTTCCTCTTCTTTCAATACCTTTTGTTCTGGTCACCGTGTTCTCCCCTACGGTGATGAAAACTATCAATAATATCCTGGAGATTCCCAAATTCTTTCTTTTCTTTAATATTTATTTTATGTATGCATATAAACGCTCGGGTGTAGGCCACAGGTGCAGGGGGTGAGAGGATTCACCAGAGACAGAGTGGGGAACAGAACAGGCAGACTGACTGAAATACACTGCTGAGGGGAGCAGCGGGGAGACAGGAGAGGTCTGCTGTGCCTTGTGGATAGCTCCCTGGTTGGGGATTGAATTCTTGCTGCAGCAGCTGCCGATAGCTTCATAGTGCTGAGACTTAAACTCTTGTGCCACCAGGGAGGATCTGATTCCCAAATTTCTGTTTTCACCTTAGACTTCCTGATCTATCAGACACATGTCCAGTTGCGTGTGGAATTCCAGTGTCTACCAGCCCATCATGCAGACAGCATATTAGGAAAACATTCCTCATACCTCAGCCACCAAGTTATTACCAAGTTCTCCTCCCCTTTGTCCTTCCATTTTAGAAGTGATGACCTGATCTGTCTTCTTCTGACTCTGTCAGCTGAACATCTTTTCTTAAAATTTTATTTTATATATATTTTACATCATTTTTATTTCTGCACAAGTTGTGCATTTTTCATCTTGGTTATAGTCCCCATACATCCCACCCCCCTTATTTTAACCCTAATCTCTCCACCCCCCAATAGTGCATCTCTGGTTTATACTTGCTTGTAGTTGAACATCTCTTACCTTTGCTTTTTCCCACCTCATTGCTTTAACATCCTGGTTTTGGGTTCAGTTTTTGTTTACTGTGAGTTGGATATAGCAGGCTTTGAGGTCACGGGAGTAAAATATTGGCACAAAGTTGCACATGTTTTTAATTTGTTATGAAGCTCCTTTAGCACATGATTCCGGGTGTGAGTGTGTTACACCTGCCAGTCAGGCTATCAGCTCCTCAAGGAGCTTATTTTATTCATCCTTTTATTCTTAGAATCATAGACACTTCCAAATATATAAGGTAAGCTATAGTTCTACTTGTAGGACCAAAGGGGTGAATGTAGAGGCGAGGCTCTTTCAACTGCAAATTCTATACAGGACTGAAGACCCACAAAATAAGACGTGTTTGCACTTGCTCTGTCTGACCCAGGCTGCCGGCCCTGAGATGAGTAATGTTCCCTCAGAAGGGACAGTGTCATTTGAAGATGTGGCTGTGAACTTCACGTGGCAGGAGTGGCAGTACCTGAGTGAAGATCAGAGGAACCTGTACCGGGATGTGATGCTGGAGACCTGCAATCACCTGGTGTCCTTAGGTGAGGAAGCTCCAGTGTAACACTCTAGTGCAATGCTGTCTTCTGCACTGACAAGTGTGCACTTGCTTATGAAACTGAGTGTTGGTGAGGTTGAACATGGCAGGCAGTGTACATTGTGGGTGTTTCGGTTTTCATTTGGAAAGATTCAGATTGGCCTCTTTTGCACAGCTCTTCACACTGCATTTGTTAGTTTTCAAAGACTGAAGTTGAACTTGATCGAAGACCAACACTGTTTCTCATCACAGGGCACTGTGTTACCGATCCTGAGGAGAGCATCAGGTCGGAGCAGGGATTACAGCCGTGGACTGTGGACGATCCCCCAAACCAGGACCTGTCAGGTCAGTCAGTGCTTGCCAGGCCGGGGGGCTGAGAGGAGGCTGGGAGTGTGGCCAGTGATATTGGCCACACTGAGGTGCTTTTTCAGTGTCCAATCTTGGAGAGTGTGTCTGCATATATCAAACTGATTCTTTATTCAGTTTCCAAATACTACTCTCTTGTGAATTACGTCCTGCTCTTTTAAAAATGGCCGTCTATGTTCTTAAACTAGTATGAAGTCCCTGATACATGGGGATGATTCTGCAGTAATCACATATCTCTATTCTCTCTCTTAGTGTATTCTCATAAACTGTTTTCTTTAGGTTCCTGTTGAGGAATTTTTTTTTTATTCTTTCTGTATGTTTATGGGGAGGTCACACATGACATAAAAACAGGAGCTGCTATGAACAAAGCAGAAACACAGGTTCCAGCGAGTGCGTTGAGAACACCAGGGTGTTGCTCTCAGAATGATGTGGGGAAAGACTTTAACACTGATAGCCACAGGCTGGATGCAGAACTTTTTTCCTATCAGCAGGAACGTGGGACACAATGATGAGGCGGAGTTTGCTGCATGTATTAGGATTCTGAGCCTTATGTATTTAAATAAGAACTGACAGGTCTCTGCCATGGAGGGAGTGCATGCCTCTGAGAACCTCTGCAGGTGACCGTGGCCAGGGCCGGGATCGAAAGAAAAACTAAGGAAATGGAGAAGCAGAGTCCTTGTGTCTCAGCAGGCCTCTTGCTTAAAGTGCCTGGGCAATGACTGTGTCACTCAGTCCACAGGTTTCCGGGAAAGCCATGGCCTCTGCAGGGCTTGGTTATTCAGAAAGTACCTGCAAGAGCTGCACAGGGTCAGTCTAAGAAAGAAGGTGTGTAGGATCTATTTTGGATGAAATGCTTCTGGTTGAAATCGACAAATCTAGTTAAAGGACTATTTTCACCAAATATTTATGATTTACAAAGCAATTATTAAATTAGTTTTACTGCTTTGTTATCCTGGTTTGGCATTAGAAAATCTGTTAATTGGGGCCTCCCTGGAGGCCTAGGGTTTAAGTCTCTTAGCTCTCACTATTATGGCCTCAGTTTGATCCACAGTGAAGTAGCTCACCCACTTTGTCACAGTAGACCTCCCCTGTCTCACCCGCTGCTCCCCTCAGCAGTGTATTTGAGTCAGTCCACCTGTTCTGTTCAAAACACTGTCTCCACGCTCCCCTACAGCACCCCCACTCCTGCACTTCTGGCCTACACCCCAGATCTTCTATGCTAAAATAAAAAATACCAAAAAATCTAGTCTCCCCATAATTTGCTATGGGCAAAAAGCATGAATCAGAAAATCAATACCTGTAAATTGTGTTGTAATACAGGAGCTTTTGTGCCACTTAGTAGTATTCACTCAAAATGCTTAGAGACATGGCCATTTTTATCTCACTTTAGATGTCCATACTGTGGATCACCTGACTCAGGACAGCCCTGCAAATCAGGGCAGACATGTGTGGCAAGTTCTTACCACCAGCAGCAAAATAGCATTCAACGAGAGAACTGACTTAATGGAAAAAAGCAATTTGCACTCAATTCATTGTTTGAACCATAGTATCAAAAATGAAAACAATTCAGCGATGATGGCTGTGAACTTTACTATACATAGGACCATGATGATCCCTGGTGAGCCTCATGAAGGGCATGCTGGAGAGTACAAGGAGGTCTTTAGTAGAATGAGGGAGCCCATCAAGTATCCTGAGCACCTTAGTCACCAGGTGATTCAGAACTTTCAACGGCCTTTTGAATTTCGTGAACAAGGAAAAGTTGTGAGTGAAGAAACAATATTTACACCTAAAGGAGCCCTTCCAGAAGGGGCTGCCCATAATTGCAATAAGTGCAGGGACACCCGTGATGAGGTACCTTTTGTTGCCCGAGACAGAACCCAAGGAGGACAGACTCCCTGCAGTTGTAATGAAAAGGGTAGAGCTGCGGAGATGACTCCAGTGCATTTGAATCTTCCTAGGTATGTTGAACACGAGCAGCAGGAATGTTGTGAAAGTGGGGCCAGTCTCAGCAACACATTTCACACCTATCCGCGTGAGAGTACCCAGTTAGGAAGGAATAATTTGGGATATAAGAGATATGGTGAAGCGGCCTCTAAAACCTCTGTTCTGACTGAACATCAGAAAACACAAGCAGACGATCAACCTGATGAGTGTGGGGGCACCGCTGAGATTTCCTTACAGAGGGGATACCAGAGAAATCTCACTGCAGTGAAGTTGTTTGGCTCTAACGATTATGTGAAAACTTACTCATGGAAGACTGCCCTCACTTTACATCCACAATCTCAAACGGGAGTGAAGCGCTACCCATGTCAGGTATGTAAGAAAACTTTCAGGTGGAAATCTGCTTTTAGTGTCCACCAGAGAACTCATATAAGGGAGAAACCCTATGAATGTGAGGCATGCAGGAAAGTGTTCTCCTGTAAGTCAGTTCTTGTTCTACATGAGAGGACTCACACTGGAGAGAAATGCTATGAATGTGAAGGGTGTGGGAAAGCTTTTTCTAGTAAGGCACACCTTATTAGACATCAGAGAATTCACATTGGAGAGAAACCCTATGAATGTGAAGGGTATGGTAAAGCTTTTTCCAGTAAGTCTTACCTCAATGAGCATCAGAGAATTCACACTGGAGAGATGCCTTATGAATATGAAGAGTGTAGGAAGATTTTCTCCTGCAAATCATCCCTCAGTAACCATCAGAGAATTCACACTGGAGAGAAGCCTTATGAATGTCAAGAGTGTGGTAAGACTTTCCACTGGAAATCATCCCTCAGTAACCATCAGATAAGTCACACTGGAGAGAAGCCTTATGAATGTCAAGAGTGTAGGAAGACTTTCTCCTGGAGATCATCCCTCAGTCACCACCAGAGAGGTCACACTGGTAAGAAACCCTATGATTGTGAAGTGTGTGGGAAAGCTTTTTCCCGTAAGTCAAACCTCATTAGACATAAGAGAAGTCACACTGGAGAGAAACCCTATGATTGTGAAGGGTGTGGGAAAGCTTTTTCCCAAAAGTCAAACCTCATTAGACATCAGAGAAGTCACACTGGAGAGAAACCCTGAGTGTCAAGACTGTGGAAAGACTTTCTGCCAGAAAACATCCCTCAGTAAACATCAGAGAAGTCACACTAGAGAGAAGCATTATGAGTGTCAAGAGTGTGGGAAAATTTTTTTCCAGTAAGCATGCTCTCACTGGACATCAGAGATGTCACTGGACAAAATCCCTATGATTGTGAAGAATGTGGGAAAACTTTTCAGGAAGTCAGCCCTCACTAGGCATGACAAAATCCACACTGGAGGGAAATGCTAAGAATGTGAAGAGTGGGCAGGCAGGCCTCCCCCGGTGGGTGCAGATGTTTGAGCGCAGCACTATGAAGCTGTTCGTGGCCTTTGTGGTGGGAGTTTGATTCCCTGGCCGGCCAGGAACAACCCCATGGTGCGGCAGACCTCTCCTGTCTGGGCTGCTGCGTGTATTTCAGCAGTGTATTTCGGTCAGTCTGCCTGTTCTGTTCCCCGCTCTGTCTCTGGTGCATCCTCTCACCCTCCCACACATCTGGCCTGTACCCTGATTGTTGTATGCTTGAATAAATAAAAATCTTTAAAAAAAATATTCAAACTTAGGAGCTCAAACCACATCATTCAGTTGAGAGCAATGGGAACTCACATATAGTTTCACTCCTAATTGCGTGGAGTTACCTGGTTCACTCTTCTCCCAAGTTCATGCAGTGATGATGTCTCTGTTCTGTTGCTGTTGCTTCTAGTATCCTTTTAAATTCCTGGTGATGCTATTCATGTTCATGGCAGCTGTCTATCTACATGGCACACTGCATGTTGTGTGGGTAAGTGATCTCTCTGGGTTTTCTAACTTAGTCGTCACGTTCTGTCCAGTACTCTTAAGTCTCTGTGGTGCCCCCCGATGCTGGAATTGCTCACCACCAAAATGTCCTCCTCTAGAAGGAAATGTTGAAATGTGTGCTCTCGGCTATAGGTTGAGGTCTGCAGCTGTCCTTCACCTACCTTTCATGATGAAAGTTTCTCAGGGCCTCCCTGGTGGCCTTGGGGTTAAGTTTCAGCGCTATTGCCTGCTCTGGCCAGGGTTTCAGCCTTTGCTAGGGAGCCGTCCCACATATGCTAGAGGCTGCAGCAGGTCTCTCCTGTGTCACCCGCTGCTCCCGTTAGCCAGGTATTTCAGTGGTTCTGCCTGTTTGTCGCCACACTCAGTATCTAGTGAATCCTCTCACCCCGAACCTCTGGCCTACTCCCCAGTTCTACAAAATGAGGGAATTTTTTTGGAAGATTACTTCTGCATACAAGAACTGGGGTGCAAGCCAGAGTTATGAGGGGGTGAGAGGATTCTCCACAGAGAGAGTGGGGAGCAAAACAGGTGGATCTACCGAAATCCACTGCTGAGGGGTCAGTGGGGAGACAGGAGAGGTCTACTGTGCCATGTGGGTCACCTCCCTGGCCAGGGATCGAATTTGTTCTGCAGTACTGAGAGCAGCTTCATAGTGCTGAGACTTTCACCCCTGCGCCACCAGAGGCTCCTGTATTATTTTTAAAGGAAAGGATTCTTGCCTTTTAATTTTTTTTTATTAAATTGTTGTTCATCTTTGTGCAATATTGAATCGCTCCCCTTCTTTATAATTCTTGCAAATGTCCTGTCCGCACCACCCCTGTGACCCGTCACCCCAGGCCCTGGTGCTCCTCCTTCCCTCCTGGCCCCTCTTCTGCCCTGTCCCTTGCTGGCGTCTCAGCTCTGTCATCTGCCTGCTAGATTTGTCTTTTTCCCCTGACCCTTTCTTCGTCTCCCTGTATTCCTCCTGGAGGTGATGATGTAATCCAGGTCTTTTTCCTTCTGTTTATTCTGAACATAATCCCTTCCGACGTTGCTGGCCGTGCTCTGAATCTGGTCTTTGTCTGAGTCAGTTCATACCTTGGGGTGAGTAGTTGGCGTGGAAGGTCGTGGCCGAGGAAGTCCTTGATGTCACTCTCTCTACCCCTTTCCCCCAGCGGCCCCGGGCACCTCCTGGTGTATTTTTTTGGCGCTGTGGTGATGCCGAGCAGAGAGTTTGAGCAGCAGGCCCGGAGTCTGAGGCCTCATTGTGCTCTTTCTTCTTTTCTTCTCTTTTGTGTGAAAGTAGTTCTAAGTGGAGCCCAGAGTTCCAGAAGAGCCAGATATTTACTCATAGGAGTAAGGACAAGAAAGCTCCCTGAGCAGAACGGTCCCAAGGGGTGGCTGCTGGGGCCGAGCAGCAGGGGCTCCCATGGCTGTGGTGGGCAGGGAGTGGGGGCTGGTCGTGAGGGTCTCAGCCGCGTGTCTCTTGCTGAGGGGCTTGGCCTAAGGCCTCTCCCGAGGCACCAAAGCCCGCTGAGTTTGCCCCTGTTACTCACCTGCATGTCCACACCTAGCCTCGTTCTGTGGATTTACAGTTGTGCCCTGTGTCGTCTCCGTGGCATCCTCTCCGCAGGGCTGGGCTCGAGGCCCGCCCGTCGGGGATTGTTTCTCTGATCATGGATTTGGGACTTGGGCGCCTGCTCCTCCCTGCCCGCGCCCTCTACACAGCTTCCTCCGTCAGGAACATCTCTACAGCCAGAGCCCCCATCCTGTGTTTCCAAGTCAGTGACTGACGGGGTGTCTGCCCCCTGAGAGCATCCTCCCTGATTCAGGGGGAGGTACATTGGTCCCTTTAAACTACACCTGGCATGTCGGGGCCACGGGCCATATTCCTCAACACGCCATGGGAGGTTGCTGAGGTTTTCATCCCTAGGCTGCAGGCCGCTTTCCATAATGCTGCAGGCTCCTAGGTGTCCTCGAGCGCCCATTAAAGATGACATCGGGCCCCTCAGCCTTCACCTCAGACCTGGTCCAAAGAGGCCTGCAGGGTTTTATAAGACAGCGCTCCTCTGCTAGTGCCACATTTCCTGGAAGTGTTTGTTGCTGTGACATTACCCATGTGGGCTGTTGCAGCAAGGGTCACTCTCTGCTCTGAAGGTGAGGGGTTCAGGTGACTCGTGTCACATCCCCCTGCAGGTGTGTTGGGGCGTCCAGGGGTGTGGCGGGTGAGGCTTCTGTGGATGGGTGGGTGGCCCAGGTGGGTGGTGATGCTGTCGGCGGAGGCCCGGGAATGGCCTCCACCGTGCTCCGTGGGGACCTTGCCCAGCTCAGCCACATCCTAGGGTCAGGACGTGCAGGATCAGCACAGCCCAGAGACACTGTCCACGCTCCAGCGGTAAGGACACTACAGGAACCCTGAGAACCAGGGGTAGGGAATGGACCGGGGCGGGGGAGGACTCCCCAGAGACGAGTGGGGAGCAGAACAGGCAGATCCACTGAAATCCACTGCTGAGGGTAGCCGCGGGGAGACAGGAGAGGTACTGTGCCCTGTGGGTCAGCTCCCTGGCTGGGGATGGAGTTCTTGCTGCAGTGGCTGTGGACAGCTGCATGGTATGAGACTTACAGAGCAGGGAGGGTATGGGTCCATTCTTGTGTGGGGCGCTTATCCTTCGGGTATGGGGACAAGAGGTGTGTGCTATGTGCAGGTTTGTGCCATCTCCCTTTGTCGCTCCCACCCCTAAGTTCATCCCCAGGATGAAAGGGAGTGTACCCATAAGACCGAGGTGGATGGCCGGTCTTGGGCTGCGAGGTTCTCTTTCTCTGGAGAAGCAGAACTGCTTGGGAAGAACATGTTCATCTTGGTAATGTAGCCAGGCTAGAAGACAGAGAATTGTTTGACTTTGTTAACAGTTAAGCAATGAGCAGAAAGAATGCAGGTCTATTTTGGGGGTGTATGTGAGCCTTCAGGGACACCCTGGTTTCAGAAATGAGAGTTACACGACAGAGTGAGTGTATGTAATGCCACCAAACTCTGCATTGAAAAACATATGCCTTCCTAAGTACAAATAATGAACTAGAAGAGGAAATTAACAAAGCCATGCCACCTACAATTGCACACTCAAAAAATTAACTGGGAAATACTTAACAGAGGAGGTAAAAGACTTTTACAAGGAAAACTATCAAACATTGTGGAAAAAATAATAGAAAGCATAGAGAAATGGAAAGAGAGACCCAGCTCATGGGTTGGAAGAATCAACATTGTCCAAAGGGCCATCCAACCCAGAGCCCCTTCTAGATTCACTGCAACCCCAATAAATATCCCAATGGCATTCTTCAAAGGAACAGAACAAAGATTTCTGAGGTTCATATGGAAACACAAAAGACCCAAAATAACCAAAGCTTTCCTGATTAAAAGCGGGGGGAAATGAAGGAGTCACACTTCTGACCTCAAACTAAAGGTAAGGGGCCTCCCTGGTGGCCCAGGGGTTAAACACAGTGCTCTCAAACTACTGACAGCCACTGTGCACAAGTTGGATCCCCAGCAGGCCGGGGAGCTGACTGACATGTGCCTCAGACCTCTCCTGACTGGCCTGCTGCACCGCTCAGCAGTTATTTTGTCATTCGGCCTGCTCTGTTCCCTGTTCTGTCTCTGGTGAATCCTTTCAACCCTGGCATCTATGGCCTGTACCCCAGCTCTTGTGTGCATAAATAAATAAATCTTAAGTATCCGTTAAACAAGTATTTTGGAAAGCCAAATAATTGAGCTAGAGTTACCTTATCAAATCCTTAGTTATAAATTAATCTGACTTGTGATATTTTGAAGAATACTAATAATATGTGTAAATTCATGAAACAAATCTGTAAAAACTTGGATGTTTGCCAGATTATGTGGAACATTCTGAGAGACAGAAAATACATCCCAAGAGCAGGCCAGGATGAGCTGCTCACCTTCTTACAAGCAGGGATGAGCATCAAGCAGTCTCGGGCGGGGAGAGGCCGCGTTGTTTCCAGCTCGTGTCCTGAGACTTTCCTGGGCTGGGCTGCGATGACCCACATGTCGGCCAAGATGAGGTGAAGTGTGGACTCTCTCTCCGTCCTGAGGAGAGAGTGATCGGGGCCGTCCTCCTGTGGAGAGCTGGGGTGGAGGACGTGGACGCCGCTTGGGGCGCCGTCTCGCTGTGACTCTGCGCACTCTGCTCCTTGGCCTTTCAGCGTGAGGTGAGGAAACAGTGTGAAGGACACGTGAAGTCTGTGAAAAGGCACCAGCGCTCGCTGCGGTCACTGCTGAGTAGCCCGGGAACGTTTTCCCTCTGCAGCGAGCCCTGTGCTGGCTCTGACTGCTCCCGGCCCTCCAGGGAAGCCCTCGGGGAAGCCGGAGCCGCCGCCTCCAGGGGCCTGAGTCCCTAACTGGGGGGGGGAGATGGGGGGGTGTTCCTGGGGAGGAGTGGATTCGGGCTGCAGAGGCAACGCGGCCCAGAACCTGTGGTGCAGGGAATGGCCCATGGTGGGTGGAGTCCTCCATGGGGCGCAAATGTCCTCAAGGCGCTCACTGGGGATTCTCTCCACAGCGACCAGCAAGGCCTGCGGAGGAAATGGGGTGACGAGAAGCCACTGGCGGCGGTGGGCGGGGGGACCTGCACCAGCCCGGGCAGATGCGGCCCTGGCACCAACACCCATGGGGGCTCGCGCCTTCGTGGCGCGCTCTGCGGGGGGATGGACCGTCCCGGGTCCCCTGCGGGACCGTCCCCCCCACCTGCGCTCCCGAGTGACCCACGTGTCCTCCCCGCCCGCGACAGTCTCAGCTCCTCCGGAGAGTCAGCCCGGCCAAGGCACGTCCTCCTTGCATGCCGGGGTCTGAGCTGGCGGTGCCTCCTCCAGGTTCTCAATCCTCCCTTGACTCTCCTGGGGCGCTGCTCCTCCAGCCCCACTGGACACAGGGTGTCCCCAGGGGTCCTGCGGGCGGCTGTCCTCAGAGTGTGGAGAGACGTGTGCGTGTGGGGGTTGTTCTGTGTCTGTCACTCACCTCCATCGTCTTCTGGAGGGTGTAACGTTGAAATTGGGAATTTAAAAAGTCATATTGTTGGGGGGGGGGACCGCAAAGCCCCCAGAATATCAGCTCTAGAAAGGGTCTGCCATCTGCTGCATCAAGGAAAAGCATAAAAGGGGGCCTCCCCAGTGGCACAGTGGTTGAGCGCTGGGTTGTGAAGCTGCCCGCAGCCTCTGCAGCGCCGGTTCGATCCCCGGCTGCTCCCCGGCCACCGGTGAGGGTCCCACATGGCGCGCAGACCTCTACTGCCACCCGCTGCTCCCCTCAGCAGTGTACTTCAGTCCTGCCTGTTCTGCTCCCCGCTATGGCTCTGGTGAATTCTTTCACCCTCCCGCGCTTCTCACTGTAACCAGTGCTTGTATAAATAAATAAATAAATAAATAAATCTTAAAAAAAAAGGAATGAAATTCTGAGACCTGGATGGATTTTGAAAGTCTTATGCTAAGTCAAAGAATTAAGACACAGAACATAATTTCTTATAAGATTCCATTAATTCCAAAAACCCGATGAGGGGTATCTACAGAGAGACAGAGTAGATTGGATTTTGCCAAGCCCAAGGGTTGGTGCAAAAGGGAAGTATCTGCGTATCTGCTAATGGTCTAGAGTTAATTTGGGGGTGATGAAAACTTTCCAAATTTTATTTTGGTGATGTTTGCACAACAGTGAAGTTATCATTTATTTGTATGTTTTAACAGGTAACTTTTATGGTATTTGTATTATATCTTTAAAAACTTAAGAAAAATAATGACTATCACCATTAGGTTATGCTAAAACAGCAGTACTATGTAGTGATTTTAAACTTCAAATGAACAAAATTGCTGTAATGTCTGAATGTTTATGTGCTGTTGCTCATTTTGTTCTTCACTTAGGAAACATCCTTCAGGCTACATCATAAAATTTACTAAGAAGCACCCTTTGATAGCTATTATTTCTGTTGCTGAAGTGTCAGGGAATGGAGAGACAGAAGAAGATTTTTTGTTTTGTTTTGTTTTGTTTTGTTTTGCTAGACCAAAGTCACACTGTGTGTGACCATTGTGCACCTCCACGTTTGCTATCTGGAGTGAACCCACCACCACTGTCTTTCTTCAGGCCACTCTATTTTCAGCTCCCCTGAGTGGGCTTGCTTGCTTCATGACACAGAATCCTCATGTGATGGCTGCCTGGAATGGCTGCCTTTCTTGGCAATGAGACACCATGACATATTTGCAATCAGTGACCAAGGGGCTTAGACTTCAGCATGTCTGTTCATGACATGTTTCACTTGTTCAACACCTTTCTATTGTTCCTCGTGGGTTTGTTTGTATTTCTTTTATTTGCCTATCAGATACTATTTTTGTTTGTGTTAACATTAGTGCAAATTTCAGTTCCATCACAACTATTCCAGTTTGCAGTGAGTTCTCTGTTTTCTGAATTCTTTTCTTTTAAAGATGTATTTATTTATGTATACAAGAGCTGGGGTACATGCCAGAGACACGGGTGGGGGGACAGAAGAGACAGATCGACTGAAATACACTGCTGAGGGGAGCAGCGGGCGAGGCAGGAGAGGTCTACTGCACCATGTGAGTTCGGGCGAGACAGGAGAGGTCTGCTGCACCATGTGAGTTGCTCCCTGGCTGTCTGGGGATCGAACTCGTGCTGCACAGACTGTGGACAGCTTCATAGTGTGGTGTTAAACCCCTTGCACCGCCAGGGAGGCCCTATTCTTTGAATTCTTATCATGTGCATTAAGTGTTTCACTTCTGTCACAGACCACAAACTACCTAGCACGTGTTAGCTTTGTTGAGCATATACTATGTGCTAAGAACTGCACTAAAAGCTTCCTGTTTTTTCAGCGTATTTAACCATGCAATTTAATCTTGTTTACTTTATTAATAGGCACAACCATTCAGTGAACTTTCATTCTTTTCTGATTGAGTATTTATCTAAATGTCACACAAATTCTATTACAGAAAAGATAGGGCTTGATAAATACTGGTGAATTACTTATTATTTTCTCGTTTCTGTTTTTTTGTCTTTAATTAAGCTACTGAAGAAAACTTACTAAATGTGGTAAAAATATGCTTTGTTCACTCACTGCCACGCCACATCTCAGTAAATTTCAATTATTTATTTTGTAGTTTTTAAATTAATAGACTTTATTTTATGAGTTAATATTTGGAGAAAAATTGAGTGGAAATCTCATAGTTCCCATACATCTCCTCAACCTCCCAAAAAAAGTGTTCCTTCTTATTAATATCTTGCATTGCTGTGGTTCAACTGTTACAATTGATGAGCTATTATTGATACATTATCTTTAAGGTCCATATTTTACATTAGGTTTTACTCTTTCTGTTGTTTATTTTATATCATTTGATAAAGGAATAGCTTACACCAAAATAACTTACACACACATATATGTTTTCAAGGCACAAGTATATGTATATATGTATGTGATAACTTATTTTTTTTTGACCACTGAGCTATATAGCTCATTGTCTGAATATACTACAGCTTATCAGTTCATCTGTTAAAGACTATCTTGGTTGCTTCCAAGTTTTAGAAATTATGAATAGAGCCTGTACAAACATTTCTATGCAGGTTTTTCCTGTAGGACTACTTTTAAAAATTTATTGAATAAATACCAGTGAGGAAAATTTATGGATCATATGGTAAGAGTATGTTTAGTTTTATAAGAACAAATCAGTTTGTTTAGATACAATTTCAAATCATCTTCCCAAGTGGCTGTGCCATTTTGCAATCCCGTCAATAATGAGGAGTTAATGTCGCTACACAGCCTCACAAGAACTTGGGGTTGTTGTGCTTGGGATTTTAGTTATTTTAATATTAATGTGATATTACAATTCTCTTTTAATTTTAAATTTTCTGATGTCATATTATATTTAAAATATTTCTATGCACCTGTTTATCATGTGGATACTATGGTGAAGTGTCTCTTCAGATCATTTGTATATTTGGTAATTAGGTTGTATTTTTTAAAAATATTTAATTTATTTATCCATGAAATATTGGGGTATGGGGGATGAGAAGATTCCCCAGAGACAGAGTGGGGAGCAGAACAGGGGATTGACTGAAATACACTGCTGAGGGGAACAGCTTGCGAGACAGAAGAGGTCTGTGCTACATACGGCTAGCTCCCTGGCCAGGGAACCAACTCAGGCTGCAATGTTGAGAGCACTGAGCCTTATCCTAGGCCACCAGGGACGCCCTAGGTTGCATGTTTTCCTATTGATTTTTTTTTAATGAGAATGTTTTGTATTGGGCCTCCCTGGTGGCGCAGCAGTTGAGTGCTGGGTTGTGAGGCTGCCCGCAGAATCTGCAGCGCCGGTTCAATCCCAGGCAGCTCCCTGGACACCTGAGGAGGGTCACACATGGTATGCAGACATCTCCTGCCGCCCGCTGCTCCCCTCAGCAGTGTACTTCGGTCCTTCTGCCTGATCAGCTCCCCGCTCTGGCTTGGTGAGTTCTCTCACCCTCCCGCATTTCTAACTGTACCCAGTGCTTGTATAAATAAATAAAAATAAATCTTAAAAAAAGAATGTTTTATATTTATACTGCTCTTTTTTTGGCTTTTATGCATTTTATTTTATTTTATATGTTTTAATAATAAATTTTATTTTTATATTCCCCATACAATTGCAACCCCCCATTCTGACCCCAATCCCACCCCTCCCGCTCCGCCACCCCCCATAGAGTGTCTCTGATTCATAGTTTTTTGTTGATTTTGATTTTCACTTTCTTATAGTTATTCATTTTCCTGGTCCCTTATTTAGGTTTTCTAGATTCCTGCTGAGTGAGACCATCCGGTATTTTCTTTTTCTTTCTGGCTTATTTCTCTGAGGACGATCCCTTATAGCGCCATCCATGTTGCTGCAAATTGCATGTTTTTATCTTTTTTGAATGCTGAGTAATATTCCATGGTGTATATGTACCACATATTCTTGATCCAGTCATCTATTTTTGGGCATTAGTGTTGTTTCCAAAGCTTAGCTATTGTAAACAGTGCTGCTGTAAACATAGGGGTGCAGGTGTTCCTTGGAATTGATGTTTCTGTGTCCTCTGGGTAAATAACTAGTAGTGGAATTGCTGGATCATATGGAAGCTCTATGTTTAGTAGGTCCAGAAATCGCCACACATCTCTCCATAGTGGTTGGACCAGTTTGCTCTCCCACCAGCAGTGCAGGAGAGTTCATTTTTCTCCACACCCTCGCCAACATTTGTTGTTGCTAGTTTTTTTAATATGTGTCATTCTCACTGGTGTAAGATGGTATCTCATGGTAGTTTTGATTTGCATTTCCCTGATTACAAGTGATGTTGAACATTTTTTCATATGCCTGTTGGCCATTTGCATTTCCTCTTCAGAGAAGTTTCTTTTTAGCTCTTCTGCCCATTTTTGATGGGATTATTTTCTTTGTTGTTGTTGAGTCTCATCAGCTCTTTGCAGATTTTTGTGATCAGTCCTTTATCATTAGTGTTGGGTGCAAAAATGTTCTCCCAGTTGGTGGGGTTTCTCTTTGTTTTTGTTCTTGTCTCTTGCTGTACAGAAGCTCTTTAATTTGATGTAGTCCCAGCTGTTTATTTTTTCCTTCACTATCACTGCTTTGGGTGATGTGTCTGTAAAGATGTCTTTGATGTGAATATCACATAGTGATTCTCCTATATTTCCTTCTATGTATTTTTATGGTTTCAGGTCTTATGTCTAGTTCTTTAATCCATTTTGAGTTGATTTTTGTGTATGGTGTGAGGTAGTGGTCAAGCTTCATTCTTTTGCATGTAGCGACCCAGTTTTCCCAACACCATTTATTGAACAAACTTTCTTTGCTCCAATGCATAATCTTTTCTCCTTTGTCAAAGATTAGTTGACCATAAATCTGTGGGTTTATTTCTGGATTTTATATTCAATTCCATTGGTCTGTATGTCTGTTTTGTTCCAATACTATGCAGTTTTGATGATTATGGTTTTGTAGTATATTTTGAAGTCTGGGAGTGTGATGCCTCCATTCCCTTTTTTTTTCTTTTTTCAGGAGAGCTTTGGCTATTCGGGATTTTTGGTGATTCCATATGAATTTCATCAATAATTGTTCTATTTCTTTGAAGAATGGCATTGAGATTTTGATTGGACTAGCATTGAATCTGTATATTGCTTTTGGTATGATGGCCATTTTAATAATGTTTTTTCTTCCAATCCATGAGCAGGGGATGTCTTTCCATTTCTTTGTGTCTTCATCTATTTCTTTTAACAGTGTTTTATAGTTTTCTTTGTATAGGTCCTTTACATCTTTTGTTAAATTTATTCCCAAATATTTGATTTTTTTTGTTTCAATAATAAAAGGGATTTTTTTTTTTATTTCTTCTTCTTTAGATTTATTGTTTGTGTATAGGAAGGCTACTGACTTTTGTGTGTTGATTTTGTATCCTGCCACTTTACTGAACTGATTGATGAGTTGAATTAGTTTTTCTGTGGAGTTTTTGGGGTTCTCTATGCATATTATCATATCATCTGCAAATAGTGATAGTTTGACTTCTTTTCCTATTTGGATTCCTTGTATGTCTTTCTCTTGTCTGATTGCTCTGGCTAGGACTTCCAGTATTATATTGATAAGCAGTGGTGAGAGTGGACATCCTTGTCTTGTTCCAGATCTTAATGGAATTGCTTTCAGCTTTTCACCATTGAGAATGATACTGGCTGTTGGCTTGTCATATATGACCTTTATGATGTTGAGGTATGTTCCTTGTATCCCAAGAATTTCAAGGGCTTTTATCATGAATGGGTGTTGCACTTTGTCGAAAGCTTTCTCAGCATCTATTGATATTATCATATGGTTTTTATATTTCTTTTTGTTGATGTGTTGGATAATGTTGATTGATTTTCGGATGTTGAACCATCCTTGTGTCCCTGGAATGAATCCTACCTGGTCGTGGTGAATTATCTTATGGATACATTTTCGGATTCTGATAGCTAAAATTTTAGTGAGGATTTTTGCATCAGTGTTCATTGGGGAGATTGGCCTGAGTTTTCCTTTTTTGTTTTGTCCTTGTTCGGTTTTGGTATTACTGTAATGTTGGCTTCATAGAACGTGTTTGGTATTGTCCCTTCCTTCTCAATTTTTTGGAAGAGTTTGTGAAGGATAGGCAGTAATTCGTCTCTGAATGTTTGGTAGAATTCATTTGTGAATCCATCAGGTCCTGGGCTTTTGTTTTTGGGGAGGTTTTTGATAAACATTTCAATTTTTCTGTTTGTAATCAGTCTGTTTAGGTGTTCTATTTCTTCTTTATCTAGCTTTGGGTGATTGTAGAGTTGTAGGAATTTGTCCATCTCCTCTAGATTGTTGAACTTGTTTCCATATAACTGTTCGTTTTAGTTACTGTTTATTCTTTTGATTTCTGCTGTGTCCGTTGTGATTTCTCCTCTTTCATTGATGATCCTGTTTATTTGTGCTTTCTCCCTTTTTTTCCTGTTTGAGCCTGGTAGGGTTTTGTGTATTTTATTGATTTTTTTCGAAAAACCAGCTCTTAGTTTCATTGATCTTTTGGATTTTTTTTTTTTTTTAGTTTCATTTTCATTTATTTCTGCTTTGGTTTTTATTATTTCTTTTCTTTTTCTGGTTTTGGGTTTTTGTTGTTGTTGTTCTTTTTCTAGATCTTTGAGCTTTGAGATTAGGTTGTTTCTTTGAGTTCTTCCTTGTTTCTTGATGTGAGATTCCATTGCTATGTATTTTCCTCTTATTACTGCTTTTGCTGCATACCATACATTTAGGGAATTGGCGTCCTCCTTGTCATTCAATTCAAATAATTTTTTAATTTCTTCTTTGATCTCCTCATTAGTCCAGTGTTCTTCCAGTAGTGTGATTTTTAACCCGCATGATGTAGGAGAGTTCCTTGCCTTCTTTTTATGGTTTATTTCTAGTTTGATGCCTTCATGGTCAGAAAAGATGGTTGGTATGATTTTAATCTTGGTGTATCTGTTGAAGTGTGTCTTGTGTCCCAGTATATGATCTATCCTGGAGAATGATCCGTGTGCGCTTGAGAAAAATGTGTACTCCGTTTTTTTTTTTTTTTTGGGGGGGGTTAGTGTTCTATAGATGTCCGTTAAGCCCAAGCACTCTAGATCCTTATTTAGAGCTTTAGTGTCTTTACTTATTTTTTGTCTCGTTGATCTATCTATTGTTAATAGTGGTGTGTTGAAGTCTCCCACTATGTATGTGTTTTTTCTGATGTCTGTTTTCAGATATGACAATAGTTGTCTGATATACTTTGGTGCTCCTTCGATTGGTGAATATATGTTAATGAGTGTTATTTTTTTCTTGAAGTATGTCCCATTGATCATAATATAGTAACCATTGGGGTCTTTTTTAACTTTTTGAGTTTGAAATCTATTTTATCAGATATAAGTATAGCTGTTCCTGCTTTCTTTTTTGGTCCATTTGCTTGTAGGATTGTTCTCCATCCTTTAACTTTGAGTCTATTTTTATCTTTTGTAGGTAAATGTGTTTCCTGGAGAGAGCAAAAGGTTGGATTTTGTTTCTTAACCCAGCCTGTGACTCTGTGTCTTTTTATTGAAGAGTTTATAACATTTACATTTAGAGTTAATATTGATGTGTTAGCATCTGTATTTGCCATTGTGTTTGTCTTTCCTTTGATTTTATTTATTTATTCTTTTAATAACTTTTTTTTTGGCCCTCTTTCATTGTCATTCATCCCTCTGAAGTTCTGGCTTTAGGATTCCTTGTAGTATTTTTTGGAGTGGGGGTGTAGTCATAATGAAATTCCAGAGTTTCTCTTTGTCTGCGACTGTCCTCATTCTTTCTTCATAGAGGAAGGAGAGCTTTGTGTGATAGAGTATTCTTGTTTGCAGTCTGTTTTCTTGGAGTCTGTTGCCTATGTCCCTCCACTCTCTCCTTGCCCGTAGTATTCCTTTGGAGACATCTGATGTCAGCCTGATTGGTTTTCCTTTGTATGTTATCTGTTTCTTCCCTCTTGTCAGCTTCATTATTTTTTTCCTTCTCCTGGATTCTTGGGAGCTTTACTATTATGTGCCTTTCTGTATTTTTCTTTTCATCATGGAAGTCTGGTGTTCTTACTTCTTGTATATCAATTTCCAGCTCTTTCTTCACGTTTGGGAAGTTCTCTTCAATTATCTCCTTGATTATTTTCTTTATTCCTACATCCCTCTCCTCTCCTTCTGGGATTCCTATAACTCTTATATTTCCTTTCCTCATGGAGTCAGATAGTTGCCAAAGTCTTTCTTTGGTCTTTTTCCTTTGTACTTCTCTTTCCTTTTCTGTTTTGGTTCTTTATGTTTCTGTGTCTTCAAGAGTACTTATTTGTTCTTCCATTACATCTATTCTGCTTTCATTGCTTTTCGCAGAGTTCTTTAGTGCCTCTATTCATTCTTTGATCTCCTGCATTTCTTTTACTTCCCTAGTTAGGGACTCAATTTCATTCTTATGTTTGTTGATTATTTTTGCCTTATCATTGTTTTCCATTACGACTTCTGTCATTTTTTTAATCATGGCATTTTAAATTTTCTTTCTGGAAGGCTCAGAAGATCTTCCAAATTACTGTCGTTGCAATCTGGGGGGTAATTTTCATTTTGTGGTGTGCTTTTTTTCTGAGGAGTTGCTGGGTTGCGTGTGGTTTTTCTTTTCCCTACTGCCTGTTTTCTAATTTGCCGTATGCATTGGGACACTGTGTTGCTGGGATTGGCCGGCATCTTGGGCGAACTTCCCAGCTCACCTCTGGCTCTTCCAGGAGCCATCTGCCAGTTTCAATCAGGCTTTACTGAAGAAAGGTCCCTGTTCTAAAAAGGAAATGAGGTTTCACACTCCTCTGCATGCCTGGTCTGCCCCTGCGGTGGTTTCCCGCTCCCCCTCATGGCTGGGACTGCAGGCCAGAAGGGGCCTGGCATGGGTGAACTTCCCAGCTCACCTCTGTTTCCTCCGGGAGTCTTCTGCCAATTTCAAGCAGTTTTTACTGAAGAAACGTCCCTGTTATAAAGTGGTGATGCGGGCACACACTCCCTGTGCAACCAGTCTAACCCAGCATTGGGTTCCCGCTCCTCCTCTGGGCTTGGACTGCAGGCCAGAAGGGGCCTGGTGTGGGCGAACTTTGAGTATTTTTTTTTATATATCTTTGGAAAATGCCATTGAAGTTTTTATTGGGATTACACTGAATCTGTAAATTGCATTGGGTCAGATGCACATTTGGTATGTTGATTTTCCCAAACCAAGGGCAGGGAATATCTTTCCATTTCTCTGTTTTTTTTTTTTTCCATTTCTATTAACAATATCTTACTCTTTTCTTGGCATCTTTACCTCCTTTGTTATATTTACTCCATGGTACTTCATCTCATGATTATATGTGGGATTGTTTTGTTAAGTTCTTTTCTAGTTAATTTTGTGCATATAGAAGGCAATTGATTCTTGTGTGTTGTTTTTTTTTTTAAAGGTTGGTTTATTTATTAAGTTAACACAAGTTGACAACATTGTGTTTGTTTGTTTGTTTGTTTATTTATTTATTTAGTTATTTATTTATTTATGCAAGCACTGGGTACAGTGAGATGCGCACAAGGGTGAGAGAACTCACCAGAGCCAGCGCGGGGAACAGAACAGGCAGACTAATGAAGTAAACTGCTGAGGCGAGCAGCGACTGGCAGGAGAGGTCTGTGCACCATGAGGGTCCCTCGTCGGCGGCCGGGGATTGAACTGGCACTGTGGAGGCTGCAGGCAGATTTGCAGCCCAATGTTCAACTGCTGCACCACTGGGGAGGCCCTGTGTGTTGATTTTTTACACTTTCAACTACATTGAAGTGGCTTTTTATTTTAATTTGTTTTTCGGTGGAATCTTTTGTTTTCTTAGTGTATATTACATTGTCCACAACAGCTTTAATTGTGCTGAAATGTTCAAATCCATACAACTGAGAGACAGTTAAATGTTTTATTATTTTAAACATTTTAATTATGTTACACAAAACTGACAAATTGTAGGCAATGAATAGTCTCAGTATATGTTTATAATAGTCCGATTCAGCTTCTTCATTCAATACGTGTATTGAATTCTCATTATATCCCATAACCTTCTCTTGATATCCCATGACTTTTATTGACCTGTAAACTATGACAGTAGCTTGAATACATAATAAGTATGTTATCTATCATCAGAAAAAATAAAAATGCCAATGATTTAAAAGAACAGCTGCAAGTGGTCAACCCAGACGTTCAAAGATGATGTTACCATTTTTTAACCATTCCTGGCTGCCTCCAAACTGACATTGTGCCCACATGGGCCTCACCTGGGCTGAAGGCAAGGTCAGCCTGATTAGCACCCTCAGAGCGTGAATGTCTGAGAATGAGTTAAATGTCTGATATCCAGTTGGAACTGCATATTATCATGAAATATTTTGTTGTGACATTTTCATATTTATGATATGTAAATCCGATGAGGTTTCTCGTTTGAACTACTCCACATGGAAATGCAAACACTCTGAGAACCCCATAATAATGTGGCCAAAAGGACATTGTCCTCAAATTCCCAGAAATTCTAGGAAATTAAATATATGGGGATAAACACACAAGAAAAGTGTGGTGTGATGTTGTATGCACCCTTCCTCAACTATCTCTGGAAATATTAGAATATTGCGTAGTCCACTAGCTAGTATTTTTTTTTTTTACCATTATAGCTTCCAAAG
Organism: Talpa europaea; assembly: GCF_964194135.1. Lineage (NCBI taxonomy): Eukaryota > Metazoa > Chordata > Mammalia > Eulipotyphla > Talpidae > Talpa > Talpa europaea. The sequence continues at coordinate 6,923,017 of NC_140075.1, read as the reverse complement.
TTCCTTTATTGTTTCTTGAAAAACCCTACTCACTAATTTAGTAAACTTTTAGTTATTATACTGCACATGAAATTAACAGCTTTCACAGGCACTGTCTTATATCTGGTGTCCACTGTACGCTGAGTGTGTTTATGGTAAATGCCGGTGGCACCCACACCAGAGCCTCCAGGAGGGACTCTACTTTGTCATGTGTGGGTCTTTGTTCACAGAAGGTCATGACCACTCAGTTTCCAACCTGGGCCCTCAGGTCTTCCTTATGCGAGGACGGCCTCACTCACAAAGAACAGGGGCATCTGTCCCACCAATAGCACCTATTCCCACATGTGACTGCAAGAGTCATTAACATGAAAGGGGAAGTGACTTAGATATTGGAGATGCTGCCCCAATGAGAGAAATTCTGCTGGTGACTGAGATGAAAACCAACCATCACTCCTTAGCCAAGAGCACAGAAGTGGAGAACAGCAGACAAATGCTGAAGTTAGGTGACCTTCCTTGTGCAGAGAATAACAAATTGCAGCTAAGTGTTAAAAAGAGCAACAATCAATGCTAATCAAGTGAATGAGCAGAAGAATATATGAAGTCATCGAAAATACATCTTAAAAATGAGCATCTATTTTTAAATTATACAATAAAATTATATAAAGAATAGGAAGGGGACAATAATGTGAAAATTTAAAATAAATATGTCATAATAGAGTCATGAACTAATCTTCTCCATTACATTTTGGTGAGTCTCCACTTCATCAGTCTCCCTACAGCCGACTTTATGGCTTGGTTCCTCAGACTGTATATGATGGGATTAAGGGTGGGGGGCACCACAGTGTAGAACATAGAAATGACCAGAGTCTCTGAGGTCAGCTTCAGATAAGCAAAGGATCCAGTGGAGACAAACAGCACCACAACCAGCATGTGGGGAAGGCAGGTGGAGTAGGCCTTGGCCTTCCCTTCTGTGGATGGGATCTTCCTGACAGCAGAGAAGATGTGGACATAGGAAATGACGATAAAAACAAAACAAAAGGAATCCGTTACTACACTAGTGAGAATAGGGGCAAGTTCGTTGATTAAATTTCCTGAGCAGGAAGTAGCCAATAACTGGGGGATGTCACAGAAGAACTGGTGGACCACGTTGGACCCACAGTTGGACAAGGAGAAGGTTCCAACTGTGTGCATCACAGCATGGATACCCCCACCCAGCCAGGACACAGCTGTCAGCTGCACACACCTGTCCCTGCACACGATGACCTCATAGTGCAGGGGGTGGCAGATGGCAGCATAGCGGTCATTGCTCATCACCACAAGGATGTGAAACTCTGCAGCCCCTGAAAGAATCAGCACAAAGACCTGGAGGACACAGCCCGAGTAGGAGATGGAGCCGCTGTGCCTCAGAGAGTTGGCAAGGGACTTGGGGACCGTGGCTGAGAGGAAGCAGAGGTCCGAGAAGGACAGACTCCTCAGTAAGAAGTACATAGGGGTATGGAGGTGCCGGTCCAGGGTGGTGATGAGGATGATGAGCCCGTTCCCCAGCAGGGCGCACAGGTAGACCAGGGATCAGAGCAGCAGGTGCAAGAAGCCCATGGTCCCCTGGGTGGGAAAGCCCAGGAGGATGAATTCTGTCACGGCCGTGAGATTGGTCAGCCCTGGAGCCATCATCTATGTAAAAACATCTAGCTGAGTAAAACATGATACCTACAAGGACAGTCACAGGTATGTCCCAGTGGTCACTCAGGCTGTGGAGTGCAACAGGTCCATGTCTCTCACTCTGTTGAGCCTTTTGTGTTCAGCTCCAGAAACATGCTTTTATCACACTGGATCTGGGATCAGGAAAGAGGGTCATTTTGGTGATCATAGGATTCTGCTCTGGTTGATCTCATAGCCAGACCAACAGCCCCTCCCCACCTCCCCAGTACTGTTGCTCCCGCCTCCTGCCCAGGCCCCAGTGTCTCCGTCCAGCACACTTCCGAGAGGTTATGCAAGGTACAGCCCAAATGGACACGTGACCAAACCCAGTGCCTCCCCACCCTGGAGAGCCTGTCCCTGCTCCTTCAGCACAGCCCTGGTCTGGGGAGGCCCCACAGGGACGGGTGTGCAGGGAGATGGGATGTGCGGGTCCCTGTTTTCCTGCTCCCCAGGACCTGACACTGTCCTGGTACTGAATGATCTGGGTTGTGTGTCCCCATGTGGTGTGTCCTGACGCCTCCTCTGTCAGATTCCTGCCCCTGTGGCCTCACTGCTCCCTCCTGGTCCATCTCCTCATCTCCCTGCCCCTGACTCCCCACATTTGAGGACCCAGAGACCACGTTTCCCGCAGAGTCTCCTCCTGGGTCACACCCACACATCCCTCCTGCAGGATGGGCTCCTCCACCCCGGGTCCCTCCCGGCCCCTCTGTCCCCCTCAGACTCATGCACGTCTGTGCAGGGAGGAGGCCACAAGCCAGCACACATTTGCTGAAGAGAGTGCTAGGTGACTTTCAGAGATCAAGTGGGTCAGGAGCAGATGAAAAGGAAGAAAACCCAACTTATGTGCATTTCTCTAACCCATGTGGGCAGAACTGACATGGAGGCCCAGTCTGTCTTTACCTTTGCAAATGCTATGAACAATTGGTTGCTGTCTCTTCTCCTTTCATTGGGCCATTATTGTTTTGCTCTAGGTTGTACCCAATATGATGAAGAGATGAAAAGATGTCCGGTGCACCCAATAGTTCTGGGTGGCCTTGTGGAGCTGATTTCTGTTTCTTGGACTTGTTTAGCCCTACACAAGCCATTCCTCTTTTAATTTTTGCATCTATAAAACGCGTTACTCATCTCACAGATGCCAAGAAATTCAAAGACTTTGGTTGTGGGGATCCTGTGTACTCACTTCCACTCTTCTGGTTGAAACGTCTCAGCCAATGAAGGGAATGGTCAGTCCTTCCTGCTCACCACGACTGAGCAAAGCTTCTCAGCCCAGGAGCACATTCCCCACATTTAACCTCTTCGGACACAGACTCGAGTCTGTCCACCATGTGGATCCCTGTGTCCAGCACCTGCTGAGGGAAGGGGACATGACGGAAAGTGTGGGCTGAGTGTGAGGAGCTGAAGTGTGGTCACTGGCAGCTCTCAGAGGTCCCAGGAAGCAGCAGGACAGAGTCCACCCAGCTTATTAGACTTTAACACTGAATAATGACACGATCTCGCCCTGGACTTCGCTGGCCCCACAGGATGAGCCCATCCTGGGACGGAAACAAACACATCCGCGTGAGGGTCAGGACACACCAGCGAGCTCGGAGCAGGGTCTGGAGGCTGAATACACCTGCTCGCGACTCTGCAGGCACTGGGTGTCCTCCTTAGAGACTGTCCATGTAGGCCTTGGCATATGTCTAGACTGGGGTGCTGCTCCCTGTTGTGGTGGGGACACGTGTGTGGATGGATGAAATGCCCTTGTCAGGAATGTGGGGTGCACATGGCTTCTCCCCATGCAGGGCCTGTGCTCACAGTGGTTTCTGAGGCCCAGGAGTGCTCTAGTGTTGTGGGGCCACTTGTTTATTTTGCTTGGGGTTCCCTGTCCTTGGACTTGTGGAAGTAGGAGGGTGTTCACGTGGGGGTTCCATGGAGTGTGAGGGGGGCACCTCACACAGAGGGGCAGAAATGGAACCCCAAAACAAGACAACAAAGACGTGATTAATGGCAATTATTAACATGACCCCACATCACCCCACTCGGGAGGTAAATTCCTCTTCTCAAAAGAGTTTGGAGGTTTTGCTCAAAGCCAAGACAGAAAGTATGTAAAGGCCGTGGTCCGAGAGTGATGGAGGCCCAGGGGGGCGACACCTGCCTTCAGGGTCTTTCATGTAAATAGGAGCAGCTTGGGAGACTTCCCCACACATATTTTATTCTGAAATCTCAATGGATTCGGTCTGGCCATTACCATGCATGTTATAAGAGAATTATTGTCTGACTGAGTCTGTTATGATCCGTCAGGCATGTTTGGAGATACCTGTCCAACTGCAGAGAGGACGCATGAGGTAGGAGCCTCCCCCAGTTCATGTTCTCAGGGTGGGTGAGCAGCCGTGAGGCCCCAGTGTTGACAGCACAGAAACTGCCGAGAATAAAAATTACAGATAGTGCCGTGCTTCACTTTATATGATGTAGAAAGAGACATAATCCCAGATGTACCAGAAAGTGGAGGAGAAGACCTGGTGCAGGACATCAACAAACAACCTTGTGTACCCCTAAAATGTGAACTCCTAAAAATAAACACAAGAGCATCAAGTGTCTTAAAAATTATAAAACTTAACAAACGAAACATAGTTCTTCAAAAATAGTTCACATTAAAAAAAAAAAAAACATGCTTTTGAAGGACTGTAATCAAATCAGAACGCTGCAAAAATGACCATGAAACAGAGGCTTAAATCATAGACTCCGATTCTTTTTTATTTTTAATATTTTTTTATATATTTTTACACCATTCTTCATTTTTTGCACAATGTATGCTTTCTCATCTCAGGTGTAGTCCCTGTGAGATCCCAGCACCCACTCATCCGCGAGCATCACTGCTGTCCTCTGTGCCATTCCCACCTGTTCTGTTCCTGCTCCCTTATCCCCATTGTAGTGTGTCAGGTTTATAGTCGCCTGTTGGTGTTGATTTTTGCTTTATTATAAATACTTTTTTTTTCCTGTTCTCTTATTTGGATCCTCTACGTTCCTGCTATGAGTGAGACCATCTGGTATTTTTCTTTTTCTGTCTGGCTTATTTCACTGAGCATGATCCCTTCCAGCTCCATCCGTGTTGCTGTGAATGGCACAAGTTTATATTTTTGGTTGCGGAGTAATATTCCATTGTGTGTATAGACCACATCTTCTTGATCCAGTTATCGATGAGGGGGCATCCGATGTGGAGAAAAATGAACTCCCCTGCACTGCTGGTGTTAGTATGAACTGGTCCAACCACTATGGAGAGCTGTGTGGAGATCCCTCACACTGATAAAAATGGAGCTTCCATATGATGCAGCAATCCCACTCCTAGGGATCTATCCAAGTGACAAAAACATGTTAATTCGAGAGGACGCCTGTACCGCTAGTTTATTGCAGCACTGTTTACATTATGTAGGCTACGGAAACAACCCAGATTCACATTGTTTAAGAAACTTTCACCCATCTGTGGGAGATTCATTTCAAGTGCAATTCCTACTTGACTTTTGAACCGAAGAATGAATTTCTTTTGGAGGATGTTGCCCCATTACGAATCCTGAGGGCTGGGAGGCCCCACTTTCTGTCTCCCCTCCCATACCCTCCACAAGGCGGGGTCCTCAATGGAGACACACACAGGGCCTGTGGGTACCGAGTGCCCAGAACTGGGGTCCTGTGACCAGGTACTCCCAAGGACAAACCCCCTTTACAACTGCTTGATTTCACATAAATTTTGGAGATAACTGAGCTCTATCTAGAACATTCTTTCACATACCAGCCATAATATTTAAAAAAAAACTAGGATTCATATACTGAATGTCACACAGATATGAGTTTTGAAAAAATAACTGCATTATTTTAGGAAAAATTTTTTTAAAGATTTATTTATTTGTTTATACATGCAATGGGTACAGGCAGAAGCGTGTGAGGGTGAGATAATTCACCAGAGCCAGGGCAGGGAGCAGAGCAGGCCGACTTATGAAATACTCTGCCAGGGGAGCAGCTGGCACAGCAGGAGATGTCTGTGTGCCATGGGGGACCCTCGCCAGCAACTGGGGATCAAACCAGCACTGAAGAGACTATGTGCAGCTTTGCAACCCAGTGCTCAACCGTTGCACCACCTGGGAGGCCCAGGAAATATATTTTTGAAGAATAGAAAAATGTTAAAATTTGTCAAAGGTAATCTGAAATGAAAAGTCTTATTTTACTTTAAAATGGTGATGGTAATAGTTAGAGGGAAAATCTAAATAACTGCTGGGTTCATGAATGTAGATGGTGTAATTAATTTAGGAAAACAATGATATCTCACATGCTGGTGTACTGGCTCTTCATCAGTCTCCCCACAGCTGACTTAATGGCTTGGTTCCTCAGACTGTATATGATGGGATTAAAGGTGGGGGGCACCATCATGTAGAACACAGAAATGACCACGTCAGAGGTGGACGGGGTCCCTGAGGTCGGCTTCAGATAAGCAAAACTTCCAGTGGAGAGAAACAGCACCACAACTAGCAGGTGGAGAAGGCAGGTGGAGTAGACTTTGGCCTTCCCTTCTGTGGATGGGATCTTCCTCACAGCAGAGAAGATGTGGACATAGAAAATGATGATGAAAATGAAACAGCTGATACTCCAGGCCACACTAGTGAGAATGGGGACAAGTTTGTTCATTAAATTTCCTGAGTAGGAAATAGGCAATAACTGGGGGACGTCACAGAAGAACTGGTGGACCACGCTGGACCCACAGTAGGACAAGTAGAAGGTGCCAGCTGTGTGCATTACAGCATAGAGACCCCCCCACACAGCCAGGACACAGCTGTCAGCTGCACACACCTGTCCCTCATCATGATGACCTCATAGTGCAGGGGTGGCAGATGGCAGCATAGCAGTCAAGGCTCATCACCATGAGCAGGTGAAGCTCCACAGTTGTTGAAATAACCAGCACAAAGACCAGGAGGACACAGCCCTGTAAGGAGATGGAGCTGCTGTGCCTCAGAGAGTTGGCAATGGACTTGGGGACCATGGCTGAGAAGAGGCAGATGTCCGAGGACAGTCTCCTTAGGAAGACGTACATGGGGGTGTGGAGGTGCCGGTCCAGGGTGGTGATGAGGATGATGAGCCAGTTCCCCAGCAGGGCGCACAGGTAGACCAGGGAGAAGAGCAGCGGGTGCAAGAAGCCCATGGTCCCCTGGGTGGGGAACCCCAGGAGGACAAAATCTGTCACGGCCGTGAGATTGGTCACCCCTCAGCAGCATTCATCTGTATGAAAAAATAAAGAGGAAGAAACTTTGTCATATCTTCCAATATTGAGCATAAGTACATTATCAGCATAGAATAATGATTCAATGTATTTAGCCGGTAATCACTCCTTCTATGTGCCACGGAGTCTAGTACCCTCATCTGCGTGTGCTGCTGTGTTCAAACTTTCATTTCCATCTCCTGTGAGGGGACATGATCACACTGTCCAATCATGTCCTGAAAATTGGGGAAGGCTTGAAGATTTTAATTGACCCTAAATTCTTTGAACTTTAAGAATTACAATCTCAAACCTCTCAACAAACCCGACTAACTGTCCCTCCCAACTGCCCCAGTCTTGCTGCTCCCCCTCCAGCCCAGGCCCCAGAGTCTCCGCTCAGCACACCTCCCAGAGGTTGTCCAGGACACAGTGCCAGAGGACACGTGACCATGCTCAGCCCCTCCCCAACCTAGAGAGCCTGTCCCTCCTCCAGCACAGCCCTGGTCTGGGGAGACCCCACAGTGACAGGTGTGCAGGGAGATGGGGTGTGCTGGTCCCTGTTTTCCTGCTCCCCAGGACCCAACACTGTCCTCGAACTGAATGATCTGTGCTCGGCGTCCCCGTGCGGCGTGTCCTGACACTTCTTCTGTCACATTCCTGTCCTTGTGGCCTCACTGCTGCCTCCTGGTCCATCTTCTCATCCACTCATCTCCCTGCCACAGACTCTCCACATCTGAGGACCCAGAGACCACGTTTCCCGCAGGGTCTCTTCCTGGGTCACACCCACACATCCCTCCTGCAGGATGGGCTCGTCCATCCCTGGGTCCCTCCTGGCCCCTCTGTATCCCCCTCAGACTCATGCACATCTGTGCAGGGAGGAGGCCGCTCCCGGGCTGAGCCAGATGGGTCTGTGTGTGTGGCTGTCCCTGCCGGTCCCAGGGCCCCGGGTCCCCCGGGTGCGGGTTTGTTCCTCCCCCCAGGCCTGTGCATGAGTAGGGACATCTGGACCCAGGGCAGCCCTGCCCAATCCCCTCCCTCTCCCTAATCTCACCCTGTCCCCCCTCTGTAGAGTGGCGGAGGGGCAGGCCCTGGGGAGGCAGGATTTTTAGGAGAATATGGTAATATAAATAATTGCAACCCATTGGTGGGTATAATTTCCGAAATTAAAAAAAAAAAGGAAATAAATTAGGGTACTTATTTGTTAATTATTTTGACATCTGTTAAGTGATTTATATACAAATTTAAAATGATAAAATAACATTTGACATTTATCTCCTCCAGGCCCTGTTTAAATATTGTGACTTTATTTTACAATATTACGAACAATCCCTCAGTGATGGAGTTGGGGGAAAATCCCAAGTTCACGTCCATAAATAGTCACACGATCCTGCCAGCCTCATGCTAGAATCAGAGCCCTGAAGCCATCAACATGTTGCTGTAAATGTTATTGAGTATCTACTTGACTTATATCTGTCATGATGTTTAGGACAGAAATGCTTAACATTCTGAATTTAACAATAAATATTATTTTTTTTAGTTTCCTTTAGCATTATTCATTACAGTCTAATTCCATTAATTGTTGTGTTTTTGTTTAGTATCCAAAACACACTGATTGTGCTGATGCTGAAATCCTAGGTATTAACATTAACTGTCACATATCCCATAAATAAAAATCTTTTAATATGATCAATGTATTAAGTCAATATCGTTGACCATCCTAAATTAAAAAAAAGAATGTTTTCTCTCATTGAGTCTCACCTAGGCTGACACGGCAGTGGGACATTGAGCAACATGGGCGCCTTCAGCATTAGTTGTCATGATTTAGAAAACAAATAGTTTACCTAGGGCACATTCTCAAGTCTAGAATTAAGCTTGAATTTGAAAACTTCCAAGTGTGAGTGGATTCACCCCTGCAAAGTGCAGATACTTGCAGTCCGGGGGGAAAGATCCTGCTGCCATGTCGAGTCTCTATCCTGAGTTTGTCCACATGGTGCGGACAGAGTGTGTCCCGGCCTCTCACTCCATGGTCGGGGCTCGTGGGGAGCCTCTGAGCACACACAGCATGTTCCACCCTGGCCTGTGCCACCTCATGGACAGAGCAAGGCCTCAGGGCTGGGCTATTTGAGCTCTGGAGCTGGTGTCTGCGTGTTGGACGTGGTCCAGATTCCAGACCTCAGGGACCGTCCTCCAGAGGGAAAGTGTGTGTTTACTTGACTGTGTTAATTGGAGCGTCCTGCAGTGTGTCTCAGAGAGTAATTATCACACTCGGTGTGTAGATGTGATTTTGTGTCTGGCTCACACCTCTGTGGATATGAATAGACAAATCCTCATGTCCAGGTTCCATTTCCCACCTGTTGTGTCCGCCGTGGTGGGCACCATCAGTCATAACAGCGCCCTGAGTCTCTGTCTAGACAGCTGGATAGTCGCCCGTCGCCCCCCGTGTGACCTTCATGGAGAGGCCTTGGGGATGGGTGTGAGGGGATGCGGAAAGGCCTGAGGCAGGAGGGAAGGGACACGGAGAGAAGTAGGAGGGAGACAAGGGGGGGAGAGTGCGGCAGAAAGACAATGGATGTCCAGCAGAAGTGAGTGACCACGGGGGTCACCAGCCCTGTGGGAAGAGAAACTTAACTCGTCTCTGAAATTGTGTATCCTGCGGTTCTTTTCCACCCCAACTCCTGACACAGCACTTACATTAGAACTGTTATAAGGTTTGAATAATTTTACTTTTAACCTTAACAAAATGGAGTAGAATATTAGGGTTTCTTCTCATGATGTCATATACTTAGGTTTGCTGCATGACGATGGTGACGTCACACATGGAAACAGGCATTTATCTCCTTGAGTTTACTCTTTGTAGGGTGTGGGACAGGACTTGCTTCACTCTGCTGCGTGTGTCTGTCTGCTTCTCCCAGGGCCATTTCCCCACTTTCCTGCTCCAGTGCCTGCTCTGGCTCCTCTGCCGTAGGGTCACTGTCCATCCTGATGAGGGTGGGTTCCTGGGCCCTCGTTATATTCCATTGTTTTGCATGTCTGTTTTTGTCCCAGTGCCATGCTGCTTTAACTATTAGAGCTTTATTGTATAGACTTAAGTCTGGGATGTGCTGCCTCCATTCTTCTTCATTTTTGTCAGGATTATTTTGGGTTCTGTGTCTTTTGTGGTTCTATATATATTCAAATATTATTTGCTTCATATCTTTGAAGAATACCATTGAAATATTCATTGGGTAACTGTTAAATGTGTAAATTGCTGTGGTTCTTATGGATATTTTGTAATGCTGATTCTTCAATTCATAAGGAGGGTTTATCTTTCCATTTTTGGGCATTTCCTATTTATTTTAAGAATGTCTTACAATTTTCCATCTTTTGGGTTTACTCCTAGGTACTCAATTTTGTGATTATATAAAGGACTCCCTTCTCACCTTCTCTTCTTCATATTTTGCATATAAGAATGCAATAGGTTTTCATGTGTTCATTTTGTAAACTTCCACGTAAACAGAAGTGGTTTATTTAATTTAATTTAATTTGGGTTTTTTTTGGAGTCTCTAAAGTTCTCAATGTATAATAACATGTTGTCCAACAATTTTAAATGTCTAAATTCCAACAAACTTGAGGTGTTTAATGTTTTGTTCACTTACATATTTTAATTATGCTATACAATGACTTGAATAGTCTCAGTGAATGTTTATAATGCTTGATTCAGGTTCTTAATTCAATACATATATTGGATTCTTATTGTATCACAAAACTTTATACCTGTAAAGTATAACAATACCAAGAATTAATATGAAGAAAGTCATTTATTGGCAGAAAAATTAAAATTGCCTATCACTTAAAAGAAGAGTATGAAGTTGTCATCCCACACTTTTAAAGATGGAGATGTTGCTACTTTCTAACCGTTCCTGGCTGTCTCCTTATTTACTTTGTGTCCACATGGGTCTCACCTGGGCTGGAGGCATGGTAGGCCTGACTAGCGGCCTCACAAGGTGAACTCTGTGAGAATGACTTAAATGTCTGACATCCAATTGGAACTACATTTTCATCATAAAATATTTTGGTGTGAAATTTTCAAATGTGGGACATCACAGCCGGGAAAGCAAAGGTGGATGTAGTCAGTGGAGAGGAGCTGAGGCCAGACAGCAAGTGACAATCATGGGGGTATTTTGCTTCCCAAATTGAAATCTCCTTCAAATTATTTACTGTCTTTACATGTACACTGAATGATAATATTATTTTATTGTATGTCAATCTGATGAGTTTTTTTCATTTCAACATGTTCGTAAAAAATGCAGACATTCTATGTACGATTCCTCTTGATGACCTGTCCGGCCAGGGCATTTTCCTGCCATTCCCACCCACTCTAGTGATGAAATAAATGGGGATAACACTCCTGTAAATTTTGGGGTGAGGTCATGGATGGCATCCCTAACACATTTCTGGAAATACTAGATATGAGGTTGGCTACTAGCTATTAATTTCTTTAGAGCATCATAACTTGCTAAGTTCTCTTATTGCTTCTCAAAAATTCCCACCCAATCCATTTTTGTAATTGTTTTTAGTAATTACAGTGCACATGAACTTAACTTTCTTATTTCTGGTGTCCACCATGCACTGAATGTGTTTATCATAAATGCCGGCAGCACCCACCCACACCAGAGCTTCCAGGAGTGTCTCCACCATGTCACATGTGTAGGTCTTTTTCCACAGAAGGTCGTGACTACTCAGATCCACTTGGACCAAAGGCCTTATTTATGCTGTGAAGGCCTCACTCACCAAGTAAAGGGGCCTCTATCCTCCCCGAGGTCCCTGATCACGTGACTGAGAATGTCAGTGACATGAAAGGGGAAGCTGCCTTAGAGACTGGAGATGCTGCCCAGTGAGAGAACTTCTGCTGACCCCTGAGATGAAACCCAAACATCACCTCTCTCGGCCGGGAGCACAGAAATGGAGACCAGCAAAGAGTGTCTGGAAGTTCCCTCCAGTACACACGGAATCTCACCGTGCACCTAAGTGTTAAAAAGAGGATCAATGCTAATAGAGTATATGAGCAGCAGACTATATGAAGTCATCATAAATATGAACATGAGCATATATTTTAAATTTTACAATGAAATTAGAAAAACATAAAGGCCAGTATTATGTTAAATTTTAAAATATGTGTCTCATAATCGAGTCATGAAGTCATCTTCCCGATTACTTTTAGGTGTGTCTCCCATTCATCAGTCTCCCCACAGCCGACTTCATGGCTTGGTTCCTCAGACTGTATATGATGAGATTAAAGGTGGGGGGCACCACCGTGTAGAACATCGAAATGACCAGGTCAGACATGGACGGAGTCTCTGAGGTCAGATTCAGATAAGCAAAAAATCCAGTGGAGACAAACAGCAAAACAACCAGCAGGTGGGGAAGGCAGGTCGAGTAGACCTTGGCCTTCCATTCTGTGGATGGGATCTTCCTGAAAGCAGAGAAGTTGTGGACGTAGGAAATTATGATGAAAATGAAAGAGCAGATACTCAACACCACACTAATGAGAATGGGGACAAGTTCATTCATCAAATTTCCTGCCTTTTGCACCCCACTCCCATGTCTGGGTGCCTGGTTTCTGATTACTTAGTGAGAGATATTCACTTCAATGACAGCTCCATTGCATCTCCCCACAAACCTAGGTTGTGGGCACGGGGACCTGGGCAGTTGTGATACACGTATTTGTTTTTAAGATTTATTTATTTATTTATTTATACAAGAACCGGGGTACAGGCCAGATGCATAGGAGGGTGAGAGGATTCACCAGAGACAGAGCAGGGAGCAGAACAGGCAGACTGACGAAATACACTGCTGAGGGGAGCTTTGGGCACTACAGCAGAGGTCTGCGTGCCATGTGGGACACTCGCCTACCGGCCAGGATCGAACCAACACTGCAGAGGCTGCGTTCAGCTCCACAGTGCTGCACTCAACTGCCTGCATCACCAGGGGAGGCCCGATACACGTGTGCTTTTCCAGTGTGCGTCCTTTTTCTGCACAAGCTTACCAGCTGGCCTTGGGCTATTTGCAGGTCTCTCGAGGAGTCCGAGGAGTCCTTGTCTTCCTCCAATTGCGCCTGCAGCTGTTCGCTCACTTCCTGGCGATTCCTGCCCGGTTCTCCACAGTTCCCATTCACGGGGTGCGGTGCCTGAAATAGTTCTTTTCTACGCAGTGTCCCACCGATCTGTAGTTTTTCCGATTTCTTGTCTTTCTTTCTTTTTTCCTACTTTCTGTTGGTCAGAGAGCGCCGACTTTGTGGGTGGGGAGGGTAGCATGGTTCTCTGTCTATCATGATGATATTGCTAGTTCCTTCACACAAAAGTAGAGACACCTGTGGAAATCTATTATGGATGTGATCTTGTTTTTATTTTTTTTCTTTTTTTTTAATTCCACACAACAACAGAGCTATGTAAATTCTAATTTTGTCAATATAAATATGTATTCTCGAATGCTGAAAAAGCTTTTAACCTAGGCTACAACATTTTTTTGAGTTGATTTTTTTTCTTGTTTTCATTAAATTATCTGGAATTGTTTCTCTTATATCTTACAGAAATTATACACTATTCCATTCTCCTAAAATTCTTACAGTCACCAGGATCTACCCCTCCGGCACCCCCACAGAGGGAGGAGAGGATGAGATTGGGGGGGAGGAGTGGAGTGGGTGGGGCTGCCCTGTGTCCAGCTGTCCCCACTCACACATGGTCCTGAACAAACCTGCACACGGAGGTGGTGCAGCGGGGCTGGGGCCACAGGGAGGGGCTGTCGGTTTACTATGAAATTCAACCAGAGCAGAATCCTAAGATCAGCTGAAATGTCCCTCATTTCCCGATCCCAGATCCTGTGTGATAAAGGCACGTTTCTGGAGCTGAACACAAAAGGCTCAACCGAGAGCGAGAGACATGGACCTGCTGCACTCCACACCCTGAGAGTGACCTCAGGGGCACACCTGTGACTGTTCTTGCACGTGTCATATTTTATTCTGCTCAATATTTTTATACAGATGACGGCTTCAGGTGTGACTAATCTCACAGCCATGACAGAATTTGTCCTCCTGGGATTCCCCACCCAGGGGACCATGGGCATCCTGCACACGCTGCTCTTCTCCCTGGTCTACCTGTGCGCCCTGCTGGGGAACAGGCTCATCGTCCTCATCACCACCCTGGACCGGCACCTCCACACCCCATGTACTTCTTCCTGAGGAGTCTGTCATTCTCGGAACTCTGTATCATCACAACCACGGCCCCCAAGTCCATTGTCAACTCTCTGAGGAACAGCAGCTCCATCTCAATCCCAGGCTGTGTCCTCCAGGTCTTTGTGCTGATTATTTCAGGAGCTGCAGAGTTTCACATCCTTGTGGTGATGAGGTATGACCGCTATGCTGCCATCTGCCACCCCCTGCACAATGACATTATCATGAGCAGGGACAAGTGTGTGCAGCTGACAGTTGTGTCCTGGCTGGGTGGGGGTGTCACCTCTGTGATGCCCACAGCTTGAACATTTTCATTGTCCTAATGTGGGTCCACTTTGGTCCCCCAGTTCTTTTGTGACATCCTCCAGTTATTGGCTATTTCCTGCTCAAAAAATCTAATGAGTGAACTTTTTCCCGTTTTCATTAGTGTGACATTGAATGTGGATTATTTTACTTTCATCATCATTTCTTATGTCCACATCTTCTCTGCTGTCAGGAAGATCCCATTCACCGAAGGGAAGGCCAAGGCCTACTCCACCTGCCTTCCCCACCTGCTGGTTGTGGTGCTGTTTCTCTCCACTGGATGCTTTGCTTATCTGAAGCCAACCTCAGGGACCTCGTCCATGTCTGACCTGGTCATTTCTATGTTCTACATGGTGGTGCCCCCCACCTTTAATCCCGTCATATACAGTCTGAGGAACCAAACCATGAAGTCGGCTGTGGAGAGACTGCTGAAGGGCCAATACTATAAGATGTGAGATAGCACAATCTAAAATTACAGCCCCTCATTTATTCAGTTTTTCCCTTTAACTCTGCATGTTATCGTTTATAAAGTACAGATTTCTTGCATTAGGATTTTTCCTTTTCCAGAAATTTATATTCTCATATTCTTCCATAAGCTGTAAAGGTTTCCTGATTACTGCTATCATTTTTCAAACCTCCAATTATGTGATGTTCATAAACTGAATTCCCACTAACATTTGAAAACATAGAAAGAAGAGCATTGAAAGAATGCTCTAGATCTCACACATCACCAACATTTATGTGAAACCAAGCAGTGGAAAACGGGGTTTATCCTCGGGAGCACACTGTCACTGGACCCCAGTCCTGGGGCACTCGGTTCCCTCGGCCTGTGTGTGTCTCTACTGAGGGCCCCATCCTGTGGAGGGGAGGGGAGACAGCTGAGTGGGGTCCCCCACCCCTTACAATTATAATGGGGTGTCTTCCTATATAAGACATTCATGTTTCTGTTCAAAAGACAAATGGAAACCACAGCTGACTCTGCCAGAAATGGAAGGATGGAAACTTCCTTGGGGATCTGCAGTCTATGCTAAACCCTACAACTCATGTGAATATTAATTTCTATGATGCCTGATTTGATTGTAACAGGGCTACACTGTTTAAGTACTACAATAAAAGTAAAAAGTGTGTGATATTTATTTAGGAACTACATTTTTACTTTTCAAATATATGTTTTTTTATACACATCATTTTTTATACACATCAAATAAAGGGCTTATTTTTGGGTTCCCTTAGTTTTTGAAATTGTATTTTGAGTCTTACGCCAGGATTTCTTGTTGACTCTGGAAGATGACAATCACTTCCCTTTTCTTCTACTTTGGAAATAGCTATTTATTATACTATGTAAAGAACATTATGTAAAGGTCAGCATGACACAATTTGTAAATATTTATTCTTGTACATCATTTGTACCCTAAATACTCACCTTCTCATTATTGTCTTCCTTCTACTGAGACCAAGAGCTGGGTTGATGTTCTTCCCTCAAGAGTATTTTACTGGAGTAGGTCGCTGTGTCTCCACAGTCTCCTGACTGATCATTACATACTCAGTCCAGAAACCATTTCTTTTAAAATATATATATGAGAACCACCAAACCAAGTCCATTCAGATTTTAGAATTGAACATGTGCTAGAAAATCACACAAATAAGCATTCATTTCAATGAATGTATTTGAGTAAAGACCTATCCCCTTGGGATCCTTATTTCAGTCTCCTCTGTTTTTCAAAATATTTTCAGTTCTTCACTTGGACAAAACTTCTGTCTTTTGAGATGGGGATTTGATTTCATGAGTGACATAATATGAAGTCATGTGAAGTTATAACTTGCCACCATCAAATAAACGCTTTATTCATGGGTTTTGGTGGCTTTCATTTGGGGGTTAGTTTCCCACTCTGTATTCACAGGGCCACTGCACTCCACAAAACACCCATTACTACCTCATCCACTTCCATGCCCACCCTTTATCCCCTGTTACCTCTGGTATCTACATGTTTTCCCTAGTCCAAGATTTGCTTTTGCCACATTTTGTACTACAGGATTTCTGTATTTTCTATTCCCAGATGAGTGAGACCATCCACTATCTGTCTCTTGCTGTCTATTATTTCACGTTATAAAATCACCACAAGGTCCATCCATGTTGACCCATATACATGATTGCATGTTTTTCATAGCTGTATAGTATTCCATTGAGTGTGGACCCACATTATTTATTCCTTCCTCTGTGCACAGCCCTTGGGTTGGGGCCATGAACAGCAACGGTGGATGGCGTGCCTGTGAACATGGGTGTACGTGGTCTGCCTTGTAGTGTCTGGGCATCTGGGACAAACACCTAGCAGAGGTTGCTCCATCCTGTGGTGGTTCCGATTTTGTTGTCTGAAGAAATCTCCAAGCCATTTTCCCAAAAGAGGTGAGAGGCCCATTCTCTCCCTCCCTCACCTCCTGGTGTGTCCAGTCTCTTGATTGGTCCCTGCTTGCAGGGAAGAGTGACAAGTTACTGCAGTTTAACTTGTGTTCTCTCACCATTAGTGCTGTTGTACAATATTGTGTGGATTGAAATTACGATAGGACCCAAAACCATAAAATAGCAGATAGAAAACATGGGGTGATGTCCTAGTGGACACAGACTCCAGAATGTTTACAGGGACACAAGTCTAAGGAGAAGGGAACAAGAGCATGTAGGAACAAGTGGCCCCCCGACACTTGAGCGCTCCTGGGACTAAAAACGGCTGTGAGCACAGGCCCTGCGCGTGGAGAAGCCACGTGCACCCCACACTCCTGGCAAGGGCAAGTGTCCATTACACAAGTGTGTCCCCACCACAACAGGGAGCAGCACACCAGTTAAGACACTGGCCAAGGCCGACACAGACAGTCTCTAAGGAGGACACGCTGGTGCCAGCAGAGTCGCTGGCAGGTTGGATTCAGGCTCCAGACCATGCTCCGAGCTTCGCAGGCACCTCCTGACCCCCTCACAGATGTGTTTGTTCCCATCCCATGATGGGCTCACCCTGCAGGGCCAGTGGAGTCCAGGTCGTGATCATGTCATTATTCAGCATTAACATCTAATAAGCTGGGCGGACTCTGTCCTGCTGCCTCCAGGGACCTCTGAGAGCTGCCGGTGACAATGCTTCCGCTTATCACACTCAGCCCACACTTTCCATCATGTCACTTTCCCCTCACAGAGTGTGCTGGACACACAAATCCACGTGGTCCAAGTCTGTTTTCTGAGAGACTTAAATGTGGGGAATGTGTTCCTGGATGTCGAGAAGCTTTTCACAGCCGAGGTTAGCAGGAAGGACTAACTATACTTTTTCTCAAGTCATGAACAGAACATTCAGATGACACAGATTACCCCATGATACCTGGGGGCAACAGCCCCAGTTGCTCCTCCATCAGGTACCTCACAACCTTCTCCCTGAACCCCTATATAGACACCAGCCCAGCGTTATCTCCTGGCCCTGTTCCCGCAGTCATATCCTCTGCTGAGTAGGAGCAAAGGGGGTGTCCTCTCCCCAGAGGGCACCCGACAGAGTGTGCAGGGGACCCCCTCCCTGCAGGCAGGAGCCTCCCAGGGCAACCGGGAGAGCCAGGCCCAGCCCCAGGTAGGGAACTGGGGGACAACCTTTGGTGGACAGGGGGAATTGCAGGCCTGGAAGGAGGGCCTCTCCTCAGCGACCACATGCCAGGAGCTGAGGTCAAAGCTCTCTGCCCTCGAGTCTGGGGAGGTCATCATGGGTCATGGACACCATGGACACTGAGCTGGGCCCACCCACCACGTGGACCCACACTGTCTTTAATAATGGGACCAGCACCTAGTCCCCACGGCAGGTCAGTTGAGGCTGATGGAGTCTGAGGAGGAGGAACCAGAGTTCAGTCTCCACAGGAGTCAAGACTAACAGAACTGCCTCTGGCACCCTCAGTGCATTAATTATCACTGGGATGTGCTGCAGGACAATGCCAATTAAGACAGTCAACAACAATAAAAAATGCACTTGTCCCACTGGAGGAAAGTCCCCGAGGGCTGGAATCTGGACAATGTCCAACACACGGACACCAGCTCCAGAGCTCAAATAGCCAAGCCCTGAGGCCCTTCTCGGTCCAGCAGAAAGGTCAAAGCTCCTCAGGCCTCTGCTCTGGAGTCAGACGTGCCTGCCCCGAGTTTTCTGAGGCCTCAGAGCTAGCGTCACGGCCGCACAGCTGAGAATCTGGCATCTCCTCTGTGGATGCCACTTGCTGGCTTTGCAGGAAGCAAAATTTAAAAGACAACTTGCCTCGCAGGTTGTGTGGGCTGTACTGGCGTGTGTCTGGGAGAGTCACTTGGTTTAAGGGGATGGTGCTAAGTCACGGAAGCCAGAGTTGGAAGAGACCCAGAGGCCTTCCTTGGCGGCCCGGACCAGAACGCAGAGCTGACCCAGTCACCGACATGCCTGGCAGGTCCACAGGCCCAGGGCACGGGGCAGCAGCCAAAGTGGGTAAAGCCTGTGGTGCTGGGGTGGTGGGTGTGTAGACACTGCGGCTGGGGGGGTTACCCCCTAGGTCGTGTGCACCCCGTCATGCAATGTTACCTCAGCGATGAAAAGACCACAATTTAAAAAAAAAATCCATAGATTAAAAAAATATATATAGATTTGAGAACAAAGTAGAAATTGTTATTTCACGATAAAAGTAGTGATAGCTAAAGGGGTATTTTATTGCTTGGTGCAGTAATTGTGCAGTTTTCACAGCCAAATGTCGGGAGCAGTTTCAGTGGAGAAAATGTTTTTTTTTTTCTCTTTAATTGAAGGTGTAGCTCTGATTTTGGTTTTAATAGATTTGCCCCTTTCCTGCTACATGTGACAACTATCTGGTTCCAGGCCACTATGTGCTCAGCCCATGAGCACACTAAGGGACTTTGTGTTCAATTCTAAGTGAAATCATAAGAATGAACGACAAGACATTAAACACAGTGAAACTGATCAAACAAGGCTAAAGCTAAAACGCTAACACTGTCTTTCCCAGACCCAGTTGATCAATGGAATATCTGATTCGGATGGAAATTCAGGAACATGGAGGCAATGCCTGATGAGTTGAGACCTTTCATGTTGTGAATATTGACTCTGTGAATGAGTCGAGCACAGCCAGGTCAGTGTCTCCTTAATCTCCTAGCAAAAGCCCAGAGGGTAGAGCCCCCTGCATGGGGGTTTTGTAGACAGCAGGCGGAGACCTTTCGCATGGGGTGGGTAGAGCAGGTTGTGGCACAGGGTGCTGCTCACCAGGCCGTGCTGACATTGGATTCCCGGACGGTGGGCACACGGGCTGGCTTGGCAGGGCCCGGGAGGAAGGGACAGACACAGGCGGGCTTGGTCTACTGGTCGTTCTTTCCACTGACTGGAAAATATGCGAGGGTTTTCCAGGTCTTATTATTGTAAGTTGAAATTTCAAATCTTTCTGTCTTTCATATGAAAAACTTTCATATGAAAATGTATCAGGGCACATTCAAGGTGAAAATGCAATTCTTTGACAGGATGAAGCTACTTGGAGAATGACTAGGGATGAGACCAGGGAGGACCAGGAGTGTGGGTGGTGAGAAGCTGCTGTGATTGTTGTCTGAGGTACCCAGTTACACTCAGTCTGGGGAGACTGGACAGCACTGATTTCTTCCTCCCCACATTTTTATACAGTGATGTCTCCAGAGGTGACCAATCTGATCATCATGACAGAATTTGTCCTCCTGGGGTCCCCCACCCAGGGGACCATGGGCTTCTTAAACCTGCTGCCTTTCTCCCTGGTCTAAATGTGCGCCCTGCTGGGGAACAGGCTTATCGTCCTCATCACCACCCTGGACCGGCACCTCCACAGCCCCATGTAATTCTTCCTGAGGGGTCTGTCCTACACGGACCTCTGCCTCATCTCATCCACGGTCCCCAAGTCCATTGCCAACTCTCTGAGGCAGAGCAGTACCATCTCCTTCCCAGGCTGTGTACTCCAGGTCTTCATAATGATTATTTCAGCAGCTACAGAGATGAGCCTCCTCATGGTGATGAGCCTTGACCGCTATGCTGCCATCTGCCACCCCCAACACTATGAGGTCCTCATCAGCAGGGACAGGTGTGTGAAGCTGACAGCTGTGTCCTGGCTGGGTGGGGGTCTCCATGCTGTGATGCACACACCTGGAACCTTCTCCTTGCCCTACTGTGGGTCCAACATGGTCCACCAGTTCTTCTGTGATGTCCCCCAGTTATTGCCTATTTCCTGCTCAGGAAATTTGATGAGCAAATTTGTTCCCATTCTCATTAGTGTGGTCTGGAGTATCTGCTGTCTTATTTTCATTGCCATTTCCTATGTCCACATCTTCTCCGCTGTCAGGAAGATCCCATCCACAGATGGGAAGGCCAAGGTCTACTCCACCTGCCTTCCCCACCTTCTGGTTGTGGTGTTTTTTATCTCCACTGGATGCTTTGCTTATCTGAAACCGACCTCAGGGACCCCGTCCACGTCTGACCTGGTCATTTCTATGTTCTACACGATGGTGCTCCCCACCTTTAATCCCATCATATACAGTCTGAGGAACCAAGCCTTGAAAATGGCTGTGGGGAGACTGATCAATGGCCAGTACTCCAAGATGTGAGATATTGAAATCTAAAATTATAACCTCTCATTAATTCAGCTTGTCCCCCCTCACTCTTAACATGTTATTCATAAAGAATAAATTTATTGAATTAGGATTATTCCTTTGTCCCAAATTCATATTCTCACATTCTTCAATAAACCCTGCTTCCTAAAATTTCCTGAAATACTTTGCCAACCGTCTCCCTGTGTTTATTTCATAAACTTAATCCAGCTCATGGTTAAAGCCATGAATTTTCTGTGGAAAGAATGTTCTGGAACTCACATATCACCAACCTTTACATGAAATGAAGCAGTGTAAATAGGGGTCTGTTCTTGGGAGCACAAGGTCATGGGACCCCAGTCCTGGGCACTCAGTCCCCACAGCCTGTTTGTGTCTCCATTGGGGGGATCCTGTCCCTGTGGAGGGTAGGGGAGCACAGTTTAATGTTGGACCCCATCCCTCACAATTCCTAATGGGACATGTTCCTCTAGGAGAAGGTCATGTTTCTGCTCACAGGATAAAGGGAAACCACACTTGACTCTGCCAGAGATGGAAGGATGGAACCTTCCTTGGTTCGTAGAAATCTGTGACTGAAACCTGGAATGGATGGAATATCAATTTCTATGATGCCAGTTTTGATGCCAGTGTGACTGCACCCCCTCGATGTGGTGTTTGCAAAAGTAAAGTTTTATGAATTATTTTTGAAGAACTACAACTCTTCTTAAAAATTTGTAATTTTTAATTTGTTATTGTGTTTAGGTTCCTTTAGTTTTCCATATTGTATCTTGATCCTATACTAGGTCTTCTTCTCAATTTTCTTATATATTACACTTAAGTTCACTTTTTTTATAGTTGGGAACTGTTTTTTTTGTTATGTAAAAGATCATGCAAACTAAAGCCTGACAATATTTGCTGTTTTTTTTTTTTTTTTATAGTCCTACACATCTGCACTGCACGTATGGAGGTTCTCACATTGTTCCCTAACACTGAGAACGTGAGCTGGGGTGACGTCCCTCCTCTCCGGAGCAGGTCACTGTGTCTCCAAACTCTCCTGGCCGATGAGCACATATTGTCCATGAAACTATTTATGATAATAAAATGTAGTTAATCACAAGACATGTCTCGTCCTTTCAAATTTCAGAATGAAATCTGAGTTAGAAAATCACTCACAGTAATATTCATTTTAGTGATAGCATGAGAGCACAGTCCCCACCCCCTTGGATATGATGTCATTCCCTGTTCAGATTCCTGTTAATTTTCTATTGTTCTTTGAACAAATGCAGTGAGTGTCTGTTGAGAAGGGATCTTTACCATGAGTGTTTCATCACACCATCATGTTAATTTGTTATTTGTTCTTATAAAAGGAGGACACATATTTACACTTTTTACTGTTTTTACTGTTTACTGTGGGTCACTTTTCACTCCCCCACCTGCACAAGTGTCCACTCATAATCTACTAAGTGCCTTGCAGTGCCCTCCCTGTCCGTCCACACTCATATCTCCTCCCTATTCCCTCTCCCTGTTCCCTCTAATAATGAGCAAAACTTTGCACTTGGTCCAACATTTCCTTTTGCTGTTCGCCACTATATTTTCTCAGTTATTGGCCTTTTTATATTATAATACACAGATGGGTGAGAACCAGCCAATATCTTTCACTTTTTGACTTATGTCACTAGCATAAGCACCCCAAAGTCCACCTTTGGTCCCTAAGGGCACTAGTTCACCTTTTTAATAGCTGTGTAGTATTCCATTTTGTGTGGACCAACATTATTTATTTATTCACTCCACTGTGCATAGCAATTGGGTTGGGGCCATGACCCGCAACAGTGGTCAGTGCTGCTGTGAACACTGGTGTGCATGGTGCATCAGAGCTTCTGCACATCTGGGACAAATACCTGCAGAGGTTGGTCCAACCTGTCGTTGTTCTGTTTTCATTGTCTGAAGACATCTCCAAGCTGTTTTCCCAGCAGAGGTGAGAGGCCCTTTCTCTCTGTCCCTCACCTCCTTGCTGTGTCCAGTCTCCAGCTGGGTTCCTTCTCACGGGTGACAATATATTACAGTTTGGATTTCTGTTTTCCTTATTATTAGTGCAGTTGAACAATTTGGAATGGATTAAAATCTACATTGATGAGGGCTTAAAATACCAGAAAGAACACCTGGGTGCTGCCCACTGCACATCCACCCCACAGATGAACTTGGGGACACATCACCAAGGACCAGGGAACAAGGACACATAGGGACAAGTGGCCCGCCCCCCACTAGAGAGCTTCTGTGCCTCAGAAAAGCCATCTCAAAATGGGTCCCTGCATTGGGAGAAAATTGTGCACAGCACACACCTGACAAGGTGATTGTCCAAAGTACACAAAACCTACAAATCCAGCACAGAGACACCCCAATCCAACGCGGCCTCAGACCCCCAGAGACATATTCTAGGAGAAACGCTCAGTGGCCCTGAAGAGTCATTTGCAGATTTTATTCAGGGTGTAAACCTTCCCTGCTCCGTAGCTTGTCTTCATGTCTGAAGTGACGTGAACGTGCTTCCACGAAGGCTCAGGTGTTGGTGTGCGTGACTTTCAATCTCTCACCTCCTCTGTGCTTCTTTATAATTTTATCATGTGAGTATAATCTATCCCAAATTAGTCCTGCTGGGTCATTTCCTGCGGCTCTGACGGTGGCAAAATGGTCCTTTCCATCCCGCCCGCCCGCTGCCCCCTGTCCCCCCAGGGCCTCCGGGGTGACGCGTCCCTGAGTCTGTTCTCTGAGACGCACCCACGGGCGCCTGGGTGGACGCTGAGCTCCAGGACCAAGGGGGAAGGACATGCCCTCGTTGGCCGAGCCGCGACCCAGTCTCTGCAGCCATGCGGGTTCCCCGAGACCCCACGAGCAGAGCCCAAATCCTGCCCTTCAGGCCGGGTCCCCTGGCAGAGCAGGGTCACGCTCCAGGCCGAGGGCAGACAGGGTCGCGGCGTCCGACCCTCAAACATGCCCGCGGGGATCCCCGGAGTTGGGGGAAGTGCCAGGCGCCCTCCTGGTCAAGGCCTCGGCCAGTCCCCTGGGCAGCACCTGTCCCCCTGCGGCCCCGGCCAGCCCTGGGCTCCGCGCGGACACCCCTGACCCCCGCCTGCCCTCGGGCCGCGTCCGCCTTGTGGAGCCCTTGGGGTGCAAATACCCATGTTTCAGCCAAAGGCGCACACGATGGGGGGTTCCCGACTGTCCTGCATGACCTCCCGGCCCGCGGGCCCAGCCGGCCGCACATGAAGGGGTCGCCCCATCAGGGAGGACATGGACTTCGGTCACACCGTGTACCCCCGCCTCACGGTCGGCGCCGCCACCCCGGGCAGCCAGCGCTGCGCTGACCCCTGCCCGGCCGCGGGGGATGCCGCGGGGGACCTGCTCGGCGGCCTGTCTGGGAGGACGCCCCTGCCCGGGGTTGGAGAGACCCCGGGAACCTCGTCCTCCAGTGGCCGCACCCTCCCCCGGGCTGCAGACCCGGGCTCGGGCGGCCGAGGCTGGACCTGGTCGACCCGGCGGACCCCGACCCCCGGCTCCCCGGGCTGCACCCTCGGGCCGCGCCAGGGGACCCGGGCCTGGCCGTGTCCACCCCGAGCGGGACTGTCCACGTGAAGGCGACGTCCACGGAGTCAGCAGCAAGTGAGACTCGCAGGCGCCGGAGGGGCCGGCGGGATGTCGGGACAAGGAGAGGTGTTGGGACCCCGCAACTCGCGCTTCGGGGATCTGGCTTCTGCCGTTCTGGCCCCAGTCCAGGCCAACACACTGCCAAGTGAGAGATCACAGTCTCAGTTACAACCCCTGCTTTACTCAGGTTTCCCTCTCACTCTCACACGTCCTCACTTCCAGATAGACTTTTCACTTAACATTAATGCTTTGCTCGAAACTTATATTCTCATGTTTTTCCTTGAAGTTTGTTCTGTAAGTTAATACAGTCTTTTACAAAACCCATCCTCAAGTGAAGCTCATAGCTGGAAATCTATGCCATGTTAAAAAACTGTGATGAAGGGCCTCCCCTAGTGGCGCAGCGGTTGAGCACTGGGCTGGGAAGCTGCCCGCTGCCTCTGCAGTGCCAGTTCGATCCCCAGCTGCTCCCTGGCCATGGCAGGAGGGTCCCGCATGGAGCACAGACCTCTCCTGCCACCCGCTGCTCCCCTCAGCAGTGTACTTTGTCAGTCTGCCTGCTCTGCTCCCCGCTCTGGCTCTGGTGAATCCTCTCAACCTCCCGTGCTTCTGACTGTACCCAGTGCTTGTATAAATAAATAAATAAATAAACCTTTAATAAAAAAATGTGATAAAGTTTGCAAGAAGTCACACATTTCTGACTCAGAAAGAAGTCAGAACTCAGAGGTCACCAACAGTTGCTACTAACAGTGACAAGATGCAAGTTATTTTCTCCCAGGAGCACTGGTCTCGGGACCTGGGCACTCGGTTCCCACTCAGCATGTGTCTCCCTTGAGGCCCGTCCTTCTGGTGAGCAGGGGCGGGCAGCTGAATGCGTGCTCCCACCCTCACGATTCCTAATGGGGCATCTTCCTCTAAGAGACATTCATGTTTCTTCTCAAAGTTTGCGTAGCAACTACACTTGCCATGAATCTGCCTGAGGTGGGAGTTGGACGGAGACCAGGGAATTGGCGTCCGGGGCTGAAATCTGTCATGGACGTGACTGTTACTTTCTATGACATCTGACTTGATCCTATCACCACTCTACTCCTGTGATGCAGTGTTCTTTTTTTTAAAGTAGCTGAATTATTTTTGAGTCAGTGCATTTCTACTTCAATGTTTAATGTTAAGACCTTTGATGTTGGGCCTCCTCGGTGGCACAGCGGTTAAGCGCTGGGTTGCAAAGCTGCACGCAACCTCTGCAGTGATGGTTCGATCCCTGGCTGCCCTCCGGCCACCTGAGGAAGGTCCCACATGGTGCACGGACCTCTCCTGCCGTCTGCTGCTCCCCTCAGCAGTGTGCTTCGGTCCTTCTGCTTGCTCTGCTCCCTGCTCTGGCTCTGGTGAATTTCTAACCCTCCCGTGCTCTGACTGTACCCAGTGCTTGCATACATGAATAAATAATTAAATAAATAAATATTTACAAAAAAAATAAAAAAAAGTGCTTTGATGTTGTTGTGTTCATTTTCAGGTTCTCTGAGTTTTCCAAATCGTATCTTGATTCCTCTACCAGGTTTTATTCTTGACATTCTTTTAGATAACACTTAAGTTCACTATTTTTCTACTTCAGGAATCATGTTATCTTTTTATATGATGTAAAACTTTATATAAAGTAAAACACTGCAATATTTATGAATTTTTATTCTCCTGAAGCTTCTGTGCTATAAACCCTGATGCCTCATGACTGTTTACCCACTCTGAGAACATGAGCTGGGGGGATGCTCCTCGCTCAAGCATTTTCTCTGGAGCAGGCCACTGGGTCTTCAAGTGCTCCTAAGCGATCATAACATACTCCCTCCAGAAAATACTTCTTTTAAAAAATGTATGTTAATGACCAGACTGACTCCATTCAGATTTCAGAATAAAATCTGTGTCGGAAAATCTCTCAAGTTAATAATCTTTCCAATGAACGACCTTGATATTCTGTTTCTCCTCCCAGGACTTCATCACTCTCTGCTCACATCCTTTACATACTTTCTGTCTTTCCTTTGAAGAAAACTCTAAACTCTGTTGAGAAGAGGATCTGACTTCAGGAGTGGGGTAACATGGGGTCATGTTAAATAACAATTGCCACTTAAAGGAAACGCTCATTGTCACATCTCTGTTCTCTTATTGTGGGCTGCATGTCTGCCCCTCTGTGTGTGCGTGTCTCCCCTCACACTCCGGGGAAGACCCACATGAATACCCACTTGTTTCCACTCGTTATCCCTCTCCTACCCCCAGTCTCAACTGGTAAAAGTGAATTTATTCACTAGTGCAAATAGGTTTTGCTGTATTTTGTAATGTCAGTTTTCTGTATTTTCTTTTTTTAAAAAAAGATTGCTTTATGCATGCAAGAACTGGGGCACAGGCTAGAGTTGTGAGGGGTGAGATGATTCATCAGAGACAGAGTGGAGAACAGAACAGGTGCACTGAGTGAAATACACTGATGAGGGGAGAAGCAGATGAGGCAGGAGAGGTCTGCTGTGCCCTGTGGGTAGCTCCCTGGCTAGGGAAAAACCTCATGCTGCAGTGGCTGTGGCTAGCTTTATAGGTTGCATCTTAACCCTTGGGCTAACAGGGAGGCCTGGTTTTATGTATTTTCTATCCCACAGATGAGTGAGACCATCTGCTACTGTCTATCACTATCTGTTTTTTTTTTTTCAATTAACAAGATAACTTTAAGGTCTACCTAACTTGTCCCAAACATATGTGTACAATTCCACTGATTATGGTCCCATGTATTTTCTTCATGATTATTCCTTCTAGTTCTATGGACACTAATATCATCTATCTCTGCTGTTTCATTCAAACCATTGACGACCATATCATGTGAATATGTCATTATTACACTCTCCACATAAGTCCTGAAAATTGGTGAAAACTGAAAATTTCAACTGTCCCCTACAACACTTGAACAATTAGAATATCATATCTGTCATAAAAGTCAATAGACAAAGCTCCCCCACAACTCCCCCCGAGCCCCGCGGCTCCCCCTCCAGCCCAGGCCCCAGTGTCTCCACCTAGCACACCTCCCAGACATTGCCCAGGCACAGCCCCAGAGGACATGTGACCATGCCCAGCCCCCCCCCCCCGGAGAGCCTGTCCCTGCTCCTCCAGCACAGCTCTGGTCTGGGGAAGACCCACAAGGACAGGTGTGCATGGAGATGGGGTGTGCGGGTCCCAGTTTTCCTGCCCCCAGGACCCGACACTGTCCTGGAACTGAATGATCTGGGCTCAGCGTCCCCGTGCGGCATGTCCTGACACATCCCCTGTCAGATTCCTGCCCATGTGGCCTCACTGCTGCCTCCTGATCCGTCCCCTTGTCTCCTCATCTCCCTGCCCCTGACTCCCCGCATCTGAGGACCCAGAGACCACGTTTCCAGCAGAGTCTCCTCCTGGGTCACACCCACACATCCCTCCTGCAGGATGTGCTCGTCCACCACCGGGTCCCTCCTGGCCCCTCTGTCCCCTCAGACTCATGCACATCTGTGCAGGGAGGAGGCCGCTCCAGTGCTGAGCCGGACGGTCTGTGCATGTGGCTGTCCCTGCTGGTCCCAGGGCCCCGGATCCCCCGGGTGCAGGTTTGTTCCTCTCCCCAGGCCTGTGTGTGAGTGGGGGCGCCTGGACACGGGGCAGCCCTGCCCACTCTTCTCCCCACCAATCTCATCCCCCCCACCATGGGATGATGGATGGAAGGTCCTGGGGAGGCAGGATCTTTAGAAGAATTTGCTGCTATACAATTATTGTGTGAGACTAGAGGAACAATCTTTGCTATTGTAATGGAAACAAGAAAACAAATTCAGAACCTACTGTTTTGTGCCCTCTGCCAAAACCTTTTCAGTGACTTAAAATAATATTTATATTGATAATATTATATTTTATATAGCTGTGTTACTGTGTGGAGTCAGGTAAAATGTTCACATCCATGATAGACTGATTTCTACACGTGACTATCACTTCAGTGTGAAGGAAAAAAAAAAGATCAATGTTTATCGCCTTAAAATTTATGAATATCTCACTCCCGATTGTGTCATATTCTTGGGATGAACATGTGATGTTTTCCCTTTTATACTACTAGTGTGAATTTTAACTTCCTCTTAAGATTCTTCCTCACTGTTCCTAAATAGCTCTCGTATGTGTGATAGTTAACATGTGATGCACTTTCATCCAGTGTTCTCAATGCCAAAATACATGACTATGAACAATAATTGTCAGATAGACCATAATTAAAATATTATATGATCACAAATATATTAAAAACCTAAGCTGCAGAAGTCCTTTAGTTGAAGAAAAGTAAAACAAAAATATTTTCCCTCTTTGAAATTCATTCCAGTAAATATGGCACTGTGAAATTGAATTGTGAGTTTTAAATACTAGCTTTCAGTTATAAGATGAATATTTTAACTACTGCTCCTCTGAAATGCAAAATGCATTGTGAAATGATACTTGGTTGTAAAACACATTACCTGAAAAAAGCAAAAATAAAATTCTCTTTTCTAAGACAACAAAATGAGGTCAGTTGTTCATATTGAAAAGCTGACACTTTGAAATGCAGATCAATCATATATATATTTATAATGAATAGAAAACATTTAGATACAAGGGGAACTTCTCTACCTTATTTGACCCACATGTCCAGTCTGTCCTGTGTCCAAAATGGGGTTGTGAGGTCACCAGAGGCTGAGACCAGGGGACGGGACAGAATGGTGGGAGACTCAGAGATGGCCCAGCAGGAGGGCACGGCTGGTGACAGGTGACCCGTCCCACCTCCTGGATGGCGTCAGCTTTGGATTTGAAGACGAGAAGCGGGTGCCTCCAGCTTCATCCTTTCTCAGGTTTGCCTTGAGCGGCCCAGGGTTGTGCTTCTGTGACATTTTCAAATTATTTATTCTGGATCTGTGAAAGGGCTGTCAGAATTATCACAGGGTGTGCCGTGAATTGGTAGCTGGCTCCTGGCCTTTGGCGCTTTCTCCTTCTGATTCATAAACTTGGGGTCTCTTTCCACGTAGTGTATCTTCTTCAATTTTAATTGTTGGTGTCTATAGTTTTTAGCATGTAGATTTTCTACCCCTTTGGTTCAACATCTCCCTCAATATGTACTCTTTTTGAGGTTTGTCTAAATGGAATAGTTTCTTTCTTTTTGGATCATTACTACAGAAACATAACTAGTTTTTGTCAGTTGGTTTTGTGTCCTGTAACCTTCCTGAGTTTGTCAGTTCTGATTGACTTTGGAGGGGGTTTCTTGGGCTGCCTATAGAAGATTATACGCAATTTTAATTCTTCTTTTCTGATGTTGGATTCCTTTTATTTCACTTTTTTTTTGTTTTTGTTTTTGCCTTATTGGCCTTCCAGTGAGATACACATGGGGAAATAACAGTCTCTTCAATCAGTGGAAAAACTGTGACCTCACCTTTTCACATTATTGAATGGCTTTTCCTTCCCTCCCAGCCAAAAAATCACTTATCTACTTTTTTTTCCAAAGATGTTCATTAGTATGAAAAGGCCGTTTTCGTTGTCAGTCCTTATCCAGCTGTGATCCCGGCTCTATTAACACAGGCCTCTGCGACCAGGACACAGAAGAGCTCCTCGCTCAGTCACAGCAATTTCAGATTGTTGTCCAGGATTATGGTGGATCATTCCTCTCTTCTACCCCACCCGATAAATGCGTTCAATCCCCACAGCTTCTCCCTCATCGCTCCTCCAATGTTGTGGTCAGTTCTCCCATCCCTAGGCTCTCTCGACCCTCGTGGACAGCGCCTCCGCCCAAGGCTGCTGAGTCATTGTCTGGCACCCAGGCTGCTGCCCCGGGGCCGACTGGACTGCCTGCATCACACCTTCCCCTTCGGCCCCACATGCTGAACTAGCAGCTGCTATTTAGGCTCTTTCTTCATTTCCTTCACAGTCAGTTAACATCATTTCTGACTCTTCATCTGTTACCTCACAGTATAAGACATCCCCTCTGCTCTTCTTAATACTAATAATGATGAAGCCCTATACAAAGGTCACAACTGTCCAGTCACAGTCATATGAGCCAAACCTTACAAGGTGCCTTTCCTATCAATCAAGAGCAGAAAGCTTGATCACTCTGGGAAGGGTGTGCATCAAGAGGTATGACCAGGAACGCCCAAGAGGCAGAGGACGGATGCATGAACTTACCCCCAACTCATGCATCATGAGGTATGACTGGGAATACCCAGGGGGGCAAGGATTGATGTATGACAAGGGGCCCCAGATGCTGATCAGTTGATAAGATTAGGACTGTGCCCGGGGGTCCTGGGTCTAGTTTCGATGACAACACTTGGTCATCAAGGTGATAACATGGTCAGCAGACTCATGTCCCCCAAGCCCTGGATAACATTTCTGAGTTACACCCATCCTTCTATCCTTGTCCTCCTAATGCACACGGCCAATGCTCTATGATTATTCTATCCAAAAAAACAGTCAGGTTCTTGCTCTCAGCAGCATCCTGCCTTGTGCAGTCTGCTCCACGACTCCTGTGTCTTCATCAGTGTGGTATTGCACAATGCAGCATCCACAATCAATAGAAAAATTTGGACTCTAATCTCAAATCGTACATAAAAGTCAGCTCAAATGAATTAAACACTAAACATAAGAGGTAGAATTGTAACAATCCTGGTGAAACATGGGAAAACATTCTTTACATTGGTGTTGGGAATGAACTTTGGAAAGTGCTATCAAAAGCACAACCCACAAGAAAGAAAATAAACATGCCAGGCTACATGAAAGTACAAAGTTTGTGCATGACAAAGGGAGTAGCATCAGCAGAATGTGAAGGCTTCCAGGGAGTGGGAGAAAAGGGTGCAAACCATATATTTTATAAATGATTAATATATAATGTATAAGGATCTCGTGCAACTCAACAGGGAAAAGCTAAATTCCCCACTTCAAAGTGACAAAGAATGTGAATACACTTTTCTAAGCCTTTTTCTACTGTTCACTGCAACACATTATTTCCACTGGGTTTCTTCTGTCAGTTAATATCAAGTTACTTTTCCCTTTACTTTCAAATCAGAAGCTTCACACACTCCCTGTGCAAGCCCAGTCTCTCATTTCATCATTGGAGGTGGGACATTGGCAGGGGAGTCTGTGTCATGGGCAGAGCCGGTGTGCAGCTGAGCTTCCTTGGGAAGGGGATGCAGAGGATTTGAAAGGTCTTGAATACTCGTTTTTAAAGGAGTCAGTTTTCCAGAAAGGACCTCCACCCATTATTATACCAATTTAATATAAAGCTGCTCATTTGAATTTTGTAAAATATCTTGAGATGCAACCAAGGGCTTCAAGATAGAGTCTCTTTTCAATGAATACCTCTACTGTGGATAATTGGCCCCCTGCTGCCACTTTGCAAAGACCGGTGTCTCCAAGGCTGCTTTCTGCTGCCACCTCCATCATTTCGAGAACTATATTGCTTAATTGCACTTGGTTTTAATTCCTCTTGGGGAACTTTCTAACTAATGCTTCAATTATATGATTTCTTAATTGGATTGTCTGATCCATTTTTCCATTATTCAATGTTGGATCAAAACAGGCTTCAGGGACTCAGGCATTCCTGCCAGGTTCCGTGATAGGTAATTGTTCACAATCAGCCATTATTCTCTTTTTTGTGTGGTAACAGTTGCAATACCTGTTTTATTTTTTTATTTTATTCAGCTCCTGTCTTTTTCACCCTGGTCTCACTAAGGGCTGGCCTATCTTATCTTTCAAAGAAAATCTGTCATTCATTTATTTATTTATTTATTTATTTATTTATTTGGTGTGGATTTTTCTAATATTTATTTCATTTGTTTGTTGAACTGACATGGGGGTTTGTGTCTCTTTATTGCCAATATTTGTATATCTGTAGAGTGGAATTACTGGATAGTATAATGTTTATGTTCTTAATTTTTATAAGAAACCTCCACAGCTTTCCACATGAGGGCACTCATTTGTACCCTCACCAGCAGTGCCCTGGCGCTCCCTTCTCCCTATATCCCCTGACTCCCAGATGACATGCCATTCTTGCCTTGTGATTTGACTGTGTTCCCTGGGGATGAGTGATGTCAAGCACTTTCTCAAGGGCCTGTGGCCATGTCTGTTCAGATTGTCTGCCTCTTTTTTAGTTTGATTGTTGAGGCTTTGCTACGGGGTGTATGAGTTTTTCATATTTTTGGAAATTATGTCTTATCAAATATATAATTTGCAAATATCTTCCTCCCTTTGATCAGTTAGAATTTCATTTTGTTGATGGATCATACTTCTTTTATTTAATGAAAATATTTCATGATTTTTAGCTATTATCTTAAAATCAGCAAAGAAACTATATTTATGTTCAATATATTACCTTTTCTTGAGACATCATTCTCTAAGTCCCTAAGAGTTCAGAAATGTTATTACATCAAGAGATTTATCATGCTAAACAGCCATATTGCCTAAAAATACTTAATGAAAATGATATTTTGGTCACTTAGACACGGGTTTATATTTCTATACATTGAGCCACGTCCAGGCCGCACCACAGCATGAATAAAAGGGGCGCTCAGCACAGCCCCAAAGAAACAGACTCAACGGAGCGTGGGGGCACCTCCCAGCCCAGGTTCCCGACGGCCAGGGTGATGCTGCTCAGGGAGAGGCAACACAGGTCCAGGGGCAGCTTGAGGCAGGGGTGCGGGGGTAACTCCCGTGTGCCCGGACGCCCTCAGGACGCCACGCCGGGCTGTCCTTGCTCGCCCAGACAGAGCTTCAACCTCCGCTCGGCGCCCCGCATCGGTGATGTGCTGTGTTAGCCCGCGGGGCCTCCTGTTGGGGTGCAGGGCGGGACCCCTGTGCGTGTGAACGCTTCTAAATGAACTCCGTGCTGCGAAGCTCAAGCCACAATATCCACCAGGTGCAGGGCCCTGTCACCTTACTGGGCTTCCCAGAGCAGCCCAGCAATATAATGTGAAAACTTACAATATGTGTCTCATAATGGAGTCATGACGTCATCTTCTCTTTTACATTTTGCTGAGTCTCCCCTTCATCAGTCTCCCCACCGTCGACTTCATGGCTTGATTCCTCAGACTGACCTCTATGTTCCAGAGGTCTTTGTGTCTATTTTTTATCCCAGTGTCATGATGCTTTAAGTATTAGGGCTTTAGTGTATGGCCTGGAGTCTGCAATGTGCTGCCTCCACCATGCTGCCTCATTTTTGTCAGGATTTTTGGTTGTTGCATATGCATTTCAGTAATGTTTATTTTATATCCTTGGAGAATGCCAGTGAAGTCCTTATTGGGATTGCATTGAATCTGTAAACTGCTTTGGGTCAGATGGACATTTGGTAATGTTATTATTCCAAGCCCACAGCAGGAAATATCTTTCCATTTCTTTGTCTTTTCTATTTCTTTTAACAATGCCTTACGCTTTTCTTGTATCTTCACCTCTTAGTTGTGTCTACTCCATGGTACTTAGTCTCGTGGTTGTAAGTGGGATTATTTTCTTCACTTCTCTTCTAGTTCAATTTTTGGGAATAAGAAGGAATTGATTTTCGTGTGTTGATTTTGTAATCTAGCTACACTGAAGTGTGTTATTGATTTAATTTGTTTTTACAGTGGAATCTTTAGTATTCTTAGTGTGTATTATACGTCCACAACAAATTTAATTGTGCTTAAATGTTTAAAGCCATACAACCTGGAGAGAGTTAATGTTTTATTAATGTAAAAATTTCAATTCTGTTATACAAATGTGACAAAATGAATAGTCTTACTATAGTCTTAGTATAAATTTATAAGTCAGTATGAATAGTCTTAGTATAAATTAATAATAGTCTGATACAGCTTCTTCATTCAACACATGTTTTGAATTCTCATTGTATCCCATAACCTATTCTTATTACAGTCCATAACTTTTATTGACCAATAAGCTATGACATTATCAAGAATTAATATTAAGAAAGTTATTTATCAGTTGATAAATAAAAATGCCAATGATTTAAAAGAACAGTAGCAAGTTGTCAACCTAGACGTTTATATATCGAGTTTTTGCCATCTTTTAACTATCCCTGGCTACCTCCAATCTGACATTGTGCACACATGGGACACGCCTGGGCTGAAGGCAAGATCAGCCTGATTAGCACCCTCAGAGCATGAATGTCTGAGAATGAGTTAAATGTCTGATATCCAGTTGGAACTGTATATTATCATGAAATATTTTGGTGTGAACTTTTCAAACATTGGATGTCACAGATGGGCAAGCAGGGGTCGATGCAGTCAGCAGAGAAGAACTGAGGCTAGACAGCAGCCACACACTTGGGGATTTCACTTCCCAATTTTAAATCTTCTACAAATTCTTTATGTCTTTACATCTACACTAAATGATAACATTATTTATGATATGTAGATCTGATGAGTTTTCTCATTTCAACAACTCCATATGGAAACACAAACACTCTGAGACGCCATGACAATGTACCCAAAAAGATATTGCCCTCAAATTCCCAGGCATTCTTGGTAATTAAATAAATGTGGATAAGCACATGTTTAAAGTATGGTGTGATGGTGTGAGTGTCATTCCTCAACTATTGCTGGAAACATTAGAGTATTGTGCAGTCCACTAGCTATTATTTTGTTTTCACCATTATAGCTTCCTAAGTTCCTTTATTGTTTCTTAAAAAACCCTACCCATTACATATTCATAACATTTTAGTGATTATACTGCATGCAAAATTAACTGCTTTCACTCACTGTCTTATTTCTTGTGTCCACTGTATGCTGAGTGTGTTTATGGTAAACACCGTCAGCACCCACACCAGAGCTTCCGGAAGGGTCTCTGCCACATCAGGTGTGGTCCTTATA
Source organism: Talpa europaea (assembly GCF_964194135.1). NCBI lineage: Eukaryota > Metazoa > Chordata > Mammalia > Eulipotyphla > Talpidae > Talpa > Talpa europaea. The sequence goes on along the minus strand of NC_140075.1, from coordinate 6,887,552 downwards.
GACAGAAGGTCATGACTATTCAGATTCTACTACAGATCCCAAGGGTTTATTTATTCTGTGATGGCCTGACTCACTAAGTAAAGGGGCCTCTGTCCTATCCATGATCCTTGATCAGCTACATGAAAGTGGAAGCACCATAGAGACTGAAGATGCTGCCCTGTGAGAGAACTTCTGCTGACAACTGAGATAAAACCCAGCCATTGCCTTTTGCGGCCAGGAGCACAGAATGGAGAACAGCAGAAAGATGCTGAAGTCCAATTACACCATGTTTGTTCATTAAGTTTCCTGAGCAGGAAATAACCAATAACTGGGGGATGTCACAGAAGAACTGGTGGACCAAGTTGGACCCATAGTAGGACGAGGAGAAGGTTCCAGCTGTGTGCATCACAGCCTGAAGATCCCCATCCAGCCAGGACACAGCTGTCAGCTGCACACACCTGCTTATGATGACCTCATAGTACAGGGGGTGGCAGATGGCAGCATAGCGGTCAAGACTCATCACCATGAGTAGGGTCAGCTCTGCACCTGCTGAAAAATATCATCACAAAGACCTGGAGGACACACCCTGGAAAGGTGATGGAGCTGCTGTGCCTCAGAGAGTTGGCAATGGACTTGGGGACCGTGGCTGAGATGAGGCAGAGGACCTTGAGGGACAGACTCTGCAGGAAGAAGTACATTGGGGTGTGGAGGTGCTGGTCCAGGGTAGTGATGAGGACGATGAGCCCATTCCCCATCAGGGCGCACAGGTAGTCCAAAGAGCAGCCGGTGCAGGAAGCCCATGGTCCCCTGGGTGGGGAACCCCAGGAGGATGAATTCTGTCACGGCCTTGAGATTCATACCCCCTGGAGCCATCACTGCATGAACGTCTGGAGGAATAAAGTGCCAGGACCATCTACCAGTGCTCGACCTGCGGTGTCTACCTTCAGGTGACCAGCACTGTCCTTCCGCACTGACCTCTCTCCATGCTCTGTCCAGCGTCTCCCCCACAGGGATCTCAGCTCCTGCTCTGCTCAGCCTCCCCAGCTTCAGTGACCCGCAGGTGCCACCACTGTCCATGCCACCTGTGGGAGATGCTGTAGGGCAGAGAGTTCAACTGACCTCAGCGCCCTGAGCAGTCTCCTCCCGTCTCACCCCGTCGCGTGCATGGGTACCCCTGAAACCCTGACCCCGGACCCTCCTCTGCCAACCCTGGGCCCCAGGTCAGTGCAACTCCCAGGAGCAGACCCTCCAAGAAAACTCAGGAACATGAACGTTCAAGCTTGCCCCAAACTGGCCTGTGGATCTCAGCTGCCAAGTTCCAGAAAATCAAAGGCCAGTTGCAGCTCCAGGTGCATATTTTGGGAGCAAGTGGACACTGATGGTCCAAAGTCTGTTCCTGGTCTGTGCCCATGTTCATCATCACAGCAGTAGGTGGGGAGTATCACACGCTCATGTTGCCATATGAACACTGACTGCCCCCCACCCCTGCATTGTATGTGCTGAGAGGGTGACCCCGCACCTGCCTGTCCTGGTCATTGTCCTGATCCGTTGTTTATTGGAGGAGCTAAGGTGGTTTCTCCTGCAGCTACTTCTTCCCATGGTCTCACCCACACGTCCCTCCTGCAGGATGGGCTCGTCCACCCCCGGGTCCTGCCGGGCCCTGTGTTCCCCTCAGACTCATGCAGGAATTAGGATGCTCCGGGGCTGAGCCAGATGGTCTGTGGCTGTGGCTGTCCTTGCCAGTCCCAAGGCCCCGGGTCCCCCGGGTCCAGGTTTGTTCCTCACCCCAGGCCCGTGCATGAGTTGGAACGTCTGGACACGGGTCAGCCCTTCCCGCTCTCTACCTCCCCAATCTTACCCTCTCCTCCCTCTGGGGGTTGACGGAGGGGCAGGTCTGGTGACAGAAGGATTTTGGAATGTGGTGATATAAAATATTTGTAATGCATTGGTGGGAATAATGCCAACTTATCTAATAAAGGCAAGGAAATAATTTAGGGTACTTGGTTGTTAATAATCTTAACATCTGTTGAGTGATTTATATAAAAATTTAAAATCATAAAATAGCATTTGTCATATATCTCCTCCAGGCTCTGTCTAAATACTGTAATTTATTTTACAAAATCACTAACAATCCCTGACTGATGGAGTGAGGGAAGAATCCCAAGGTCACGTCCATAAATAGTAACACATCCCTGCCAGCCTCATGCTAGTGTCAGAGCCATGAAGCCGTCAACATGTTGCCATAAGAGTTTTTAAATAAGGGACCAGGAAAATGAATAACTATAAGAAAGTGAAAATCAAAATCAACAAAAAACTATGAACCAGAGACACTTTTTTGGGGGTGGGGGGCGGGAGGGGAGGGATTGGGATCAGAATGGGGGGGTTGCAATTATATGGGGGAAATAAAAATAAAATTTATTATTAAAAAAAAAGTTTTTAATTTTCTACTTGACTCATATCTGTCATAATACGTAGGACAAATGGGCATACCATTTTGAGTTTAACTAAATATTTTTTATTTTGCTCTGCAATTTATTTGATACAATATAATTCCATTAATTTTGTTACTTTGTTTAGAATCCAAAACACACTGAGTGTGCTGATGCTAAAATTCTAGGTATGAATCAAAAATTGTCACATATCCCAAAAATCAAATTCTTCTAATATGATGAATGTATTAAGTCAATATCTTTGAGCATCTTAAATTACAAGAGAATATGTTTTCTCTCCCTGAGTCTCACCCAGGCTGACAGGGCAGTGGGACATGACTACTTGGCCCCATCCGCATTAGTTGTCATGATTTACAAAGTGAATAGTTTAACTGTGGCATTTTCTCAAGTCTAAAATGAAGCTTGACATCTGAAAACTACCAAGTGTGAGTGGATTCTCCCCTGCAAACGGCTGGGGGCAGTTACCTCCAGTCTGGGGGGGAAGTTCCCGCTGCTGTGTCGAGTCTATCTCCTGAGGTTTTCCCCATGGCAGGAGAGAGGGCGTCCTGGCCTCTCACTCCATGGTCGGGGCTCATGGGGAGCCTCTGAGCACACACAGGATTTTGCACCCCATCCTGCACCGCCTCATGGACAGAGCAGGGCCTCAGGGCTGGGCTATTTGAGCTCTGGAGTTGGTGTCCGTGTGTTGGACACTGTCCAGATTCCAGCCCTCAGGGACCTTCCTCCTGAATGAAAGTGTGTGTTTACTTGGACAACCTCTGGGAGGTGTGCTGGGTGGAGACGCTGGGGCCTGGGCACGAGGCAGGAGCAATGGGACTAGGGGGCTGTGTGGGAGTTTTGTCTATTGACTGTTTTGACAGATATGAGTTTCTAATTGTTCAAGTCTTGAAGGGGAGAGTTGAATTATTCAGATTTCACCCATTTTAAGGACTTTTGTGGAGAGTGTAATAATGACATATTCACATGAGGTGGCAATAAATTGGTTGATAAAACAGAAGACATAGATGATATTAGTGTACATAGAACAGGAAGGAATGATTATGTAGAAAATGAACTGAGTTATTATCTTGTATTGATAACCCATTTTATTTTCAATATCAGAAAAATTAAGATTTTGTTTCTCTTTCCTCTTTTACACTGATTAAGGCTCCAAGGGTGAACAATCTCACAGCCATGACAGAATTTGTCCTCCTGGGGTTCCCCACAAGGGGACCATGGGCTTCTTGCACCTGCTGCTCTTCGCCCTGGCCTACCTGTTAAAAACACGTATTTGGTGTAGAAAGAATGTTCTAGAACTCACACATCACCAACGTTTACCCAAACCAAGAGGTGGTGAAGGGGTTCTGTCCTCGGGAGCACACGTTCATGGGACCCGGATCTGGACACTCAGTTCCCACAGCCTCAATGGAGACTGAGTGCCGTGTCCCTGTGGAGGGGAGGGGAGACAGGTGAGTGGGCCCCCCCTCACCATTCCTACAGGAGCATCTTCCTTTAAGACACATGTTTCTGTTCAAAAGACAAGGAATCTCCTCCTGAATCTGCCAGAGATGGGTGGAAGGTGATACTGAAGGAGTCAGAATGGACGACTGAAGCCTGTGGCTGCCAGGTGTGTTCACTTCCATTCCAGGTCCTGGTCACACTACCCGGGAGTTGCTAGCGTGTAGATTCTCCCCAGCGTGGCCTGAGCAGCCACTCAGGGCTTCTCCTGAGTGTCACCACAGCACAAGGGTGACGGGACCACAGTCCCAACCACCTGGTCATCACGCCCTTCCCGGGTCAGATCCCGAACGTGTGTTTTTTATTTGCCCTTTGTTTTTGTTTTTTTAATTTTTTTTTAATCAATGGCTGCTTATTTTTTATTGTGGTAAAATACACATACAATTAACCATTTTAATCATCTTAAATGTACAACTCAGTAACACAAGTTTGTTCAATCATTACCACTAATGTCCTTCCACAAAATTTTTTAAAATAAATTATATTTTTATATTCCACATACAATTGCAACCCCCTTATTTTGACCCCAATCCCTCCACTCCCCGCCCCCACCACCCATAGAGTGTCTCTGGTTCATAGCTTTTTGTTGATTTTGATTTTCACTTTCTTATAGTTATTAATTTTCCTGGTCCCTTATTTAAATTTTCTAGATTCCTGCTATGAGTGAGACCATCCGATATTTTTCTTTTCCTTTCTGGCTTATTTTGCTGAGCATGATCCCTTTCAGCTCCATCCATGTTGCTGCAAATTGCATGTGTTTATCTTTTTTGAATGCTGAGTAATATTCCATGGTGTATACGTACCACATCTCCCTGATCCAGTCATCTATTTTTGGGCATTTGGGCTGTTTCCAAAGCTTAGCTATTGTAAACAGTGCTGCTATAAGCATAGGGGTGCAGGTGCTCTTTGGAATTGATGTTTCTGTGCCTTTGGGTAAATACCTAGTAGTGGAATTGCTGGATCATATGGAAGCTCTATATTTAGTAGGCTGAGGAATCTCCACAAAGCTCTCCATAGTGGTTTGATCAGTTTGCACTCCCAACAACAGTGCAGGATAATATATTTTTCTCCACATCCTCGTCAACATTTGTTGTTGCTAGTTTTTTTAATATATGCCATTCTCACTGGTGTGACATGGCATCTAATGGTAGATATGATTTGCATTTCCCTGATTACAAGTGATGTTGAACACTTTTTCATATGCCTGTTGGCCATTTTCATTTCCTCTTCAGAGAAATTTCTTTGTAGCTCTTCTGCCCATTTTTTGACAGGATTGTTTTCTTTGTTGTTGTTGAGTCTCATCAGCTCTTTGCAGATTTTTGTGATCAGTCCTTTATCATCAGTGTTGTGTGCAAAAATGTTCTCCCAGTCTGTGGTGTTTCTCTTTGTTTTGGTTATTGTCTCTCTTGCTGGCAGAAGCTCTTTTATTTGATGTAGTCCCAGCTGTTTATCTTTGCCTTCACTATCACTGCTTTGGGTGATGTGTCTGTAAATATGTCTTTGATGTGCAAATTATGTAGTGTTTCGCCTATATTTCCTTCTATATATTTTATGGTTTCAGGTCTTATGTCTAGTTCTTTAATCCATTTTGAGTTGATTTTTGTGTATGATGTGAGGTAGTGGTCAAGCTTCATTCTTTTGCATGTAGCGACCCAGTTTTCCCAGCACCATTTATTGAACAAACTTTCTTTGCTCCAATACATAGTCTTTGCTCCTTTGTCAAAGATTAGTTGACCATAAATCTTTGAGTTTATTTCTGGATTTTCTATTTGATTCCATTGGTCTGTGTGTCTGTTCTTGTTCCAATACCATGCAGTTTAAAAATATGCAATGCTTCACGAATTTGCGTGTCATCCTTGCGCAGGGGCCATGCTAATCTTCTCTGTATCGTTCCAATTTTAGTATATGTGCTGCCGAAGCGAGCACCCTCTTTATTTTTTTAAACAGATGATGGCTCCAGGGGTGACCAACCTCACGGCCATGACAGAATTCATCCTCCTGGGGTTCCCCACCCAGGGGACCATGGGCTTCTTGCACCCGCTGCTCTTCTCCCTGATCTACCTGTGTGCCCTGCTGGGGAACGGGCTCATCGTCCTCATCACCACCCTGGACCGGCACCTCCACACCCCCTTGTACTTCTTCTTGAGGAGTCTGTCCTTCACGGACCTCTGCCTCATTTCAGCCACAGTCCCCAAGTCCATTGCCAACTCTTTGAGGCACAGCAGCTCCATCTCCTTCCCAGGCTGTGTCGTCCAGGTCTTCATAATGGTTATTTCAGCAGCTACAGAGATGAGCCTCCTCATGTTGATGAGCCTTGACCGCTATGCTGCCATCTGCCACCCCCTGCACTATGAGGTCCTCATCAGCAGGGACAGGTATGTGCAGCTGACAGCTGTGTCCTGGCTGGGTGGGGTTTCCATGCTGTGATGCTCACAGCTGGAAACTTCTCCTTGTCCTACTGCGGGTCCAACAAGTTCCACCAGTTCTTCTGTGACGTCCCCCAGTTACTGGCTATTTCCTGCTCAGGAAATTTAATGAACAAACTTGTCCCCATTCTCATTAGTGTGGTCTGGGTTATCTGCTGTTTTATTTTCATCATCATTTCCTATATGCACATCTTCTCTGCTGTCAGGAAGATCCCATCCACAGAAGGGAAGGCCAAAGTCTACTCCACCTGCCTTCCCCACCTGATGGTTGTGGTTCTGTTTGTCTCCACTGCATTCTTTGTTTATCTGAAGCCGACCTCAGGGACCCCGTCCATGTCTGACCTGGTCATTTCTATGTTCTACACGGTGGTGCCACCCACCTTTAATCCCATCATCTACAGTCTGAGGAATCAAGCCTTGAAGACAGCTGTGGGGAGACTGATGAAAGGCCTGTACCCTAAGATGTGAGATACCACAAGCTAAATTCATAGCCCCTCATTAATTCAGCTTTTCCCGCCTAACTCTTACATGTCATCATTTATAAGCATTGATTTCTTGCATTAGGATTATTCCCTTGTCACAAATTCATATTCTCATAATCCTCACTATACTCCTGTTTCCTAAATTACTGCATCCTTTCCCTAAGCCCTCCCTGTGTGATGTTCAAAACTGAATCCACCTCGTGGATAAAAACTTGTATTTGGTGTTGAAAGAATGTTCTAGAACTCACATTCACCAACATTTACATAACGTGAGTAGTGGTAAAGGGGTCTGTCCTCAGGACCACATGGCCACGGGACCCCGGTCCTGGGGCTCGGTTCTCACAGCCTGCGTGTGTCTCCACCGAGGGCCTTGTCCTCACTGATGGCAGGGGAGACAGAGAGTGAGGCCCCCGTCCCTCACGGTTCCTCACGGGGTATCTTCCTCTAGGAGAAGTTCCTGTCCCTGCTCAAAGGACAAAGGGAAACCACACCTGACTCTGCCAGAGGTGGAAGGATGGACATTTACTTGGTTAGTAGGAATCTATGAGTGAAATCTGGAATGGATGGAATGTTAATTTCTGTGATGCCTGTTTGGATGCCAGCGTGACTGCACCCCTCGATGTGGTGTTTCCAAAAGTAAAGTTAGATGAATTATCTTTGAAGAACTATGTTTCTACTAAAATATTTATCATTTTTAATTTGCTGTGTTCATTTTTATGTTCCTTAGTTTTCCAGATTCTATCTTGATTCTGTACAAGGTATTCACCTCCACCTTCTTGTAGATTAAACTAAAGTTCACTTTTATTCTACTTGGGAATGGTATTATTATTTTATAATGTAAACTAAAGCATGAATTTTTTTTTTTAATAATTCTACACATCTGCACTGCATTTTGTAAGATATCACTCTTGTTATCCTAACACTGAGACCGTCAGCTGGGGTGACGTTCCTACTCTCCGGAGCAGGTCACTGTGTCTCCAAACTCTTCTGGTCGATGACCACATTTTGTCCATGAAACTATTTATGGTAATAAAATGTAGTTAATCACAAGACATGAGTCGTCCATTCAAATTTCAGAATGAAACCTGAGCTAAAAAAAATCACTCAAAGTAATACTCATTTCAGTGATAGCATGAGAGCACAGTACCCATCCCTTGGGATATGACGTCATTCGCTAGTCAGATTCCTGTGGATGTATTTTCTGTTTTTCCTTGAACAAATCCAGTGAGTGTCTGTTGAGAAGGGATGTTTACCATGAGTGTTTCACCCCAACATCACATTAATTTTGTTATTTGTTCTTATGAAAGGAGAAGTCTCATTTAGACTTTTTACTGTTTTCACCGTGGGTCACATTTCACTCCCCCACATGCACCAGTGTCCACTCAGAATCTACTGAATGCCCTACAGTGCCTGCCCCTCTGTCCACACTCCTATCACCTCCTTGGTTCTGTCTGGTAATGAGCAAATTTTTGCACTCAGTCCAACATTTCCTTTTGCTGTTTGCCCAGACCCCAGGTCCCCACCCTACACCAAGCTCCGCAGCACCCACGGTACATCAGGGAAGAGAGGGTCCCCACCTGCAGCCCTGCAGTGCAGGCTGCACAGACCCAGTTGGGCCTCTTCCCGGCCCCTGTCTCCTCAGAGCAGCGGGCGGATCGTTCCTCTGTCACACAAATAACACATGAGACAAAATGGAAGAAGTTTTCCTTATTGTGGATGAATGGAGACTGTGAGGTGTATTTGCAAGAAACTCCAGAATTACGATCAGTTTCTGGGGCTGCAGCTTCTGGGACTGCTCGTCAGGGTGGGTCCTTCACCCTGGCTCCGGCCTCCGCCTTCCCTCCTGCGCCTGCAGGGGAGGGTGCCAGCGTGCCCGCCCACGAGCTCATTTGTTGTTTGTGACCCTGACCTGGGGGACCTGTGAGGACTCGGGGAGTCCACACCCGAGAGAGGGCCCCCCACTCTGCGGTGTCAGAGCCCGAGACACACCCACCGCGAGGACATGCCAGATGGTGCCACCGTGGGCCTGACCCCCATTGTAAAGTCACCACCAGCCTCTGCCAGACATGACCGTTCACATGTTGTTCCCTTTCCAGGCACTGAGGTAAACGGCCTTTTTGAATAAAACAATTCTGAGAGACGCGATCCAACCCGTGTCAGAAGACCCAGGTGCTTCCCCGTCCCGCTCCTGGGGGATTTCTTGGTTGCCCTCCCCAACCCCTTCATACCCATCCACCTGCCAGGCCCAGGGGTTGCCCAGGGGTGGCGGCGACTTTCCCACTCCCTGTGGACGGTGCTCGTCCTGGCGTGACGCTGGGGCCACCCCCATCCCCGTGGGGTCAGTGGGGTGATGGGGCTGAGGGGGAGCAGGTCCTGCCCGTGGAGCATCCTGGGCCCCTGATGCGCTATTTAAAGGTCAGCATGACACTATATGTCAATTTTTCTGTTTTTTTTTTTCTGTTTTTAAAGATTTATTTATTTATTTTACACAATAACTGGGGTACAGGCCAGATGTGTAGGAAGGTGAGAGTATTCACCAGAGAGAGCGGGGAACAGAACAGGCAGACTGATGAAATACACTGCTGAGGGGAGCAGCGGGCCAGACAGGAGAGGTCAGCGGTGCAATGTGGGACCCTCGTTGGCTGGTCGGGGTCGAACTGGTGCTCAGAGGCTGCGGGCAGCTTCACAAACTGCGCTCAACTGCCTGCGCCACCAGGGGAGGCCCTGGTCAGATCTCTTTAAAATTTTCTATTTTCCTTTGGACCAAACTTCTACAGCAATGTTGAGCCATGGATTTGATGTCATCAGTGACCTCACGTGAGGTTATGCGAGTTTACAACTTGCCATCATCCAAGAAATGCTTTATTCACGGGGTTTGCTGCTTTAATTTGGGGGTTAATTTTCCACTCTGTAGGCACAGTGCCCCCCGCAGTCCACACAACACCCCATTAGTGCCTACTCATCTTCCATGCTCGTCCCCTTGCTTTTCTCTGTTCCCTCAGGGAACAGCACATTTTTTTTTCACTAAGCCCAACATCTGCTTTTGCTGAATTTGGTGATGGAGCTTCTCTGTATTTCTGTTCCGCAGACGAGTGAGACCATCCGCATCTGTCTCTCACTCTCCGGCTCATTTCACTTCTCAAAACCACCTGAGGATCCAGCCACGCTGTCGAAAATGACACGATTTCATCCTTTCACAGCTGGGTGTTACCCACTGAGCATGGACCCACATTCTGTATTCACTGCCCTGTGGCCGGCACTTGGGGGGGGGGCAGGACCTGCCACTGTGGGCGGTGCAGCTGAGACCACAGGAGCTCGTGGTCTGCCACGACTCCCCCCCAGAGTGTTGTGAGGACACACTCCAAGGAGAAGGGCATCAAGGGCACATGGACAAGTGGCCCCACACCCCAGGGAGTGTTTGAGCCTCAAACACGCCATCCCCGAAACCAGCCCCCTCTCTGGGTCTTGTCCATGTGTCTGTGATGTGGACACAGGGGCCAGAACATGGACACACACATGTTAATGGGGACTGTGTGCCAAGGGACACAGGGGATGAGGGCAGCTTCGTCTGAGACTCAGAGGGCGGGAGAGGCCAGAGAAAAGCTGCGGGAGAGCCGGTCAGCCCCCAGGTCAGCGTCACAGGCCTGAAAACTTGACCAAGGCCACAAAAGCATCTTCATGCGTGAGAACCGACTATGACCCACGCGGCCTGCGATGGCCGCACAACGGGGCTCAAACCAGGCTCCCGGAGCCCGTGTTGGAAGATAAATTAGCCTTTCAGGACGATGGTAACGCGGGCGTTTTTCACCTCACCAGAGAAGCCGTTTTCATGTCATGCCCGACTACAGGAAAGAGCCTCGGTTACGCCTCCGTCCCTGCCACGTCACCAAGAGAGTGATGTAAACGGCCTGGAAATGGAGGAGGACGTCGCGCAGGAAGCGTCTCTGCCCAGCCTCTCCCCTGCGGTCACACGCCCCGCAGTGGGACTGTCGCGGGGAGCTGGTGACGGCAGCCCCGGGCGCAGCAGGACGCGGAGACCATCACACGCACGCGCCACACGCAGCCGCGCTGGTCAGCACGAAGCGTGATCTGCTCGCTGAGGGGCGGCCCGTTCCAGGCCCCTCACAGTCCAGGCCACACACACAAGGCCTCTTCCCGTGAGGCAGAGGAAACAGCGGGCGTGACGCCCACCCAGGAGCCGCATGCCATGCACAGCTGCCCACGACCGTGGCCCCGCTACGGCCCCTCCCCGCGTGAAGACCACGGAGAACCCCCCGCGAGCAGCAGCCGTCACACCCCACAGACGGGCAGGCCTGAGGCAGAGCCGCCATGCGCACGTGACCAAACACACACACAGCAAAGCGTGAGGACACGAACCTTCCCCTCAGAGGGTCCAGTTCGCTTCCCTCTGTCGTTCATTCTGCTGAATTTCCCCTGACCTCTCTTCCCCTCCCCCCGCCTCTCCTGGCCTGCCTTTTCCCTTCAAACCTTCCTTTCCCTTCCTCACCCTCATGCCCCACCCACCTCCCAGGTACCCCCAGGAAGGGCACACGTGGGTGACGGTGACTTTCCAGCGCCCCTTGGATGTGGCTCATTATGGTTTTGATGACAGGGCCACACCCGGGTCCCCAGAGGCCGGACAGTGATGATGAAAGATACCTTTGAGCAACATTAATTACAAGCCTTTCCTACAGGGTCACAACACACAGAAAATAGCCTCTGACACACTCAGGACACTAATGATCACTGGGATGTGAGACAGGACGACACCAATTAAGACAGTGACCTGAAAATGCACTTGTCCCTCTGGAGGAAGTTCCCTGAGGGCTGGAATCTGGATAGTGTCCAACACGCTGACGCCAGCTCCAGAGCTCAAATAGCCCAGCCCTGAGGCCCTGCTCTGTCCATGAGGTGGCACAGGATGAGGTGCAACATCCTGTGAGTGCTCAGAGGCATCCCCATGAGCCCCGACCATGGATTGAGAGGCCGGGACGCCCTCAGTCCTGCCATGGGGACAACCTCAGTAGAGCAGGCCATGGCAGCAGGAACTGTCCCCCAGACTGCAGGTATCTGCCCCAGCCGCTTGCAGGGGAAAATCTACACAGACCTGAATGACTTTAGAGCTCATGCCTTATTTCAGACTTGAGGAAGTGTCATAAACTATTCATTTTATAAATAGCAAAAACTGATGCTAACTTTATGCAATGTGTTCAACTTCTCAATGCCGTATTGTGCTGAGATGACTTGCAATGTGAGAAAATATGTTTTCCTCTTAGAAGATTTTTCCTTGAATATATTTGTGATATTAGAGGCGTTTCACTCACAGTGTTCCCTCACATGGGTGGAAGCCTTGGGGGCATCGCCAGGCAGAGTTAAAATGACTCCAAGTGCAAGCAGAGAGACTCCTAGAGGGCCACCCCATCCTGCTGCCACCTCATGGGCAGTGCAGGGTCTCAGGGCTGGGCTATTTGAGCTCTGGAGCTGGTGTCCAGATGTGTCTGCACGTGACCACTCCCCGCAGAAGGTCTCACTTGTATTTGTGAGTCACACCCAGGCAAGGCAAGTGAGTCTGTGAGGAAGGTGTGGGGTGCATGGTGGGTGGGGATGGGGATGCTAAATGCCTGGCACAAGTTGGGGGAAGGGACAGTAGCTGTCACTCCCTCAGGACGGCCAGTGTCTAGCCCTGTCACTGGTTCCTTCCTGTCACGGTGGTCGCTGGCGAAGCTGCTCTGGCGCCAGGTCTGCCTGTGTTCCCAGCAGGTGAGCTCAAACCAAAACTTTGTCCTGACCGGAGGCTCCTGCCTGACCCACATTAGCTGAATAATCAGCAGTACCTTCTGGGTGCCAGGCAATAGCCAAAGAACCAGGGGGTAGGCCTGACACCGTGTCTGTGACCATCACCACTCACGCCTGTGATGTGGGCATGGAGCACAGGGAGGATCCAGAAAGGAAAGAGCCACAACAGACAGGGACGTGCAGCCTTGGGGGGACTCACGGGGAGAGTCCAGGGACACTGCAGGCGGGAATGGGGCCGCAAAGAGCCCGGCCTGACTTGGGGCCACAGCAGGTCCCGCGCACAGAGGAGCCGGTTCCCTCAAGACCCAAATGTCCTCTCCTGCCCAGGGGGATCGGAGGGTTGGGGGAATTAGGGGGCAGGGAGTGGAGACCCGGAGTAGACCTGGGGCCCCCTCTCACGGGGAGCCGCCCCCTCGCTGGGGCGGGGCTGCTCTGAGGACAGGGGTGCCGGGCCTGTCTGTGGCCAGCAGGCTGCGGCATCAGGGGAGCGACAGTCAAGGGGTTTGAGGCAGCGTCTGGGGAGACGGATCATTCTCTCAACACGTGGTGCGACCGCGACTGTGTCCTTTACTGGACACGCACTTCGGGGGAATCTGACCCATCACCCTCCACGCGCAGGACACCTTCTCACACTGTGACTGGAAGGGGTCCCAGTAACTGATCAGGGCCCGGGCAGAGACGCGGCTTGTGTATCTGTCATGAGACATTTGAGTTTTACGTCACTCAGAAGAAAGCCAGGCCCTTGACCACAGCCTGTGCTCAGTTATTCCCTTTTCAATTAAAACATCTGGGTCATTTCCACGAACCTTTCACAGTTATTTCATATCAGCACATTCTCCTAAAAGTCCTGCCTCCCCAGGGCCTGCCCTTCCACCACCCCACAGAGGAGGGAGAGGGTGAGACTGGGGAAGCTAAGGAGATTGAGCAGGGCTGCCCCGTGTCCAGATGTCCCCACTCACGCACGGGCCTGGGGGGAGGAACAAACCAGCACCTGGGGGACCAGGGGCCCTGGGACTGGCAGGGACAGCCACACCCACAGACCGTCCGGCTCACTCCGGAGTGGCCTCTTCCCTGCACAGATGTGCATGAGTCTGAGGGGGACAGAGGGGCTGGGAGGGACCCGGAGTGTATGAGCCCATCCTGCAGGAGGGACATGTGGGTGTGACCCAGGAGGAGACTCTGCAGGAGACAATAGAGATGGAGGAAGGTCCTTTAATGGGACATCACGATGTGACTAGCAGGTGGCCGGCACCCAGCCTGGGCGCATGGAGGTGGAACATGGGGAGAGTGAGCGGAAAAGCAGTGCAGGATGGGGGCCTGAGCGGCTCTGGCAGGAGCGTGTGGTGGCTGTGCTGGAAACGCGTCAGCTGAGAGTCCACTGAGCCTCGACACGTGTGACATTAGTGGTTTCCACAGTGAGTGTCTCAAAGGCAGGGAGTGGGTTTCAGGTTTCTAGGTGGAGGGAGAGGATCAGTGAGCTTCCTTCTCAGAAGTTGCCGCGGCTCTGATGGGCCTGACCCAGGACCCCAAGGGGCTGAGTTGTGGGGCCAGTGGGATGGCTCAGTCCGCCGTGCTGGGAGGATCAGTAACAGACAAGGGAGGACAGTTGGGGGAGTTCTGAGAGGAGGGGAAGTGGCCATCCTCAGTGTCCCTCACATGATTGTTTGGACAACGTGATGGTTTGCTTCAGAAGAGCAGAAAATGCAGTGCTGTGACCGGAAGGCGCTGCTCAGAGAGTGACTGGGGATGAGACTTGGGAGGACAAGGTGTGTGGGTGCTGAGGAGCTGCTGTGATTGACTTAAGGTGCCAAGTAATGTTCATCTGGGGAGATAGGACGGTGGTGATTTATTCCTCCCCACATTTACACAGATGACGGATCCAGGGGTGACCAATCGCACCATCATGACAGAATTCATCCTCCTGGGGTTCCCCAACCGGGGGACCATGGGCTTCTTGCACCCGCTGCTCTTCTCTCTGGTCTACCTGTGTGCCCTGCTGGGGAACGGGCTCATCGTCCTCATCACTACCCTAGACCAGCACCTCCACACCCCCATGTATTTCTTCCTGCGGAATCTGTCCTTCTCAGACCTCTGCCTCATCTCAGCCATGGTCCCCAACTCCATTGTCAACTCTCTGAGGCACAGCAGCTCCATCTCCTTCCTGGGCTGTGTTGTCCAGGTCTTCGTGATGATTTTTTCAGCAGGTTCAGAGCTGACCCTGCTCACAGTGATGCTCCTTGACCGCTATGCTGCCATCTGCCACCCCTTGCACTATGAGGTCATCATGAGCAGGGACAGGTGTGTGCAGCTGACAGCTGTGTCCTGGCTGTGTGGGGGTCTCTATGATGTGATGCACACAGCTGGAACCTTCTCCATGTCCTACTGAGGGTCCAGCGTGGTCCATCAGTTCTTCTGTGACATCCCCCATTATTGGTTATTTCCTGTTCAGAAAATTTAATAAGCGAACTTGTCCCCATACTTATTAGTGTGGTCTGGGGTATGTCCTGTTTCATTTTCATCGTCATTTCCTACGTCCACATCTTCTCTGCTGTCAGAAAGATCCCATCCACAGAAGGGAAGGCCAAAGTCTACTCCACCTGCCTTCCCCACCTGCTGGTTGTGGTGCTGTTTCTCTCCACTCGATTCTTTGATTATCTGAAGCCAACCTCAGAGACACCATCCATGTCTGACCTGGTCATTTCTATGTTCTACATGGTGGTGCCCCCCACGTTTAATCCTGCCATATACAGTCTGAGGAACCAAGCCATGAAGTCAGCCGTGGGGAGACTGATGAAGGGGAGACTCACCAAAATGTAGTAGTGAAGATGAATCATGACTCCATTAAGAAACACTTATTTTAAATTTTCACATCATTGTCCCCTTTTTATTTGTATAGTTACATGTAATTCCATTGTATAATTAAAGATATATTCTTATTTTTAAATTATATTTAAGATGAACCCTTATACCCCTATATCTTTAATTGTTTCTCTTGTTAACACTTAGATGTTCTTTGATATTCTATGTGTACTGATGTTTGATTTTCTAGCCATTCTTTACTGTTCTCCATTTCTGTGCTCCTGACCGAAGTTTTCTCACTGGGGCAGTTTCTCCAGTCTCTAATGTAGCTTCCCCTCTAATGTCACTGACCCTCAGGGTCACGTGTGGGATCAGGGGACATGGGTACAACAGAGGGCCCATTTCGTTGGTGAGTGAGGACTTCACAGCATAAATAAGGCCTGAAGATCCATACTGAATCGAGTAGTCATGACCTTCTGTTGATAAGGACCACAGATGACATGGTGGAGACCCTCCCTGAAGCTCGGGTGTTGGTTTACCAGAAACACGCCAAGCACAGTGGACACCAGAAATAAGACAGGAACTTGAAATTTGTTATTTTCAGGTGCAGTATAATCACTAAAAACTGACAATATGTAGTGTGTAGGATTTTTTAAGTAACAGTAAAGGGGGAGTCCCTGGTGGTACAATGGGTACAGCACAGTGTTGTGAAGCTGTCCGCAGCCTCTGCAGCATGGGTTAATTCCCCGGCCAGCCAGGGAGCTACCCACATGGCTCGGCAGACCTCTCCTGCCTCACCCGCTGTTCCCATCAGCAGTGTATTTTGGTCAATCTGGCACTCACGCCCCACACCTCTCACCCCAGCTCTCACCCTCCCATGCCTCTGTCCTCTACCACAGCTCTTGTATAAATAAATAAATCTTAAAAAAAGAAACAATAAAGGAACTTAGGAAACTATAATGGTAAAATCAAAATAATAGCTTGTGGACTGCACGGTATTCTAATATTTCCAGGAAGAGTTGAGGAACGACACTCACAACATCAAACTGCCCTTTACACATGTGATTATCCACATTTATTTAATTACCTAGAATGCCTGGGAATTTGAGGACAGTGTCCTTCTCGGCACCTTATTACAGGGATCTCACCCAGAGTGTTTGCATTTCCATGTGGAGTTCTTCAAACAAGAAAACTCGTCAGATTTACATATCATGAATGATATTATCATTTAGTGTAGACATAAATAAATAAAGAATTTGAGGTTTAAATTGGGGAAGGGAGAAGCCCCTGAGTGCACTTGCTGTCTGGCCTCAGCTCCTCTCTGCTGACTGCATCCACCTTTGGTTTCCTGTCATGATGTCCAAGGTTTGAAAATTTCACACCAAAATATTTCAGTATAAAATGTATTCCAACGTGGACATCAGGCCCTTTAACTGTTTCTCAAACAGGTCACCCTCTGAGGGAATCAGGCTGAACTTTCCTGCAGCCCAGGTGAGTCTTGCAGGGCACATGGCAAATTTGGAGACAGCCAGCAATGATTAAAAGAGGACATCATCTTGATAAATAAACATCTGGGTAGACAACTTGCTACTGTTATTTTAAATCATTGGCATTTTTATTTATCTGATGATAAATAACTTTGTTAAAATTAGTTCTTGATACTGTCATTGTTTGCTGGTCAATAAAATTTACGGGGTATAATGACAATAAAGTTATGAGATATAAGGAGAATTCAATATGTGTATGGAATTAAGAACCTGAATCAGGGTATTATAAGCATATGCTGAGACTATTCACAGCCTACATTTTGCCACTTGTGTATAAAATAAATAAAAATTTAAATTAATAAAATATTAACAGTCTCAAGATTGTATAAATTTAAACATTTACGCACATTTTAAACAGTTGTACATCATAATATATACTAAGAACACTAAAGACTCCACTGAAAACAACAAATTAAGTCAATGAGCCACCTCAGTGTAGTTGGAAGCTGACACAATCAACACACGAAAATCAATTGCTTTCTATATGCACAAAATGAACTAGAAGAGAAGTGAAGAAAACAATCCCAATTATATTCACAAGACTAATTACCATGGAATAAATTAACAAAGAAGGTGAAGATAAAAGAAAATACATTGTTAAAAGAAATAAAAAAAGACAAAGAAATGGAAAGAAATTCCATGCCCTTGGCTTGGAAGAATCAACATTACCAAATGCCCACCTGACCCAAAGCAATTTACAGATTCAATGCAATCCCAATAAGGACTTCAGTGGCATTCTCCAAGGATATAAAAAAAAAAAAATCACTGAAATGTAAAAGACCCCAAACACCCGAAACAACACTGACAAAAAGAGGAAGAATGGAGGCAGCTCACTCCAGACTCCAGTCCATATGATAAAGCTCTAATAGTTAAAGCAGCATGGCCCTGGGACAAAAACAGACAGGCCGGCCACTGGAATATAATAAGGGCCAGGAATCCTCCCTCATCAGGATGGACAGTGACCCTACGACAGAGGAGCCACAGCAGGCACTGGAGCAGGAAAGTGGGGAGATGGTGCTGGGAGAAGCAGACAGACACATGCCGCAGAGTGAAGCAGGTGCTGCCCCACCCCCTACAGAAGAGTAAACTCAGATAAACGCCTGTTTCCATGTGTGACATCACCATCGTCATGCAGCAAACCTAAGGATATGACACCATGAGCAGAAAATCTAAAACACTATTTCCTAAATATTAAAAGCAAATTATCCCAACAAAAGGACAATTCTAATGTAAGTGCAGGGACAGGTGCTGGGGTGGAAAAGAACCGCAGGATACACAATTTCTGAGACGAGTAACGCTTCTCTTCCCAAAGGGCTGGTGACTCCCGTGGTCACTCACTTCTGCTGGATGTCTTATTTTTCTGCCCCACTCCTCCTCCCTGGGCCCCCTCCTGCCTCTCTCCGTGTCCCTTCCCTCCTGCCTCAGGCCTTCCTACATCCCCCGCACGCCCATTCCCAGGGCCTCTCTGTGAAGAGCACATGGGGTTGGGGGGGACGGGTGACTGTCTAGCTGTCTAGACAGGGACTCAGGGCACTGTTATGACTGATGGTGCCCACCACAGTGGACACGACAGGTGGGGAATAGAACCTGGACATGAGGATTTGTCTGTTCACTTCCATAGAGGCGTGAGCCAGACACAACATCACATCTGCACACCAAGTGTGATAATTACTCGCAGAGACACACTGCAGGACACTCCAATTAACACAGTCAAGTAAACACACACTTTCCCTCTGGAGGAAGGTCCCTGAGGGTTGGAATCTGGACCATGTCCAACATGCAGACACCATCAACAGAGCTCAAATAGCCCAGCCCTGAGGCCCTGCTCTGTCCATGAGGTGGCACAGGATGGGGTGCAACATCCTGTGAGTGCTCAGAGGCTCTCCACGAGCCCCCACCATGGAGTGAAAGGCCGGGACACCCTCTGTCCTACCATGGGGACAACCTCAGGAGAGAGACTAGACATGGCAGCAGGAACTCCCGCCCCCAGACTGCAGGTATTCAGTTCTTAGGCAGTTTTCAGAATGGTAATCATTCAGAATGGACTGTTTTTAGATTTCAAGCTTCATTTTAGATTTGAGAATTCACAGTAATTAAAATATTCATTTTATAAATAACAAAAACTAATAAATTCTGAAGGTGCACAAGTGTCTCAGTGCCCCACTGCCTTATCATGCTGCATAAGTCTCAGCGAGAGGAAATATACTGTCCTGGAATTTAAAGTGTTCAAAGGATTGAACAGAGCATTGTGGTGCATTGTATATGTGACAATTAATGCTTCATAACTAGCATTTGAGAATTCAGAACCCTGAGTTGCTCTGGACACTGTACAAAAGCACAACAATTAACGGAAATACATTGTGATGAGGAATGTCTCTTTACAGACATGAACTTTTTTTTTTTTCCGAACTCCACCACTCAGGGGTCGTTAGCGATATTGCACAAGAAGAGAATATGCCAGAGCTTCTGTCATCATTACCAATCTCTGTCTAAAGATGTCTATATCTTGGACCATCTCATTACATGATCATTTTCCTGTTTTTATTAAATTATTAGGAAGATTCCACCAATGTGTTGTAATTATGTTACTATGTGACCTTAAAAATCCTGCCTCCCCAGGGCTTGCCCCTCCGCCACCCCACAGATTGGGGAGAGGATGAGATTGGGGAGGGTAGGAGAGAGGGCAGGGCTGTCCAGTGTCCACACGTCCCCAATCACGCACGGGCCTGGGGGGAGGAATAAACCTGCACCCCTGGGACCCGTGGCCCTGGGACCAGCAGGGACAGCCACACGCACAGATCGTCAGGCTCAGCCCTGGAGCGGCCTCCTCCCTGCACAGATGTGCATGAGTCTGAGGGGTACAGAGGGGCCGGGAGGACCCGGGCTGGACGAGCCCATCCTGCAGGAGGGGCATGTGGGTGTGACCCAGGAGGAGACTCTGCGGGAAACGTGGTCTCTGGGTCCTCAGATATGGGGTGTCAGGGGCAGAGAATGAGGAGCCGAGCGGACGGTCAAGGAGGCAGCAGTGAGGACACAGGGGCAGGAATCTGACAGAGGAGGCGTCAGGACATGCCGCACAGGGACGTCGAGCCCAGATCATTCATTTCCAGGACAGTGTCAGGTCCTGGGGAGCAGGAAAACAGGGACCCACACACCCTATCTCCCTGCACACCCGTCGCTGTGGGGCCTCCACCGACCAGGGCTGTGCTGGAGGAGTAGGGACAGGCTCTCCAGGGTGGGGAGGGGCTGGGCATCGTCATGTGTCCCCTGGGGCTGTGCCCTGGACAAAATCTGGGAGGTGTGCTGGACAGAGGCACTGGGGCTTGGGCAATAGGGGGAGCAGCAAGACTGGGGCAGTCGGGAGGGACAGTCTGTCGGGTTTGTTGAGAGGTTTGAGATTTTATTTCTTAAAGTTCTGCAGGGTCAGTGGAAATCTTCAAACCTTCACCAATTTTCAGGACATGTTTGGACAGTGTGATCATGTCCCCTCACATGAGTTGGAAATTAAAGGTTGAACATAGCAGCACATGCAGATGAGGATACTAGATGCCGTGAGATCTAGAAGGAGTAATTACCTGGTAGATAGACTGAATTATTATCCTATGCTGACAACCTACTTATGTTCAATATTAGAATATTTTACAATGCTTTCTTCCTCTTTATTTTTTATACAGATGATGGCTCCAGGGGTGACCTATCGCACCATCGTGACAGAATTCATCCTCCTGGGGTTCCCCACCAAGGGGACCATGGAATTTCTGCACATTCTGCTCTTCTTCCTGGTCTCCCTGTGTGCCCTGCTAGGGAACGGGCTCATCGACCTCATCACCACCCTGGACCGGCACCTCCACACCCCCATGTACTTGTTCCTGAGGAGTCTGTACCTCACGGACCTCTGCCTCATCTCAGTCATGGTCGCCAAGCCCATTGCCAACTCTCTGAGGCACAGCAGCTCATTTCCTTCCCGGGCTGTGTCATCCATGTCTTTATGCTGGATTTGTCAGCAGGTGCAGAGCTGACCCTGCTCACGGTGATGAGCCTTGTCCACTATGCTGCCATCTGCCACCCCCTGCACTATGAGGTCATCATGAGCAGGGACAGGTGTGTGCAGCTGACAGCTGTGTCCTGGCTGAGTGGGTGTCTCTATGCTGTGATGAACACAGCTGGAACCTTCTCCTTGTCCTACTGTGGGTCCAACGTGGTCCACCAGTTCTTCTGTGACATCCCCCAGTTATTGGCTATTTCCTGCTATGGAAATTTAATGAATGAACTTGTCCCCATCTCATTGCTTCAGTGTTATGTATCTGCCATTTTATTTTCGTCATAATTTCCTATGTCCACATATTCTCTGCTGTCAGGAAGATCCCATCCACAGAATGTAAGGCCAAGGCCTACTCCACCTGCCTTCCCCACCTGCTGGTTGTGGTGCTGTTTCTCTCCACTGCATTCTTTGCTTATTTGAAGCTGACTTTAGAGACTCTGTCCATGTCTGACCTGGTCATTTCTATGTTCTACACAGTGGTGCCCCCCACCTTTAATCCCGTCATATACAGTCTGAGGAACCAAGCCATGAAGTTGGCTGTGGGGAGACTCTTGAAGGGGAGATTCACCAAATTATAATAGGGAAGATGAGTTCATTACTCTTTACAAGACAATTATTTTAAATTTCACATTATACTATTCTATATTCTTATAATTATAAAATGCATATTAATAATATTTTAAATAATAAAATATATATTAAATAAAATAAATGATAAAATACATGGTAATATAACTTCATATACCCTTTGTTTTAGTTGTTGCTCTTTTTCCTCTTAGGTGCTGTGTGATATTCCGTGTATACTGGGGTAACTGAACTTCCATCCACTGTCTGCTGTTCTCCATTTCTGTAGCTCCCAGCCAAGAGAGGAGATGGTTGGGCTTCTTCTCAGTTTTCAGCAGTTGTCAGCAGCAGTTTCATCTGTTTTCATCTCAGTTGTCCCTTGGGCAGTATCTTCAGTCTCAAAGGTGGCTTTCCCTCTAATGTCATTGACCCTCGCAGTTATGTGTGGGATCAGGGGTCACGGTAGGACAGAGACCCCTATACTTAGTGAGTGAGGCCTTCACAGCATGAACAAGGCCGTAGGGTCCAAGTTAGAATCTGAGCAGTCGCGATCCACTGTAGAGAAGGACCCACACACCTGATGTGGCAGAAACCCTTCTGGAAGCTCTGGTGTGGGTGCTGCCACATTTACAATAAACACAATCAGCACTTAGTGGACAGCAGAAATAAGAAAGTAAAGTTTCTGTGCAGTATAATTACTAAAAAAAAATACAGAAAGTATTGGGTGGGAATTTTTGAGAAACAATCTGTTCAAAACAAAATGATAGCTAGAAGCCTGCCTTGCATCGAATATTTCCAGAAATGTGTTAGTAATGCCATCCATGACCTCACACCACACTTCACAGGAGTGTTGTCCCCATTTATTTCATCCCCTAGAGTGGGCGGATGGGAATGGCAGGACAATGCCCAGGCCGGGCAGGTCATCAACAGGTATCTCACACAGAGTGTCTGCATTTTTATGAACAGGTTGAATTGAAAATGTCGTCGGATTTATGTGCAAAAAGGTAACACTGTCATTTGGTGTGTTCATAGACGTGCAAAGGATTTGAAGAAGATCTCATTTGGGAAGTGAAGCGCCCCGTGGGTGAGGCTGCTGTCTGGCCTCAGCTCCTCTTCGCTGACTGCATCGTCCTTTGTTTTCCCGTCTGTGACATTCCATATTTGAAAATTTCACACGAAATATTTCATGATGAAACGCAGTTCCAATCGTATATCTGACATTCGGTCACTCTCAAACACTCACCTGGGAGGGGCTGAGTCAGGCTGACCTTGCATCCAGCCCGAAGGAGTTCCAGGTTGAACCAGTCAAATCCAGAGACCAGCCAGGGGGGGTAGAAGAGGTGGCAGAATCCTGACCTGTGAACTTCTGGGCTGACAACGGCCTACTGCTCTGTTAAGTGATTGGCCTTTTTATTTTTAGTGCCGATAAGTGACTCTGTTAATATTAATTCATGATGCTGTTACACTGGCCAATAAATGTTATGGAATATGATGAGACTCCAGTGTGTGCCTTGAACAAGAAACTGGATCAGACCATTCTAAACACAGACTCTTCACTGCCAACATTTTTGCCAATCTTGTACAACATAATTAGAATATATAAATTAATAAAACATTAACTGCTCTAAGTTGTGTGAATTCAAACACTTAATCACAATTAAAACCGTTGATTTCTGATATTTTTCTTACTTGGGTAGCTAAATGATTTATATCACTGTTTCTTTTTGTCATGGTAACCTGCTGCTGGCACAGTTGTGGGTATTCAATAGCAACAGTTTTATAAATTCTCAATGTGCCAGAAGTTGTGCATTCCAACTATTGATCCAGAAGGTCAAGAAATATATCACGAACTTAAATTTACCAGAAAGTATCAAAGGCCAAAATGGAAGGAAGATAATTATTGATCAAGAGAAGCTGGAATGCAGGAAGCAGAACTCACCTCTGGTTTCCTAGCGCGCAGGGGCGCAGGTCACTGCGGAGACTGAGGCTGGAATCCCCTGGAACGCCAGGCCATCCCCACTCCATCATCCCATGTGGGACCTTTGCTGGCCGGCTGGGATCCAAATGGCGCTGCAGAGGCTGCTGACATCTTCACAGAGCTGTGCTCAACTGACTGCACCACCAGGGGAGCCC
The DNA here is from genome assembly GCF_964194135.1 of Talpa europaea. Lineage (NCBI taxonomy): Eukaryota > Metazoa > Chordata > Mammalia > Eulipotyphla > Talpidae > Talpa > Talpa europaea. The sequence continues at coordinate 6,863,837 of NC_140075.1, read as the reverse complement.
TTGAAGTCCCTTCTTTTAAAGGGGGGATTTTATCTTTATCTGAAAACAGTTCACTCTTAATGAATTGATGTCAGCCACAAATGAAAGAGCATCATGAAGATGTTGCAGATGCCTCTTGCAGTGTCTATCCATGTACTTTATTGCTTTTAACCTGGCGACTTTCAAGGTTGCTATGAAGACAAAGAATGTTCTAGTATAAGCTCAACCCATCTGAACAATTTTGAAATGACACTGCAGACAGACCCACAAAATGGACATCCTCACCAACATTTCCACTTAAGACCTTAAGGACACTCAAGACTTCACCACTGACCTCAGTATTTTGACACTGTCATAATCTTTGGAGGATACATGGGCTTTTTACCTCTATTTTCACCTTGAATTTCTACACGGTGGTGATGCAGCAGGAATGTGGGGCAGATGTCACCACTCTGAGTGAGTCTCGTCCTCTCCTGTCAGGGCTACCCCAAGACTTGGAGTGAAGTCCTGGCCTGGGCCTGCAGGCCTGGAAGGGAGGGGATGAACCTGGTCTAGCAGGACCCAGCAGGCAGCAACCTCTGCTTGGATCTGGGAAGAAGGTAAGCTGAGAAGGAAGGGAAAGTGAGGAGCCATCTCCTGAGGGTGGCTGATGGCAGAGTGGTGAGTACCAGTCAGGGAGGAACCAGGGGAGGGTGGGATAGATGTTGAACACTGGCCAGCATTGGCAGGATGCTATTTGGGCAAGGAGGACACAGAGGTCCCTGTTCATCCATTCATGAGCAGCCTGCTAGGTCGGATCCTGCACGAATTGGGGATCCCCAGAAGACCAGCCGGCACATTGGAAACTGTCCAACATTGTGAAAGCAATGGAGATGACACCCATGGGCGGAAAGAACCTCTGTGCTCATGGCTACCAAGATGGGGGTGTGGGAGCCCAGACCCCTCATGAGGAGGAAATGCCCAGCCACCTGGAGCGAGTGAGAACACCTCATGGCTAGAGATTTGCCTCACCACCTGCCCAGCATGATTTGCCACAGAGCTGTGGGGTCACTATGGGGGGTGGTTCAGGGATCAGCCATGTCAGTCATATAGGGAGTAGTAGGTGTGATGGAGAGTGGGGCAGAAAGGTGAAGGTGACAGAGGGGGGTGCGTCTGAATAGAGGGACATGGGAAGCCCCTCTGAGGAGGTGGATCTTGGAGAAGGAAGTGAGGGAACAGGCATTTCAGGCACAGAGAACCTCAGAGAACCTCAGGGTGAAAGCTCTGAGGTTCACAGGGTGTGTCTCCAGCCAAACTCTCGGACAGGCCAGCAGAAAACTCACAACCCTTCCATGGAAACAGGAAAGCTGAAATACTGGCTTATTTTCCTCATGGTTGTCATACAATCCAAGTAAAAACCATAATGAAATGACTTTTTTTTCCTCCACTGAAAGCTACTTGGGAAGTCCGCTCCAATGTGGGACTCTACTCCTTAGCTTGTCTTCAAGCCCATGACCGTGGAGGTAGCCAGAAAAGAAGGCCTGGGCATGCCAACCTCCTGCCTGAAAGAGGCCACCCAGAAAAGGCCACCCAGACAGGAGTCGTCTGTGTTCTCTCAACCCATCAAGGCTATGACAGTGATGAAGAGACTTGGGAGAATTGACCCAAAAGAACCCGAATGGAATGAGACCTGGGCACACAGGCAGGGCAGATGCTGGTGGCTGAGATGGGTCTCTGGATTGGGTGAGCAGGGGTAACCATGACAACTGACTCACATTCTGGGCTCAGGTATCCTGAGTGCCCAGTGCAACTCATGTTGATTGAACAAACCGCCCCACCAACTCCCAACCCATTAGTCACCAGACAATGAATCACTCTCTTAGCTTGGTCCAGGCTCACACTCACCACCAAGGTCCTGTGTCATCGGGTTTATTCCACTCCCTTGCTTCTCAGGCTTAGCTTTGCTGACACAGGAAAGGACATCATGGTCTGGACATGGGCCAGTCTTCCAGCCAGTGTTGACCAATCTTCCCATCATGATACTGTCCTGTTCCCTGTCTCAGCACTTCATGCCTTAGGGGGTTCCAACATCTCCCCCTTTTATGTTTTTTTTTTTTTAATAAAGTCTTCATAGTGAATAAAGTGGTGCCATTATTTCCACTCCCAGGGCATTTTCATATGCTTGTGGTGAGCACTCTACAGAGTAGCACATGTGCATATACAAGAGTTATTATAAAGAACAGCAAGATGATTCCCAAAGGTTTTACAAAATTTAGTGGGTGTAAATTAGTTCCTATACAGGAAAAATAAACAAAAATAATACAACATTAAACAACATCCAAATTTTAACATTGAGGATTTGTTGGATTTATCCATTACCCAGTGTCATTCAAATTTGCCATCGTGGCATCTGTGTTTTTGTTGCAATTGTGCTAATGGTTGCAATAACTTATCTCTAAATTCCATGACATGACCAAGGTTATTATGGAATGTACCATGTACCATGAAGTTGTCTTTGAACATCTGTTCAGGAGAGGGTTGCATTCAAAGGGATAGGAGTTACAGAGAATGATATCCCAACAAACCACAATTGAGTCTGTGATGTCCAGAGGACCTGTTGATGTTCACCACGTCAGCATACAGCAGCCTCAAGGTCATTGAGTCTTGATCTGATGTTCCGGAGGACTGCACTGTCCATGGGAAGGGATCCTCTTTTTCATTTTGGTTCCTATGGGTGGCATCCCAGGTGGTGGCTGTATCAATAATGGCTGGAGCTCTGGAATAAGACTGGTTCTTTATTGCTTTAACTGAACATGGCTTTATAAGTGATAAAACAGAAACAAACCCTCTCCCTGATGTTAAATGTTTTAAAGTCCCCGCCAAATTGGTCCTTGCAGCAGATGGTGATCTACAACCAATGGCCTAAGACTTGGTTCTGCTGGGATAAAATGTTGTTGTATTGCCATGAGACCAGAAGAATCAGGAATGAGCTGTTGCTCACCGGTTGTTAGGCCAAAGCATTGTCATTCAATAATTTAAATGTAAATCAAGCTCTGCATATAAGGACCTATGGGGACAAGTGATCCTCTAGACTCCTTCTTTTGTTGTTTTTTTTTTTTTTTAAGTGCAGACCCCAGGGTGTAGCCTTAGGAGACAGAATTTTGTAGGGATTTAGGGAATGTAAAGGAAGCAATAATCAGTTACTGGTATTGTCCAGGAATGTCCAGTATGCCTGTCCTTCATGCCTGGAAATTAGTCCACGCTAAAAAGGAAAATCATGAATAGGCATTAGGCAACACAAAACAGCAAAGATATCAAAATTACCAGTAAGAAAAAAAATAATACCTGATGTAACTTATCTACAAACAAGTGCCATCTACACTGATCCCCATTCACTCTAACCACACAGCAAAATATTTGGAAACTAAATCCACTTTCAGATCATTTCACCTATTTTTGTGTAATATCACAGGTCAGGATAACCAAACAGCATTTTATGCTGGCTTTGTTGGAATATGCCATATACAGTCAAATTGAAGGTGTGACATCAAGTCCCTGCAGGCTTCAGAAACAAAGTTGGTTTTATCAGCTGCCACCTATGGTTTCTTCTTTTCGAGGTTACCACAAATTTTTTCTTGTTCCAGGATGTCCAGTCCTGGCCATGGAGGCCACCTTCCTCACCCTCTTTGGAGGTCTCTGGAAACTTCCATATAAAGTGGCAGATTCCCCGCTTCTTGGTTTAGCTCAAATTTAACTTTCCGGAAAACAATTTATCAAAGTCACAAAATGAAACACGTTTCCAATTTTTAGGTGAAGCAGACAAAAGTTCCTACTGAAGTCATGCAAAAATAGACTCTGTCATGAGTGGTAAACATTACGACCACTTGTTCATGCTGTGTTGGTATCAAGGGGAGAGAGCATGCAAACACAAGTTCACTCCACTTTAAAAAAAAAACAAAAAAGTGCCACATGACTGCAGACATCAAACCCACGAAGTACATGACACTGCAGGACAACAGTCAAAATTTACAATTTGCATACCTATCAGGCACTGAAATGTTTTATGAGTTTCAGAAAACCAATGCTCACATTTCTGTCCATGCCTAAGTTTTACATTTTATTTCCCCAAGTGACCATGATTCCCTTTCAGTTTTACTTCACCAGGAAAACCAAATAGGACAAATTTTTGGAATGCCTTAACCATGAGGAAAAGGAGAAATCCCCTGAGGTGTCTCAGGAGCTACTGAGGGTCCACAAAATCTCCTCCAATCCACCAAGTGACAGACTACCAAATCTTTCTTTCTTTCTTTCTTTCTTTCTTTCTTTCTTTCTTTCTTTCTTTCTTTCTTTCTTTCTTTCTTTCTTTCTTTCTTTCTTTCTTTCTTTCTTTCTTTCTTTCTTTCTTTCTTTCTTTCTTTCTTTCTTTCTTTCTTTCTTTCTTTCTTTCTTTCTTTCTTTCTTTCTTTCTTTCTTTCTTTCTTTCTTCTTCCTTCCTTCCTTCCTTCCTTCCTTCCTTCCTTCCTTCCTTCCTTCCTTCCTTCCTTCCTTCCTTCCTTCCTTCCCTCGCCAGTGGCCAGGGAATGAACCAGCGCTGCAGAGGCTGCAGGCAGCCTCGCAGCCCAGCGCTCAACTGCTGTGCCACCACAGGATTAATGTTCATATTTATATACATTGACCTTGTATTCTCCAATCATGAATGAATCGGATAACCTTGAGTTTCGTGGTGGAGCTTAAGACAGGCCTCCTTCCTGGTGAGCCTGCAAGGAATTAGACAGCACTGCCAATATTCTGGTCTGTGACGGTCTACCCAGTAGATTTTGTTTAACGTGGGGGACTCAAAACTGCTTGGTCAAAAAGCCTGCAGTGTGGGAGCCTTCCCACTTGGAGAGCAGACACTCCGGCTCAGGAAGCCCAGGCTGACAATGCTTGGATGCCTTGATTCCCTCACTACAAATGTCTTCACAGACACAGAAAAACATGCTTTTGAAATTCAGGCTGGTGAGGGTTTATGGAAATAGAGTGCTCGGGGCCAAGTAAGTGGAAGACATTATTATTATTATTACTCTTTTTAAAGTTGCCAGCCCGGTAATGTCAGCCCAGTCAACAAATTTTAAGGCTTCTGTTGACAATACACTGGGGGTTAAAATAAAATGACTAAAACTGCACACCTGGAAGGGGGGCACAAGCCAACAACTCAAACACCATTTCATGATCCCTGCAGGAGGTGAGTCAGGGGCTGCGAGGCCAGAGGAGCAGTATCTAAATATGCCTGGGTGTCTCATACATGGCCCAGGGGAAAGGAGACCTGAGATGTTCCCCAAAATCACAACAGCAAAGCAGAAGAGAAAGAGAGGAATGTTTCAGGCTCAACTCGAAGCAGGAGCACTGGATTTGTTACAGGGCAAACCCCAATATAAAATGGGGTTGCCTGACTGTGGGAACTCACCCACATTCTTAAAGGAAACTTATTAATGCTAAACTGCAGACAGACATAAAGGTTGATAAAAAGAGGGAGATAAGTTGGTAAATGCGTCTTACCCATTCCGCTGACCCGGAATCCCAATGACCCTCTGAGCTGGCCTCGTGGTCAAGCCGGCGACCCCCACCCAGGCCACATGGCCAGTTAAAAACTCAAACTGAGAGCCTACTTGCTTAACTCCCCCCTGAGGTCCTCACAACCTTCCTTTGATGATCATGGGATTTGTAGTTCCCAGTGCCGTGGGGGTAGAGTCCACAAAGTCTGTATGGAGTTTGCTCAGGACATCCTTTCCCCCTAACAGATTCACCGGGTCTGGTTGTGGGGAAGTGACAATATTGACATCTTTGAGCAGAGTTTCTCAGATATTTGCTGAATCTGGATCGCCTGGGAGTCCTGGGCTGGGCTCCATACCTCTCTCCCACTCCCAGAGTATCTGATTCAGATATCAGGATATATGCAAATGTTTGAATTTCTGACAGTTCCCAGGTGGTGCTGATCCTACTCTAGATATTTAAAAAAGGCATGAGAAGCTCCAGGTCTCTTCCCAGCCAAGACTAATAATGACTCCATAAGGTTGGAAATTCCTGCACTCAGGAAGACAGGGCATGATGCTGATGACTGCAGAGGCTGGGGGGAGTTGAGGTCCGACCCTACTGTCTCATCTCTGTGCTGGGTTCTTGTTCTTGAAGTTTCTTTCTTTGCCAACTTCTGTGATGAGAAGACAATTTTGCCTTTGCTTGTGCAATGTGTCTGAACACATATCTTCAAGGCTCTACCATCTATCATGTCTTGTAAGGAGAAACATTTTTCCAAGATAACTGAAAGCTGGAGAAAAAAATCTGACATGCTCCCAACTCCCCCCAGATCCCATTCCTGTTTCCTCAGTCCCAGGCTTCTTTGAGAAATATTTTTGGTTCAGTGACATCTTCTCCTTTGCAATTCATGGAAAAATGGAATTGTCTCTCCATCAGGATCACCAACCTGTAACTTCCCACATAGAAAAGTCAATTGTGGGTTCTTAATCACTTGTTACATCTGCTGTATATTAAGATCGTGACAAATTTTTCAAATCACTGGAAAACTAGAGACACTGAAACTTGCAACAAAACAGAAATTCTGGAATAAAGATCAAAATGACTGTTTTTATAAGATATATAGTTTTGGCTCCTTTGAAATATTAACTCTCTGAAATTAGCAATTTTGTTCGACAAATATAGTCAAATATTCCCTGCATCCTATAATTGCCTACAGATAACAAAATCATACATACATATTCTAATTATGTATACACAAAATATATGTATAAATATTCCATTATCTCTATATTTTAAGTAAAATATAGCAAACAATAAATATATATTCTATTTCCATACACATTTTATTTTAATAACCCAATCATATGTATCATTATGCTATTATCATTATTATATCATTACACTATTATCATTATACTATGCTATTAACTGATTATACTAATTGTAATTTTATTTTAAACAGCACAAAAAGTACATTAAATTATATTTTGCTTATTTATCCTAATCAATATATACTTAATGTTGGAATCTATCCATAAATTTTATACACACAATATATTATACATATGTATTTAGGAAATATAGGAATGCAAATTTAGGATATTTAAATATAATATATACACAGGTATCTTAATAGTAAGCTAATTTTTAAATATATTATATACTAATGACCTACATAATAATTGTACATACTCCAAGTCTACTTACGTATATAATATGAAAAGTTTACCATTTTAATTTCATATATATATATCTTAGTTTCATATGGCACTTAATTTATACACATCCTTATTATATATGCAGTTAGGTGGCCCCGATACAAAATGGGGTGCCTGACTGTGGGTCCTCACCTGCACGCTTAAAAGGACTTATCAATGCTCTACTGCGGGCACACACGGAATGTTAATAAAAGGTTTGTTTACCAGGGAAGGGCGAATGAGGAAATGGACAACTCAGGGAGAAAAGAGGGAGACAAAGTTTTAAATGTGTCCTGCCTGATAAGCCGATCTGGAATCCCAAAGGGCACTCTGAGAGCTGGCCGCAAGCCAGGAGCCGTGAAGCTGGGAGGTGAGTGAGAGAGCGAGCCCCTGAAGGCCCTCGTGTTTGGTTTTTATACCACACCTGGCTGTTGAACTCCACCCTCAGGTCCCAGCCACCTTCCCTTTGGTGGTGACGGGATTTGTCTTTCCCAATGTCCTGATGGCTTCAGTCTGGAGTGGGGGTGGAGTCCACAAAGCCTGTGTGGAATTAGCTCAGGACATCCTTTCCCCCTAACAAAAGGATTGGGGCAGTAAAGAAAAGGAGAGCCAGGCTAAGTTTCTCACAGGCAAGAAATTTATTGTGCTCACTGGGTGAGATTTGCTGTTGGGGGATAAGGGCAAGTTTTTATATGGTGGGGTCTGGCCTTTGTGGGAGGTGGAGAATGCGGAGTGGAAGCTGCTTTTCAAAGAAGTTTTTTTTCTCTCAGAACTGGTTGTTCTTCCAATGCTGCTTATCAGGGCCCGTGCAAACAGGCAGAGCCGGCTCCCTGGATGCAGGTCGCAGCTGTTTCAAGTTCCCCCCATCGGCACCCCATCTCTGCCCAGGCCTCGACCTTACAAGTGCCTTTTGTACACAGGAACTGTGTTCCCTTGGTCCTTTACTGTTGATGTCAAATCAAGAACAAGAAAACAAACACAAACCCAAGCCCAAACAATAGAGGATGCTGAGCCAGGCCTCACAGCTCAGCAGGAGGCTGCACTGCCCCCTGGTGTCGCCTGTGCCATGGAGCTGGTTTGGGCCTGAGCATAGAACCATTCTCCAGAGGGCAATTGTTGACACTAATTTATTGTTTCGACAACACTGATTTATTCAGTAAAACACCTGCCAGTGCCTGAAGGGAACAATGAGTCAGGACTCCTCCAACTAGTCAATTCCTCTTATTCATGTTGATATTTCTGTGAAATTCCCACAAGATAGAAGCCCTCAGGAAATATTCAAGGATCCTCTGTTCTCATTGGCCCCTGCTGGGGGAGAGTCAAGGGATGGCCCACAGGCCCAGCAAGGGCTTCTCAAAAATTCTTGGCATGGACTGGCCAGGGTCAATGACGAGGGTCTCCAGAAGAATGCAGGCTCCAGATCCTCCCTGCAACGGCCCCACAATAAGTTTGTGTGTGTATGCACACACGCACACGCGCACACACAAAACACACTCCCACAAGTACAGGCTCCCACAAAGTCCAGGGCTCTGCTGGGGCCTCTGCCTCCTCACTGGGTCACCAGGCCTAGTGTCCCCAGACTCACAGCCTGCCCCTCTGAGCTGCCCAGTATCATCCCAATTGTGGATTCTTGGTGTGTCCTGGCAGGACAGGAGCCACTCTTGATGAGACGGGCCTGCACACTGTGGTCGGCTTCCCCTGGGGGGCACCTGGGCACTCTGATCCTTTGGAAACATGGACTTTCTGGAGTTTGTGGGCACAGGAACATGAACACTTGCTATGCCCATGTGTGGAGAGGAGTGCTTTCCCATGAGAGGTCTGTCCTCCAGCTGTCCACACAGTTCCTGTTTTTGCTGTGGCCACAGGACAAGCAGCTGTGTCTTCTATCACCTGCCCTGAAGCCCCTTGAGCTGTGCATCCACACAACAGTGTGCATCCACACAACAGTGCACATCTCACTCCACGGGCTTCCCCTCAACATCTGCTGGTGGAACCAATCAGATTTCCCTCTCTAAGAACGAATCCCCTATTGCATAGAAAGGGAACCCACAATGAATGTCTTTGTCTGAAAATAGCTGGGCAGAACTTACAGTCACCCCTTACACAGTTCCATCCTAGGAAACCCCAGGCAGGAGTAGGAATAGAGGCAGCAGGCAGTTGAGGGCAGCAGGGGCTGTGGGGGGCTGGGCAGAAAGTGGTTTGGCCACAGGGTCCCACTGGGGACATCATCTTCTGCAAGTAGGTAGTGAGAAGGTAGTGTGAAGGCACTGGATGCCAAGGAGTGGACAACTCAGCTAAAATGAACACAAACTTTATTAACATTAACACAATAAACAAAATTTATAGGAAATAAAATCAAAACTGTACTTGAAATAAATTAGAATAAAAAATTAAGAACTATAAGAGAAGGGCTGGGCTGCTGCAGGATGCCTTGATGCCCCAGCCAGATAAGACACTGGCAAGCAGCGAAGGTAAAGGGCCTCACACCGTGGGGCTGAAGATTCCTTGTGCCTCACACCGTGGGGCTGAAGATTCCTTGTGCCTCACACCGTGGGGCTGAAGATCTAACATCCCTTCATTTTTTGTTCTTGGTCATAAAGAGAGACAAAATTTCCCCAAAAGTATGTTAGGCTATCAATTATATGTATAAGCAGACTGTAAGCAATTGGCATGGAAAATTACCTGTTTAGAAATTAGTTACTACACAATTCGGCCCAATTAACAAAGGGAGACAATTTATTGTATACATCTGACAAGCAATCCAGCATAACAATTATAGCAAATCCTTCTTTTGTTTATCCAGAAGTTTCCTTTTTATTTAGAAGTTTCTTAGGAAAGTTTTTAAATGGAGTTAACTGTGTTAAGATGTTTGTAGGTAGAAAAAGTTCTGATAGCTGAGTAGCAGCTGGTCTCTGACTGAAGGCCATGTGAATAAAATAGTCTTTTGATGCTTAGGCTTTAGCTGATAGGGATGCACTGGCGGCTATCCACTGTCTTAGATAATTGTCTAGCTGAAATAATAAATTTTAGTGTTAGGTCTGGATTTTTATCTATTAACCTTGAAGGCTGCCGTCTAGCTGGGACCCGTAGGCGCCAGTAGTCCATGGGAATAAAATACACTAATTGTTTCTGCTTTACACATGACAATGTATTTTTTTCTGCTTACTAAAAATGAATGAATAAAGACCTTCTGAGTCTCTCGGCAGAAGATACTAGCACCTCACCAAGTATCAGTGTCTCCTTATTCTTCCTCATCCCCTTCCCCTCAGCCCCTGAGTTTCAGTCGCTTAACAAGTTGCCGAGGCCATCTCATCCTTTCAGGAACCCCTGGCACGACATTTTGCCGGAGGCTGGTCCCCGGCACTGGGTCTTTGTTGGTAGAGGCGAGTTTGAAGATCAACGATGGCGTGTGGCTGGGAGGTGGTTGAGGAAGGGTTTGGTAAGCAGTGGCATTGAGTTGTCAGCTTCTCCCAGAGGGGGCACAGGCAGGATGTGGGGCAAAGGGTTGGGTCCTATGAGGGGTAGTGTCAGGGGAGCCCCCTCTGGTTTTCCTGCAGGATCCCTGCAGTGGCTGCTTCCCTAGGCAGGGCTGTTGTGAGGTTACACCTTCTTGTCTAACCTGAGGGATGTTGCCCAGGGCCAGGCTGCTCCCTCAGGGTTGGTCTGAGCTTAGCATGTCCTGTGCTCTGGGGCCAGGGCCTGCCCCCCCCCCTACTGGGGTACTATCTTCTCTGCAGCCTCAGGACATCCAGCAGGAGGTGGGTCTGGGTCTACCTCCCCCAGCAGGGGTGGGGTGAGCTCATCCCCAGCAGGCTCTCCTGAGTCTTCCAGGCCCTGGCCTGGCTCTGCCTGCTGTGGTGGAGTCATTGTGGCAGCCTCAGGACATCCAATGGGAGGTGGGTCTGGGTCTGCCTCCCCCAGCAGGGGTGGGGTGAGCTCACCCCCAGCAGGCTGTCCTGAGTCTTCATTACCCTGGCCTGCTTCCCCCAGTAGAGGTGCTATGAATACAGCTGCCTGGGGTCCTCCTTCAGGACCGTGGTCAGTGTCAAGCTGACCCTTCAGCGGTAGAGTGAGCTCCAGGTCCTCAGGAGGACCTACAGCATCCTGAACGGTTTTTGACAGCCCCAGCTCACCTGCTGGGGTGCATGTCCCTGAGGAACAGCATATAAAAAAGCTGATTCTCCAGTCTCTTCTGCACCTTTGCTGTCGGTTTCTGTTGAATCACTGGTTTGGCTTGGCTCCTGGACTGTCGGAAGACATTCAGAGGAGTCCGACTGCTCTGTTTGACACGGAGCTGGAGAAGCAACAGAAGAAACCATCAGCTACACGCCAGACTGCTACATACCTTTGCAAACAGACCACATCCACAGCCCTGAGGCCAGTCCAGCCCAGCCCAGTGGCCCCCAGGCATTTGCCCCCTAAATCTGGCAGCCAGAGGTCCTAGAACTGACAGCTGCTGGGGCTTATCCAGCCTGTGCGGTCTCCTCCCAGGGGGATATGTACCTCCCCCACCAGTTGGTCCTGGGCACCCCCTTCGGGGCTACTCACTCTCTAGCAGCTCCTCCACAGTCTCCAGGTTGTGCTGCCAAGACCTGTGGACCTGGGCCAGAGTCTGAAATCTGTGGCTCCCTTTTGTGTGGTCCTTGGGTCTCAAAAAGAGACTTTCTCGGTATTTGGGAGGTGAGTAGTTATGTTTTATCAGCATATCTTGAATTTGCACATCAGGTACCACATCCTAGAAATAAACACACACATACCTGTAAGGTGGGAGCCAGACGGGGCAAGATGGAGCAGCTATGGCTCTTGGGGCATCCCACCAGGCAGGCAGTTCCTGGGTGTGACCTTGATCCACATCCTGGGTGGGCCAGCCCCTTCCCACATGAGCACGCATACACTCACTCACACAGACCCCCCCCACCCCACAACACAAGCACAAACAAGGTCTAGGCTGGGTCGGGGGAATCAGAGTGGTGGCCTGGCCTGGCCTGTTCAGGGCTCGCCTGGTTACCTTGGGGACAACTCTGACTAAAGACTTGCGACATCCACACAGCTTCCTAAAGAATTTTAGGAAAGCACGCCACAAGTTTCTTTGGTCTTTTTTTGAGCCACTGTCAGTGAATCTGGGCCAACAACAACAACAACAGCAAGACATCTTGTCTCGTCCTAGACCTCAAGCCAAATGAGCTGGGTTGGGTTTGTCGTCAGAACCTGGTGACCAGGTTCCAAGTTCTGTGGGGTGTCATGGCAGGGCAGTGATGTCACTATCAAGGGCTCCTTTCCCTGGACTTCCTGCTCAGATAAGAGCCCCCCCCACCCGCCGTCCATGGCTGCTTCCTTTTGCCCCTCCATGTCAAGCCCAGTCCACACCACTGACACCAGCACAGCCTCCTGAAGCCCTTGGATGGTCAGGTGCAGCCAGGGCCCAGCTGGAACACAGGTCACCAGCTGCTGACTTGGCTACTCCTAAGCAAGGAGGAGACCATTAGTCATCCTTTGCTCTAGGTCCCTGTTTCCCATGGCTCCAGTTGGGCAGTGTAGAGCCACAAGCTAGGGAGGACCTGGGGTTGGTCCAATCGCCCTGCTGCCCTTGGAGGGGAGGCTGGTGTCTGCTGGGACTCAGGCTCACGCTGACATGGAGGGATGAAAAGTCCCAAGGGATGGCTTTTCCACTCCTAGAGTGAGTGATGATTGGAAGGTGGCCTATGTCAATCATCCTTTTCTGAGTCTCATTCTCTAAATCTCCCATTCTGTCCTTGTAACTTTACTATAACTCTTACAGGGCAGGGAGAGAGGCACCCCAGAACCCCCAAGTCTGCCTGCTCTAAATAGGATCTGCCATCTGCCGCATCAAGACAAATCATGTAAGACCTTTAATATTAAAAAATTTAAAACAATGAGTGTGCAATACAGAAAAGACAATTAATATAGTATCTAAATCAAGGACCTGAAGTTTGTAAATGTCCTGCCAAACAGGGTGGCCCAAAGCAGGGCCACTGAAGCCCAAAAGCCTTCCACAAATCCAAAGCACCTTCTGGAAGGGACCCACAGAAAAAGGTTGGAAACAGCCAGACAAGTCTGGGAGGAAAAAACAAAATCAAAATCAAAACCAAGATAAACGCTGCCATTGTTAACATATCCAGAGCCTGTTTTACATAGATTAGGAAGATCAGAAATTAATTAGATGCTAGTTGCAAAAAAGTATGGGAAAATCCATTGTTGACCTGTGTCTTAGCACCATAAAGTTGATTTCAGGCTTAGTCAGTTTTCAAAAAAGGCAGTTTCCTATAATATTTAAAAGCTTACTTGATATAAAGTGTGGGGAAATATTGACTAGAAACCCTGATACTATTAGTTTGTGTTGAAAGGAAGTAAAGTTTTAGAATATGTATTTTAGAGAGTAGAGTTTTTTCATTTAAAGTTGTAAACTATGCTTGTCACCAATAATGGAATGGCCCAACCAATAGGGCCATCCTTGGGATCCTTGACTCCTGGCTGGGACCTCTTGATCTTACTGTGATTAATCAGTTTATGAAAATTGAGCATTCATGAAAAAGAAGGGGATTATTCCTCTTCACACAATTCTATCCAAGTAAATGTTAAAAACTTGTATTTAGCAGATAAAGACACAAAGCAAATCCTTTGTCCCACAACAGGTTTGCCTGTTTCCCTGCACTGGATGAAGTTGGGTAACTGAATTATGACATTCTGGGTAAAGTTTGAATAGGATTACATCCTATGGATGACCCAATAAAGTCCACACTTTGACAGTACAAAGCCTAACTATGTTTTTTTTTTCTTTTTGTTTGTTTTCTCCCTTGTCTTTTTTTTTTTAATTTTTGAGTTCTGTTTAACTTTTTATTATGAAAAATCTCACATTTTTTTAATAAACTGAAAGACTAGCACAGTGAGCATACTGCCCCACCACCACTTGCCAACCATTTAATCAATCCAAACTTTGTGAAGTACAGTATTTTTTATTGCCCAAAATTTTATTTAATTTTTTGGGTTACATTTTTGCTCTTCCATATGTACTCATGTTCCACTTGCCCTTCCACCAAAATACCTGTACCCACACCCCATCTGCCTCCTTCCCCTACCGTTCTCTTTTCTGTCCTTTGTTGTGGGTGCAGAATTCTTGTTTCTCCAGAGAACACAGCTTTTGCGATGACTCTTGAATTCTAAAAGGTCAATTCAGTGCCCCTGCCAGCTAGAATCTGTTGATTGTTGGGTTGTTCTCCACCTCTGGGAATGCAGTGTCAGTGGGTGAGATGGAGGGGTAGTTTTTAAGATCCTTGATGCCTTCCTTGCTGGCCCCAAATGAGGAAGACCTTTATGTCTCTGGGTTTGTAGGGGGTGGGGTAGGGAACAACACTGTGGTCCTACAGATATACGTAGGAATTTGAGAGGAAGATGAATTTAATGTTACAAATGGAGGCTAATCTGTCCATTAATAAGCACCTTCTTCTAGAGAGGTCTAATAAGGATTCATGGAGTTGACAATTAGGCTTTTTTTTAATTTATCATTGCTTCTGGCATCTTATCTCCCAAAGACCCCACAAGATATTTTAAATTACATATTGAATTTAGTCCATCATTTCCTTGTTTGTCATTTATCGCCCACAAAAGGTTGGTGCAACTGATGGCTTACAGCAGATACTCTGGTAACCAGAAAACCTGGTTTTCATACTGCTCTAATTGAATACACTCAGTTACAAATTTGTGACTAGCATAGCCTGATTCATTCTGTTAGGTGTGAAGAAATGTCTTCAAAATTTAGAGTGCTAGATCTCTAACCATGTTTCAGGAATTCCTGAGTTTGGCACCAAATGTTTTCTTACTGGCTCGAATACACCTCTACCCTAGCTCATCAACAATCCCTTCCCTTTTGAAATCACTGTGAATGCCATCTTATGCGTAAAGTTCCAGGCTTTTATTGAGTCACAATAGTATTACATCAGTGGTTAAAAACCATCATTTCAGTTTATTTCCTCACTTGCTTTCCTGGGAATCTTCCTCTGACCCTCTGCCATCTGTTCACCCATCAGTGAAGGTGAAAGCGGAAACACTCTTATTTGAGCAGGTTTTCCACTGAAAAAAACAAGAGAACATAAAAAGTAGTCGATGTCATCAGTTACTCAAGAAAATGGATGTTAAAAAATAAGACTGTTGGGCCTCCCCGGTGGCGCAGCGGTTGAGCGCTGGGTTGCGAAGCTGCCCGCAGCCTCTGCGACGCAGGTTCGATCCCCAGCTGCTCCCTGGCCACCAGAGGAGGGTCCCACATGGTGCGCAGACCTCTCCTGCCGCCCGCTGCTCCCCTCAGCAGTGTCCTTCGGTCCTTCTGCCTGCTCTGCTCCCCGCTCTGCCTCTGGTGAATTCTCTCACCCTCCCGCGCTTCTGACTGTACCCAGTGCATGTATAAACAAACAAACAAACAAACAAATAAATAAATAAATAAATAAAACATGCCTCTATTAAAAAAAATAATAAGACTGTTAATTGCTTATGTGTCCCTTGGGCAAATCACATCACTATTTGGACCTCATTTTCTCTGAAAAATAATGAGGTTTGACTAAATGATGCTTAAGAGCCTTTCCAAGGCTAAATTATGTGAATGTACAAACATTTGCTGCAGCTGTGTGTGCTGTTTGGCTCTAGAAATTCCTGGTAGCAAAAGAAAGTAGGAGAAGATGTTGAATTATATGTGTTCATTATCTGACAGAAAGAAAGGAAGGCTTGCCTCTGGACAGATGGAATAAAGTTCAAGTACAAAAGTACCGTAGAGAACCCAGGGACAAGTTTTAAATTGTATTTGTGCAAAGGTCTCAATGATGATTCTGAGTTATAAGTGATCAAAATTCAAACTGAGCTAGCTAAAGTAAGGTTAAAAAAAGTGGTTAAGAGCACACACTTGAATGTCTTCTGGGATTTCTCCTTTTTATTATTGAGGGATTCGGCACTAAGTTGCAGGTGTCCAACTGATACCTCGACATCTGTATATAACCACCACACCAGCCATCAAAATGCCCTCCCCCAGATTTCATCTTTGCTTTTCTCTGTTTTGTGGGGTCAGGATGGCCAAAAAATCCCCACAAAGTGGAAACCATGGCATCCAGAAACTTCTGCAAGATATCATTAAAGCTTCATTACCAGAGATGTTAGAAAAGAAAACTGCAGGAAGGATTTTGATTGGCTGTGCTTGGGTCAAATGGGTCCAAAATGACTTTTGGATCAAAAGTGTGGGGACCATTTCCATGGTCCAGGATCCACTAAAGCTAAGAGTGGAGTGATAGTTTTCCATAAGGATGAATTCCAGGCAGGCAAAAAGTAAATGGCTGTTTCACCTTATCATGCTTGCACCTTTACCCCTCCTATTCCAGGTTCTGATCTACCATGTAAATTTGCCATTCTCAAAATTCCAGGATGCCCCCAAACCTCTAGGTCATTTATAAAATTGTAGCTTAGCTCCAGCCTTCAGTTTACTGGCCAGTCTTCTTGTCTCTAAGTGCTTTCCCTGACAATGACTAGCAACCCTGATAAATTAATCTGGCTACAAATTGACCAGAGGTGATAATGTCCATCTGATAGAAACTACCAGGGAGATAATTGCTGTCCTGCAAAGTGAGGTTAACTTGCTGAGTTAGGGACCACACACTATAGATAGGATGGGGTTCTTCACCAAAGGAAGACACAGACTTGTTATAGTGTTTTGGGGGAGGGATGGTGTTTAGGTCAAATTTCAACTTTGCTCAAAGCAAAGCAGGCCCATTTATAATTGAATGGACATCAGGATTGGACTGAGAGGGGAACTCAGCATCCTGTTTCCTTAGAAACTACAAAGTTAAGATAAATGTGGAAAGCTGTGTGCAAGCCCCTTCTGTGAAACTCTGCCTGAGCTGGAAGTTGAAGTTGTTTTTCTCCATTAAAATGACTTAGATCCTGCAAGCAAGAAAGAGGGGTTTCATTCTCACTAAATGTGATTTTAAATAGCAAAGTTTCTGATGATCTGATTGTAGAGAACCAGTTTTCTCCCGCCCTTGGTGAATTAAAAAGGTGTGTTTTGTTTTCAGTTGCAAAGAAAAGATTTTTCCTTTCCTTCTCCTCAGCTGTCTACTTAGGTCTTTCTTGAAATAATAACCTGGCTTCTGTATTCAAATAAGAAGGAGGAGAGAGTTCAAATGAATATGTAGTACCCTCCACAGAAGTAGGCCTACTTTTGGAGTGATTATTTGCCATTTACAACCACTCAGCAAATATTTGTTTAGATCCTATTACGTGTTTATTATTGCAAAAAAGATAGAATTTCCATCCTTGAACTGCTTTTAGTTTAAGGAGGGAAACATCATGGAAGGAAATGAACCCAGCAAGCCATGATAACAATGAAGGATTTTGGCATCAACTGGGGAGAACAAAAAGGAAAGACTTGTAACTCCTGATCTAATGGTTGTAGCCCCACTCGAGGTGAGATACCAGCAGGAGGGAGACTGAAGTTTTTTTTTTTTTTTTTTTAAGATTTATTATTTATTTATTTATACAAGCACTGAGTACAGTCAGAAGCACGGGAAGGTGAGAGAATTCACCAGAGACATGGTGGGGAGAAGAACAGGCAGACTGACGAAGTACACTGCTGAGGGGAGCAGCAAGCATAGCAGGAGAGGTCTGTGTGCCTTGTAGGACCCTCGCCAGCGGCCTGGGATCGAACTGGTGCTACAGAGGCTGCAGGCAGCTTCACAGCGCAGCACTCAACTGCTGTGCCACCAGGGAGGCCGTAGATTGAAGTTTTAAGGTGAGGAGGAGACTTCTTGAAGATAGATGACCGGATTAAGAAGATGTGGTACATATATACAACGGAATATTATGCAGCAATGAAAAAAGATAAACACATGCAATTTGCAGTAACATGGATGAAGCTGGAAGGGATCATGCTCAGCAAAATAAGCCAGAAAGAAAAAAGAAAAATACCGGATGGTCTGACTCATAGCAGAAATTTATTTATTTTTATTTTTTTCTAAGACTTATTTATTTATTTATACAAGAACTAGGTAGAGTCAGAAGCATGGGAGGGCGAGATAATTCACCAGAGCCAGAGCAGGGAGCAGAACAGGCAGACTGATGAAAAACACTGCTGAGGGGAGTAACGGGTGGCAGGAGAGGTCTGTGCACCATGTGGGACCCTCACAAGTGGCCAGGGATCAAACCAGTGCTGCAGCTTCACAAACCAGCACTCAACTGTTGCACTGTAGGTGAGGTCCCATAACAGGGATTTAGAAGACCTAAATAAGGGACCAGGAAAAAGACTAATTGCAATAAAGTAAAAATCCAAATCAACAAGCAACTATAGACCAGAGACACAATACAGTGGGGGGTGGAGGAGGAGAAGGAGGATTAGGGTCAGAAAAAGGGGGTGAGGATTGTATGGGGAATATTACCAAAATGAAAATGCATACATTATGCAAAAAATAAAAATGATGTATTATATAAAATAAAATAATTTATTAAAAAATGAAATTACAAGGGCCTCCCGGTGGCGCAGCGGTTGAGTGTTGGGTTGCAAAGCTGCCTGTGGCCTCTGCGGTGCCAGTTCGATCCCCATCTGCTCCAGAGGAGGGTCCAACATGGCACGCAGACCTCTCCTGCCGCCCACTGCTCCCCTCAGCAATGTACTTCGGTCCTTCTGCCTGCTCTGCTCCCCGCTCTGGCTCTGGTGAATTCTCTCACCCTCCAAGCTTCTGACTGTACCCAGTGCTTGTATAAACAAAACAAAACAAACAAACAAATAAAATATGCCTCTATTAAAAAAAAGAAAAAAATGAAATTACACATCCTATTCCTATCCATTGATAAGTTTGCTTAGATGCTTGAATTTATAAAATTGACATATCAAAATTAAAAAAAAATTGGTAATTGTAGCTCCACAGCTGATGTGCCCACTGCCTCTCACAGGCAATGCGGAGGGCAGGGGAGAGAGGCTGGGGTCTGAGGAGAGGCAGTCTCTGAGCATGCAAACAGGGTTCCCCTGGAGTTCTTCAGTTTCTCTGCTTAGACTTTTCTCTCTCATTGTGAGAGTTTACCCAGCTTGCTCACTGGCAGCATAGGAGACCTGAGGACTTAGCGCTGCCCGCCCCCCTTCTTCCCTAGGGGCAATCCTCAACCACTGAGAGTTGGCTTTGGGTGACTCAATCCCAGCCTCCTCTCCCTGGCTTGGTTTTCTTGGTCATATTGAGAGTCTTGGGTGCGACTGAACCTCAGTTTCCTACAGAGGTAACACTCTCATTAATGCATACTTTTTAGCATTTATTCCATTCATGCTAATTTCCCATATTCCTCTCTTGCTTCCTTGGATAACTTTTCAGATAAATTGCCTACACCCCAGTCCTTGTTTTCGGATCTGCTTTCGGGGGGAACCCAAACTCTGTAGTAAACCTCTTCCCCATGAAAGAATAGTATACAAGAAGTAGGAAAAGGACTCAGAGGTCAAGGAAGATATAGAGGAAAGTGGTGAATTCCCGAATTAACAGAAGAAATAAGAACTTTCCTGCTTGGGCCTCCCTCGTGGCGCAGGGGTTAAGACACAACCTATGAAGCAACCCGCAGCTACTGCAGCATGAGTTTGATTCCCAGCCGGCCAGGGAGAAACCCACATGGCGGGACAGACCTCTCCTGTCTTGCCCGCTGCTACCCTCAGCAGTGTACTTTGGTCCATCTGCCTGTTCTGTTCCCTGCTCTGTCTCTGGTGAATCCTCTCACCCCCCATATCTCTGGCCTGTACCCCAATTCTTGTATAAAAATAAATCTTTAAAAAAAAAAAGAAGAACTTTCCTGCTTAAGCAACTTCGGTGAGTCTAAAATGATCTTGGGGTCCAAGCTACGGCCAATGGGACTTGTGTAGACAAGTTAGAGCAGAGAATTTGGCTACCTGAGAGGGAAGGTAGAGAAAACTGAATGCACTGATTAGCATGAAATAACTGAACTTCTCTGTTTTGCTGAAGACTATTACATATGAGAACTTATTTCTGCGAGAAAGTGTAACTAGCAATAAAATATAATTGCTAGCCCTGTGCACAGGTGTTTGAGGGATGCTCAATTCCGTGGGATTCAATGACCACACCGTATTAAAGGAAAAAGGATTTATTGTGAGCAACAGAGGCGATGTGCGAGCATAATTATAAACAGTGCCCCAAACCCAACCAAACTGATGAACATGCATACATACTGTACAGTTTCCTCAGAAATTAGCATCACGGAGGCAAGGAGTCAGCACTCCAGAAAACAGCATCATGGAGGCAAACAGGCAGCACTCTGGAGAACAGCCTCACAGAGGCAAAAATGTCAGCACTCTGGATAACAGCATGGGAGACATATCCACATCCAGCAGCTGCAAGCAGCAGCAGCTAGGCAACCAATGTCTTTTTATCTCCCAAGGTCGGATATGGCCAGTATCCAAGCCCAGGGATTCATGGTGGGCTGGCCACATTCCTGTGCACGATGCCCCGGACTTACATAACCAACCTATTTATTGGTGGCCCCAGACATCGCGAACAGTTACATAACCAGCCCTATCTTTTGGCTCCTGGTCTGGGCGCTGGCCAGGCTCCCGGACCAGGGGGCCAAAAGGTGGTCGCACATCTTCCAATGTCCCCGGCAAAACAACATTAACACTTTATTTTCCTACATTTCGGCTCTACAATTTGGGGGAACATAGGGCCGATTTTGATACCAAAAACTATGGGCAAGTGCCGAAGACCAGCTTTTGGCAAAATGTCAGGTCAGAAGTCCTGGAAAGGAAAAGACGGCCTAGGTGAAGCGAAAGGCGCTGAGGGGAAGGGGATGAGGTAGAATAAGGAGACACTGACACTTGGTGAGGTGATAGTATCTTTTACTGAGAGATTCAGCGGGGTCTTTATTTATACTTCTTAGCAAGCCAAGAGATGTCGTCATTATATACATAGAAACAAAGCTGAAATAATTAGTGTATCCCCTTTTTATAGACTTTTGTCCACTATGTGCTGTTAACAAGAAGGCAACCTTCAAGGTTAATGAAAAAACTAAGCCTTACACTAAAACTCATTGTTTCAGCTAAACAATAACTTAAGACAGTGGATAGTCACCAGTACAGCCCTATCAACTAAAGCCCAAGCAAGAAAAGACTTTTCTTATTTGCATGGCCTTCAGCCGGGGACCAGTTGTTACTCAGTTATTAGAACATTTTCTACCTAGAAACATTTTAACTTAAATAGCTTTATTTAAAAACTTTCCCAAGAAACTTTAAAAGAAGGCAAAAGAAGGAACTACCAGAATTATTGTGCTGGATTGCTTGTCAGGCATGTACAATAAATTGTCTCCCATTGTCAAGTGGGCCAAATTGTTCAATAATTTTTAAACAGATATTTTTTCACGCCATCCACCCCCAGTCTGCTGACACATACTATTCACTGCCCAATATACTTTTTAATAATATTTTTTTTTCTCTTTATGACCAAGAACAAAAATTAAAGGGATGCCAGCTCTTCATCCCCACGGTGTGAGGCCCTTTACTGGGTTCCAGTGTGAAAGAAAACCAGTCCCTTCAGGTATTGTCCGTTGTGGAAAGCAAAAGTCCTCCATTGCTGGAAAAACAGTTCATCAGTCCAAGCCAAAAAAATCTGGAGGCATTAGCCAAAACAAGACAGCAAATATGTCAAAATCTCAAAAAAAATTCTTAAAATAGTTTAATTTATGTAGAACACAAATTCTCCCAACTTTGATCCCAAGCTTTAAGAGCTTAGCAAAAGTTTGTAAACTAAATCTACTTTTAAACCATATTATCTATTTTTGCATAAAATCACACGACAAAATAACTAAATAGCAATTTTAGCTGGCTTTGTTGGAATACTCCATATATGATCAGAGCAAACCGTTGGCATCCGGTCCATGTAGGCTTTAGGAACAAAAGTTGGTTTCATCAGACTCCACTTGGGCTTTCTTCTTTTTAAGGATACCAGGGACTTTTCGTTGGCTGGGTTATTCAGTTCTGCCAATGGAGGCAAGCTTCCTCACCTTCTTTGGAGGTTTCTGGAACCCTATGAACAAAGCAAACAGGTTCTCCTCTTCTTGGTTCAGCTCTGTTGTAACTTTGGAAGAACTTCACGCAAAGCCACACAATTAAACTTATGTCCAAATTGTTTTTTTGTTTAAGCAGACAAAATCCCTATGGAAGTTATGCAAAAACAGACTCTGAGCTAAGTATTAAAAGATTACTATCACTATTTTCATGCTGTATTGGTATCAAGGGGAGAGAAAATGCAAACACAATGCTGGAAAAAAGAATTGTAACCTTGCTGCAGATCATGGTCACCAAAACAAGAAAACTTTGTGGATTCAGAACAAAATCCAAAAAAAAAAAAAATTACCAGTAGTATGTAAAAAAAAAAATTGAAAATATCAGGTGTATTTAGTCCTGTGCAGGAAATTTGTACTCTCAACAGTTCCATCAATAGGAATCCATTGAGGTCTTTTTTTTTTTTCCTATTTTTCCAGAAATAATTTTTGGAATAACTATCAATAAACAGTAAACAATCAACAATCAACAAACAATTGAAGTATACAATATTACAAGGTGACAATCACCACTGACAATTTGCATACATATCAGGTACTGAGAGGTTTTATACACATTTTAGAAAACCAGTGTTAACTTTTTTGTACATGCTAAAGTTTTACCATTTTCCCAAGTGACAATGCTTCCTTTCCAGTTTTACTTTACTGGGTAAGCCAAATAGAATAAATTTATCTAATGTCTTTCCACGGAGGAAAGGGAGAAATTTTGTGGAGTGTCTCAGGAGCTCTACTGAGGTTTCACAAAATTTTCTTGCATCAGCCAAATGACAGGCTACCAAATTTGTACTTGAATATAGATTTCTGGGAATCTTTGCCATAAATATCAGCAAAACAACAGAAACAACAATATCAAATCTCTATGAAGGCATCGGCT
Organism: Talpa europaea; assembly: GCF_964194135.1. Classification (NCBI taxonomy): domain Eukaryota; kingdom Metazoa; phylum Chordata; class Mammalia; order Eulipotyphla; family Talpidae; genus Talpa; species Talpa europaea. The sequence continues at coordinate 6,840,701 of NC_140075.1, read as the reverse complement.
TAGTTCAGTATTACAATGTTGACAATTTTACTGAAATGGCCTGTGCAGCAACATGAAAGGAAGCTTTAGTATTAATTAATTTCTTTTTTATGTGAATAAATTGATTAAATAATGCAATACAGTTAAATTTCCAACACATATTATTGTTTTTCTTTAAACCTATTATATGTAGTTTTTATAAACCAAGGCAGATAAAGTTTAATTTCCCTCAAACCTTTTATGACTTACTACATACCCTTAATTTTAGTTTTTTTTTATTTTTTCACACTCTGTCACAACCACACATTTTAATTTTAAGACAAAACTAATCTCCCTTTCTTTTTTTTTTTTCATTTACCATCAGTCATTAATTGCTCTTTCTCTTTTTTTTTTTTTTCTCTTTTTTTTTTCTCTTTTTTTTTAAGATTTATTTATTTATTTATACAAGCACTGGGTACAGCCAGAAGTACAGGAGGGTGAGAGAATTCACCAGAGCCAGAGCAGGGAGCAGAGCAGGCAGAAGGACCGAAATACACTGCTGAGGGGAGCAGCAGGCGGCAGGAGAGGTCTGCGCGCTATGTGGGACCCTCCTCCGGTGGCCGAGGAGCAGCCAGGGATCGAACCGGCGCTTCAGAGGCTGCGGGCAGCTTCGCAACCCAGCGCTCAACTGCTGCGCCACCGGGGAGGCCCTCTTTCTCTTTTCTTCAGACACAACTAAAACTTTTAACAAATCATGATGGTGGTTTCCTTTCATTAGTCCAGAACACAAGGAGGTGCTTTATGTGTTCGCCACCCCAAAATGTTACTTTAAACATTGTAGGTTATTAAAATTGACTTAAAAACAGTATAGCTTAGTTGCACTTAGTAAAGTTAATATGACCAAAAAATTTACATATATATTTACGTTTTTAGTCAAGGAAAGAAAAATACTTTAAAGATACATTTAAACAGTAGATTATTAATATTTAACATTATAACTTTAAGGCATATATGCTTTGAATATCATAAAATTTAAACTAGTTTTTATGTATTAAAACATTCTAGATTATGATCTCAAAATCTGTTTTTATGAGAACTTATATAGGCGCCATTTATAATTAGTCCTCCAGAGGTAAAAAAAAAAAAAAAAAAACCACAAAGACAGACACAAACAGACACAGAGATTTCTCGATATACATTTAAACTTTTGGCCATATGCATTTATTTTAAAACATAGTTATTTTACCAATATGTGTGAAGATACTGAGGTTTTTAATAAGTTAAAAGCTAAAATCTGTGCAGAAAATAAATGTCTAATCTTAATTATTGCCAAAGACCTTGGTTTCAAGACCACAGTAGTCACGTCAGTTTTTACTAACATTTTAGATAAGAAAAAAAAAAATTGAGTTTATATTTTTAAGAAATGATCCTTTGGCTTTAGGTTGTCAGTGCTTTATTTCATTGAGAATGAGCATATTTTAAAACAAAAAGAACACTGTTATCTTAAGAACAGGAGAAGAGGTAAATTTTTACAGTCTGCTGTTTTTAGGCTTTTATCAAAATCTGAGGCTTAGTATTTAGCTCAAAAATGTCTGTATTACCACTTTATATTTTACCTGGTTAATTAGTTTTAACAAGAAACTTAACCTTTACAGGTCTAATAAGTAAATTTAAAAGCTTTTAATTAACCAATAAACATTTGGCATGGCTTGTTAGCAAGTCCAAAGTAACTCAGCAGTTTTTACCTTAGACAAATTAGATTTTAAAATGAGAAAAACACAGGGAAATAGAACTTTTTTCCTGGAATGAACCAAAATAGTTTTTTTAAGGTGGACAATTTGAATCCCTGGTGGGGCTTGATATTGATCTAAATGTTTGGCCACTATCCAGTGGCAGATAGTGGGGCTATGTTTATATCCTTATGGCAACCGGGTGAACATGTATTATCAGCCTTTCCATGTAAAAGCAAACTGCTCCCACTTGTCTTGTGAGATTAGGATGGTGAAAAAGGCATTGGCTAAGTCTAGCACTGTATACCACTATCCAGGGTGTCCTTGAATATTTTCAATAAAGGTAACAGTATCAGGGACTGCAGCAGTCAATGGTGGAGTTACCTGATTTAATTGTCTATAGACCACCGCCACGATCCGTCGCTTCTTGGACTGGCCAAATCAGATTATTCCAAGCAGTGGTGGTGTTTATCAGCACTCCAGTATTAACATAATCTTTAATAGTCTGTTCAACTTTGTCCTTCCCACCCAGAATATGATATTGTTTAGCAGTTATCAACCGGGAGGGGGCCGGAAGATCAACGGGAGGCTGTTTCAACTTTCCCACCACTACATTATGTATTATTAACATTTTGATGGCAAAATTATAATCCCTGTCTTTTTTAAGTGTAATGACATTCCCTTTAGGATGTCAATCCCTATGATATATTCTGGAATTGGAATGATTACTACTGAATAGGATTTTGGGGGTAACCCACTAATACTTATACATACAGTGGTCTGGGTGGCTCGAATATCTTTTCCTCCCAGACCTTGCATGATGATAGCCATTTCTTTAAATTTTTTTAGGGTTTCCATAAATTAGGGTGGCCTCCACTCCCGTGTCCACTAAGGCCTGTGCTTGAGTCACATTTCTCATCAATCAAATCATCCAATCTGTGCCATAAGCGGTCATAAGCAGATAACAACAACCAGCCCCGCTGGGATATTCCTCCCGGTTCTTTCCCCTTTTCAACTGGGACTTTCTGAAGGGTGTGGATTAATTGTGGCGGGGCAGCACATCTTGGAGCAGACCATCCCAAGACTCACTAAGGCCATTCTCCACTGCCCATTCCTTAGCCAAAGCAGCAAAGCTTGGACCTTCCCACCCAGGAATATCCTGGGCAGCAGCAGCGACCTGAGACAAGTGTTTAGCAAAGAAAGGCATGGTCCTTATCGTCACATGGAATCCTGCTGACTATGCCAATTATGTAACTAGCAATAAAATATAATTGCTAGCCCTATGCACAGGTGTTTGAGAGAGGCTCAATACAGTGGGATTCAATGATCACACCATATTAAAAGGAAAAAGGATTTATTGTGAGCAACACAGGTGATGCACAAGTAAAATTATAAACAGTGACCCAAACCCGACCATGCATACATACTGTACAGTTTCCTGAGAAATCAGCATCACAGAGACAAAGAGTCAGCACTCCGGAAAACAGCATCATGGAGGCAAAAAAGAAGCACTCTGGAGAACAGCATGGGAGACATATCCACGTCCAGCAGCTGCAAGCAGCAGCAGCTAGGCAACCACTGTGTTTTTATCTCCCAAGATCGGATATGGCCAGTATCCAAACCCAGGGATTCATGGTGGGCTGGTCACATTTCTATGCACGACGCCCCGGAGTTACATAACCAGCCATATTTCTTGGTGGTCCTGGACATTGTGAACAGTTACAGAACCAGCCCTATCTTTTGGCTCCTTGTCTGGGCACTGGCCAGGCTCCCGGATCAGGGGGCCAAAAGGTGGACGCACATCTTCCAATGTCCCTGGCAAAATGACATTAACACTTTATTTTCCTACAGGAGGCAGCTCACTCCAGACGCCAGTCCATATGATAAAGCTCTATTAGTTAAAGCAGCATGGCACTGGGGCAAAAACAGGCCGGCCACTGGAATATAACGAGGGCCCAGGAACCCACCCTCATCAGGATTGACAGTGACTCTGCGACAGAGGAGACAGAGCAGGCACTGGAGCAGGGAAAGTGGGGAGATGGTGCTGGGAGAAGCAGACAGACACACGCAGCAGTGTGAAGTAGGTCCTGCCCCAACCCCTACAGAAGGGTAAACTCAAGCGGATAAATGCCTGTTTCCATGTGTGACCTCACCTCCTTCATGCAGCAAACCTAAGGATATGACACCATGAGCAGAAACCCTAAAATACTATTTCCTAAAGATTAGAAGTGAATTATCCCAACAAAAGCACAAGTCTAATGTAAGTGCAGGGACAGGTGCTGGGGTGGAAAAGAACCGCAGGATACACAATTTCAGAGTCGAGTAAAGTTTCTCTTCCCGAAGGGCTGGTGACCCCCGTGGTCACTCACTTCTGCTGGACGTCTATTGTCTTTCTGCACCACTCCCCCTCCCTGGGCTCCCTCCTGCCTCTCTCCGTGTCCCTTCCCTCCCGCTTCAGGCCTTCCCGCATCCCCCTCACACACATACTCAGGGCCTCTCAGTAAAAGGCACACGGTGGGTGACGGGCGACTGTCCAGCTGTCTAGACAGGGACTCAGGGCACTGTTATGACAGATGGTGTCCACCACAGTGGACACGACAGGTGGGGAATGGAACTTGGACATGAGGATTTGTCTATTCACCTCCATAGAGGCCTGAGCCAGACACAAAATCACATCTACACACCAAGTGTGATAATTACTCTCTGTGACGCACTGCAGGATGCTCCAATTAAAACACTCAAATAAACACACACTTTTCCTCTGGAGGAAGGTCCCTGAGGGCTGGAATGTGGACCGTATCCAACACGCGGACATCAGTTCCAGAGCTCAAATAGCCCAGCCCTGAGGCCCTGCTCTGTCCAAGAGGCGGCGCAGGACGGGGTGCAACATCCTGTGAGTGCTCAGAGGCTCCCCATGAGCCCCGACCATGGAGTGAGAGGCCGGTATGCCCTCCGTACTGTCATGGGGACAACCTCAGGAAAGAGACTTGACACAGCAGCGGGAACTCCCCCCCCCCCAAGATTGCAGGTATCTGCCTCCAGCCCTTTGCAGGGGAGAATCCACTCACACTTCAAAGTTTTCTAATTCAAGCTTATTTCTAGACTTGAGAATGTGCCCTCAGCAAACTATTCATTTTCTAAATCATGACAACTAATGCTGAAGGTGCCCACTTTGCTCAATGTCCCACTGCCGTGTCAGCCTGGGGAGACGCGATGAGAGAAAACATTCTTTTTTAATTTAGGATGGTCAACGATATTGACTTAATACATTGATCATATTAAAAGACTTTGATATATGGGAGATGTGACGGTTAATGTTAATACCTAGGATTTTAGCATCAGCACAATTGGTGTGTTTTGGATACTAAACAAAAACACAATTAATGGAATTAGACTGTATTGAAGAAATGCTAAAGGAAATTAAAAAAATAACAATCATACTTATTGTTAAATTCAGAATGTTAAGCATTTCTGTCCTAAACATCATGACAGATATCAGTCAAGTAGGTACTCAATAACATTTACAGCAATATGTTGACCACTTAATGGCTCTGACACAAACGTGAGGCTGACAGGGCCTTGTGACTATTTATGGTCGTGAACTTCGGATTTTTCCCCAACTCCATCACTCGTAATATAGTAAAACAAAGTCACAATATTTAAACAGGACCTGGAGTAGATACATGTCAAATGTTATTTTATCATTTTAAATTTGTATATAAATCACTCAACAGATGTCAATATTATTAAAATATATTAAAAACTTAATATTATTAAGTACCCTAATTTATTTCCTTGTTTTTATTAAATTTCGGGAATTATTCCCAACAATGTGTTGCAATTATTTATATTACCATATTCTCCAAAAAATCCTGCCTCCCAGGGCCTACCCCTCCGCCACCCCACAGAGGGGGGAGAGGACGAGATGGGGGGAGGAGAGCAGGCAGGGCTTCCCCGTGTCCAGAAATCCCCACTCACACATGGCCATGGGGGAGGAACAGAACCACACCAGGGGGACCCGGGGGCCCTGGGACCGGCAGGGACAGCCACACACACAGATCGTCAGGCTCAGCCCTGTAGTGGCCTCCTGCCTGCACAGACGTGCATGAGTCTGAGGGGGCCAGAGGGGCCAGGAGGGACCCGGGGTTGACGAGCCCATCCTCCAGGATGAGACTCTGCGGGAAATGTGGTCTCTGGATCCTCAGATGTGGGGGGTAAGGGGCAGGGAGATGAGGAGTCGAGGGGACGGACCAGGAGGCAGCAGTGAGACCACAGGGGCAGGAATCTGACAGAAGAGGCATCAGGACATGCTGCACAGGGACGCGGAGCCCAGATCATTCAGTTCCAGGACAGTGTCGGGTCCTGGGGAGCAGGAATATGGGGACCCGCACACCCCATCTCCCTGCACACCTGTCACTGTGGGGCCTCCCCAGACCAGGGCTGTGCTGGAGGAGCAGGGACAGGCTCTCCAGGGTGCGGAGGTGCTGGGCATGGTCATGTGTCCTCTGGGGCTGTGCCCTGGACAAACTCTGGGAGATGTGCTCGGCCGAGATGCTGGGGCCTGGCAGGAGGCAGGAGAGCGGGGCTGGGGCAGTGGGGAATGGCTGTCAGTTGGGCTATGAGATCAACCAGAGCAGAATCCTATGATCACCGAAATGTCCTCCTTCCCAACCCCAGATCCAATGTGATAAAGGTGCGTTTCTAGAGCTGAACACAAAAGGCTCAACAGAGAGGAAGAGACATGGAGCTGCTTCACTCGACAGCCTCAGAGTGACCACTGGGACACACCTCTGACTGTCCTTGTAGGTGTCATCTTTTATTCAGCTCGTTGTTTTTACACAGATGATGGCTCCTGGGGTGACCAATCTCAGGCCATGACAGAATTCGTCCTCCTGGGGTTCCCCACCCAGGGGAACATGGGCTTCCTGCACCCACTGCTCTTCTCCCTGGTCTACCTGTGCGCCCTGCTGGGGAACGGGCTCATCGTCCTCATCACCACCCTGGACCAGCACCTCCACACCCCCATGTACTTCTTCCTGAGGAGTCTGTCCTTCTTGGACCTCTGCCTCTCCAGGGTGGGGAGGGGCAGGGCATGGTCACATGTCCACTGGGGCTATGTCCTGGACAACCTCTAGAAGGTGTGCTGGGCGGAGAAGCTGGGGCTTGGACAGGAGGGGGAGCAGCAAGATTGGGGCAGTCAGGAGGGACAGTCCATCGGGTTTGTTGAGAGGTTTGAGATTGTACTTCTTAATGTTCTATGAATTTAGGATCAATTAATATCTTTAAGCCTTACACAATTTTCAGGACATGTTTTGACAGTGTGATCATGTCCCCTCACAGGAGATGGAAATGAAAGTTTGAACACAGCAGCACACACAAATGAGGGTATGAGACTCCATGCCACGTAGAAGGAGCAATTACCAGCTAAATAAATTGAATCATTATCCTATGCTGATAATGCACTTATGTTCAATATTGGAAGATTTTTTTTTAATATTTTAGATAGAGGCATGTTTTATTTATTTGTTTGTTTGTTTGTTTTTGTTTATACATGCACTGTGTACAGTCAGAAGCGCGGGAGGGTGAGCGAATTCACCAGAGCCAGAGCGGGGAGAAGAGCAGGCAGAAGGACTGAAGTACACTGCTGAGGGGAGCAGCGGGCGGCAGGAGAGATCTGCGCGCCATGTGGGACCCTCCTCCAGTGGCCGGGGAGCAGCCGGGTATCGAACCGGCGTCGCAGAGGCCGCGGGTATCTTTGCAACCCAGCGCTCAACCGCTGCGCCACCAGGGAGACCCAATATTGGAAGATTTGACAAAGTTTCTTCCTCTTTATTTTTTCATACAGATGATGGCTGCTCCAGGGTTGGCCAATCTCACGGCCGTGACAGAATTCGTCCTCCTGGGCTTCCCCACCCAGGGGACCATGTGCTTCCTGCACCCGTTGCTCTTCTCCCTGGTCTGCCTGTGTGCCCTGCTGGGGAACGGGCTCATCGTCCTCATCACCACCCTGGACCAGCAACTCCACACCCCCATGTACTTCTTCCTAAGGGATCTGTCCTTGTCGGACCTCTGCCTCCTCTCAGCCACGGTCCCCGAGTCCATTGCCAAATCTCTGAGGCACAGCCGCTCCATCTCCTTCCCAGGCTGTGTTGACCAGGTCTTTGTGCTGGTTATTTCAGCAAAAGCGGAGCTTCACCTGCTCACAGTGATGAGCCTGGACCGCTATGCTGCCATCTGCCACCCCCTGCACTATGAGGTCATCATGAGAAGGGACAGGTGTGGGCAGCTGACAGCTGTGTCCTGGCTGGGTCGGGGGTCTCTATGCTGTAATGCACATAGCTGGCACCTTCTCATTGTCCTACTGTGGGTCCTGCGTGGTGGTCCACCAGTTCTTCTGTAATGCCCCCCAGTTATTTTCTATTTCCTGCTCAGGAAATTTAATGAACAAACTTGTCCCCATTTTCATTAGTGTGGTCTGGAGTATCAGATGTTTTATTTTCATTGTCATTTCCTATGTCCACATCTTCTCTGCTGTCAGGAAGATCCCATCCACAGAAGTGAAGACCAAAGTCTACTCTACCTGCCTTCCCCACCTGCTGGTTGTGGTGCTATTTCTCTCTGCTGGAAGCTTTGCTTATCTGGTGCCGACCTCAGGGACCCAGTTCACGTCTGACCTGGTCATTTCTATGTTCTACCGATTGTGCCCCCCACCTTTAACCTCGTCATATACAGTCTGAGGAACCAAGCCATGAAGTCAGCTGTGGGGAAACTGATGAAGGGCCAGTATACCAGCATTTGAGATATTGTTGTTTTCCTAAATTAATTACACCATCTACATTCATGAACCCAGCAGTTATTTAGATTTTCCCTCTAACTATTATTGTCACCATTTTAAAGTAAAATAAGACTTATCATTACAGATTTCCTTTGACAAAGTTTAACCTTTTTCTATTCTTCAAAAATATATTTCCTGTGCCTCCCTGGTGGCACAACGGTTGAGCACTGGTTTGCGAAGCTGCCCGCAGTCTCTGCAGTACTAGTTCAATCCCTGGTCGCCAGAAAAGGTCCCACATGGTGCTCAGACCTCACCTGCTGTGCCCGATGCTCCCCTCAGCGGTGTATTTTGTCAGTCGGCCTGCTCAGCTCCCTGCTCTGGGGCTGGTGAATTCTCTTACCCTCCCGTGCTTCTGACTGCAACCAGTGCTTGTGTAAATAAATAAATAAGTCTTTAAAAAATGTATTTCCTAAAATAATGCAGCCATTTTTCAAAACTCATATCTGTGTGACATTCAATATATGAATCCTAGTTTTTTAAATATTATGGCTGGTATGTGAAAGAATGTTCTATATAGAAATCACTCATCTCCAACATTTACATGAAATCAAGCAGTTGTAAAGGGGGTTTGTCCTTGGGAGTACACGGTCACGGGACCCCAGGTCTGGGCACTCGGTACCCACAGCCCCTGTGTGTGTCTCCACTGAGGATCCCGCCTTGTGGAGGGGAGGGAAGGGGAGACAGAAATTGAGGCCTCGCAACCCTCACGATTTGTAATGGGGCAACATCCTCCAAGAGAAATCCATTCTTCTGTTCAAAAGTCAAGTAGGAATTGCACTTGAAATGAATTTCCCACAGATGGGTGCAAGTTTCTTAAACAATCTGAATCTCGGTTGTTTCCATAGCCTACCTATTGTAAACAGTGCTGCAATAAACTGTTGGTACAGGCGTCCTTCTGAATTAATGTGTTTTTGTCCTTTGGGTAGATCCCTAGGAGTGAAATTGCTGCATCATATGGAAGCTCCACTTTTATCAGTGTGAAGAATCTCCACACAACTCTCCATAGTGGTTGGACCAGTACATACTCCCACCAGCTGTGCAGGAGAGTTCGTTTTTCTCCACATCGGATGTCCCCTCATTGATGACTGGATCAAGAAGATGTGGTCTACACACATAATGGAATATTACTCAGCAATCAAAAAAAAAAAACACTGATGCCATTCACAGCAACATGGATGGAGCTGGAAGGGATCGTGCTCAGTGACATAAGCCAGACAGAAAAAGAAAAATACCTGATGGTCTCACTCATAGCAGGAACATAGAGGATCCACATAAGAGAACAGGAAAAAAAATTATAATAAAGTAAAAATCAACACCAACAGGCAACTATAAACCAGACACACTGCAACGGGGAGAAGGGAGCAGGATCAAAACAGGTGGGGAGAGCACAGGGCACGGCAGTGATGCTCGTGGGTGAGTGGCTACTGGGATCTCACAGGGATTACACCTGAGATGAGAAAGCACACGTTGTGCAAAAAATGAAGAATGATGTAAAAATATATAAAAAATATTAAAAATAAAAAAGAATCGGAGTCTATGATTGAAACCTCTGTTTCATGGTCATTTATACGGCGTTTTGATGTGATTGCAGTCCTTTGAAAGTGTTTTTTTTTATGTGAACGAATTTTGAAGAACTATGTTTCGTCTATTAAGTTTTACAATTTTTAAGACACTTGTTGCTCTTGTGTTTATTTTTAGGAGTCCACATTTGAGGGGTTCACAATGTAGTTTGTTTATGTCCTGCACCAGGTCTTCTTCTCCACTTTCTGGTACGTCGGGGATTATGTCACTTTCTACATCATGTAAAGTGAAGTACGGCAATGTCTGTAAATTTTATTCTCCACAGTTTCTGTGCTATTAACGCCAGGCCTCACAGCTGCTCACCCACCCTAAGAACATGAGCTGGGGGAGGCTCCTCCCTCACGCGTCTTCTCTGCAGCAGGACACGGTGTCTCCAAACATGCCTGACGGATCATAGCAGACTCAGTCAGACAATGTTTCTCTTATAACATGCATGTTAATGACCAGACCGAGTCCAGAGATTTCAGAATAAAATATGTGTGGGGACATCCCCCAAGTTACTCATCCTTCCATGAAAGACCCTGAAGGCAGGTGTCTCCCCACTGGGCCTCCATCACTCTTGGGCCACAGCCTTTACACAATTTCTGTCTTGGCTTTGAGCGAAGCCTCTAGACTCTGTTGAGAAGAGGATTTGACCCCACAAGTGGGGTGACGTGGGGTCATGTTAATAATTGCCATTTGTCACGTCTTTGCTGTCTTGTTTGGGGCTCCATTTCTGCCCCTCTGTGTGTGTGGTGTCTCCTCACACTCCATGGAACACCTATGTGAGCACCCTTCTGCTTCCACAATTCCAAAGACAGGGAACCCCAAGGGTAATAAACAAGTGGCCGCACCACACTAGAGCACTCCTAGGCCTCAGAAACCCCTGTGAGCACAGGCCCTGCACTGGGAGAAGCCATGTGCACCCCAAACTCCTGAAAAGGGCGAGTGTCCATCCACACACGTGTGTCCCCACAACATGGAGCAACACCCCAGTCCAGACAATGGCCAGGCTTAGGTGGACAGTCTCTAAGGAGGACGCCCGGTGCCTGCAGAGTCACGGGCAGGAGGATTCAGGTCCAGACCTTGCTCCGAGCTCGCTGGCGCGTCCTGACTCCCGCATGAATGTGTTTGTTCCCATCCCGGGATGGGCTCATCCTGCGGGGCCAGCAGAGTCCAGGGCATGACCGTGTCATTATTCAGTGTTAACGTCTAATAAGCTGGGCGGATGCTGTCCTGCTGCTTCCTGGGACCTCTGAGAGCTGCCAGTGATGACACTTCAGCTCCTCACAATCAGCCCACACTTTCTGTTGTGTCCTCTTCCCTCAGCGTGTGCTGGACACCGGGGTCCACACGGTGGACAGACTCGAGTCTGTGTCCGGAGAGATTAAATGTGGGGTATGTGCTCCTGGGCTGAGAAGCTTTTCACAGCCGGGGTGAGCAGGAAGGACTAACCATTCTCTTCATGGGCTGAGGAGTTTCAAACAGAAGAGTGGAAGTAAGGATGCATGATCCCCCACAACCCGTGTGAGAATCACCCCAGCCCCTCCAGCCCCCCACGACCTTCTCCCTGAGGCCTAAAGGACTCCCCGCCTGATGCTGACCCAGCCTGCCCCTAACACGCAGGCAGAGCAGGGGAAAGGCAGAGTTGTCTCCCAGGCAGTGTGGGGGTCCAGAGCATTGGGGTTCACACTTCCCTGAGGCAGGATCCCCTAGGGGTAGTCATGTGTCTACCATGAGGACGAGGGGGGTCATGAGGGAGCACTGGTGGGGGGAAAGGGCCACAGTGACTGTCCCCCTAAAGGCCCCTGTGGGGATTCCTGGAGTTGGGAGAAGTGCCTGGCGCCATCACGTCTGCAGCCATGGCCAGACACCGCTGGGCAGCGCATGTCCCTACCCAGGACCCCAGCGGCTGGTCAGAAGAGGGTGATGGAAACTGGCAAGGAGTGAACACTGACCTGTCCTCACAGGGGTAAAAATAACAAAATTGCCTCTGACACACTCAGGGCACTAATTGCTCACTGAATGTGCTACAGGACGACCCAATTAACACATTCAAGTAAACACACACTTCCCCTCTGGAGGAAGGTCCCTGAGGGCTGGAATCTGGACAGTGTCCAACATGTGGACACCAGCTCGAGAGCTCAAATAGCCCAGCCCTGAGGCCCTGCTCTGTCCATGAGGCGGCGCAAGACGGGGTGCAACATCCTGTGAGTGCTCAGATGTTCTCCATGAGCCCCAACCATGGAGTGAGAGGTCAGGACACCCTCTGTCCCACCATGGGGACAACCTGAGGACAGAGACTCATCATGGAAGCTGGAAAAGCCCCCTCAGACTACAGGTATTCTGTTCGTAAACAGTTTTCAGAATAGAAATTGTTCAGACTTGAAAGACTTTAGATTTCAAGCTTCATTGTAGATTAGAGAAAGCACATCATCCAAAATAGTCATTTCATAAATAATGAAAACTATCGCTTCTAGAGTTGCACAAGTTCCTCAACGATGCACTGCTGCATCATCCTGGGGTTAAAATTCAATGAGAGAAAATAACTTTTTTTAATTGAAAAATCCAAATATTATGCATTTTAATGGCATCATCATATTAGTAGATTTTAATATACAATGCATATGACTTCATAACTATGATCTGGACACTCAGCTCAAAGAGTCAGTGCGTATAAGTATCAAATAAAATCAAAACAATTGATGCAATTAAATTGGGATTAAAAAACTCAAAATCAAAAAAAAAATACTTATAGTTAAAAATCAGAATATTAAGCCATTTTGTTCTGAACTATTGCAACAGATATAAGAGACAAGTGGAAATTCAAAAACTTTTTAAAGCAACATGATCACCACTTCATGTTTCTAACACTAACGGGAGGGCGGCACGGACGTCTTCTACTTTTGGACATGGAATTGGGATTTTTCTCCAACTCAACACTCAAGGATTGTTAGTGATATTAAAATAAAAAAACAAAATATTTTAACAATACCTGGAGAGACATGTATCAAACATTATTTCATCATTACAAATAGTATTTTAAATCACTCCTAAGATGTCTACAAATACTACCACCTGATATTTTCATTTATCTTCTAGTTTTTATTAAATTGCTTGGAATTGTATGTACACTGATGCATAGCCACAAGTTTATTCCCCACATTCCCCTTAAAAGTCCTGCCTCCCCAGGGCCTGCCGCTCCGTCACCTCATAGAGGTGGGAGAGGATGAGGTTGGGGAGAGGAGAGTGGGCAGGGCTGCCCCATGTCCAGACATCCCCACTCACGCACGGGCCTGTGGGGAGGAACAAACCCACAACCGGGGAACCCGGGGTACTGGGACCGGCAGAGACAGCCATACGCACAGACCGTCAGGTTCAGCCCTGTAGCGGCCTCCTCCCTGCACAGACGTGCATGAGTCTGAGGGAGTCAGAGGGGCCGGGAGGGACCCGGGGTGGACGAGCCCATCCTCCAGTAGGGACGTTGGGTGTGACCCAGGAGGAGACTCTGCGGGAAACATGGCCTCTGGGTCCTCAGATGTTGGGCTTCAGGGGCAGGGAGATGAGGAGACGTGGGGACAGACCAGTAGGCAGCAGTGAGGCCACAGGGGCAGGAATCTTACAGAAGAGGTGTCAGGACACGCCACACGGGGAAGCCAAGCCCAGATCCTTCAGTTCCAGGACAGTGTTGGTTCCCGGGTAGCACGAAAACAGGGACCCACACACCACATCTCCCTGCACACCCATTGCTGTAGGGCCTCCTCAGACCAGGGCTGTGCTGGAGGAGCAGGGACAGGGTCTCGGGGGTGGGGAGGGGCTGGGCATGGCCATGCGTCCTCTGGGGCTGTGACCTGGACAATCTCTGGGAGGTGTGCTTGGCGGAGACTCCTGGGCCTGGGCAGGAGGGGGGAAAGCAAAATTGGGGCAGTGGGGAGGGGCTGTCAGTCAGGCTATGAGATCAACCAGAGCATAATCCCATGATCAGCCTCTCCACTCCACACCCTGAGAGTGACTGCTGGGACATGCCTGTGACTGTCCTTGTAGGTGTCATCTAGACTCAACTGGAAGGTTTCACATATGTTGTACTCCATTCGATATTTTTATGCAAATGATGGCCACAGGTGGACATGGGGACACAAGGCCTAGGACAGAGATACCGGCAAAAACAAGTGGCCCCACCACACTAGCGAGCTCCTGTGCCTCAGAAGACGCCATCGCAAAATAGACTGCTCCAGGGGAAGCTGTATGCACATCACACGCCTGGCAAGGGCGAGCGTCCAAAGTACACAAAACCTCACGAATGCAACAACAGGAAGGACACCCCAACCCAACACAGCCTCAGAACCCCAGAGACGCTTTCCCCACAGGTCAGGAGGCTGCGGCCTCTCACACTTACTACTGAGGTTGAAGCAGCCCCGCTGCTGAGCCAGTGACCGAGCCACAGATGCCGGTTTGCGCTGTATAAAATCTCGTGCATTCCTGATGCTTCTTTTGATTTTCTCATTGGAGAGAATCTGAGTGTCCTGAATTAATCCTGTCACGTCATTTACTGTGGCATCTGACTGTGTCAAACTGATTCTTTCCATCCCTCCCGCTCGCTGTCCCCTGTTTCCCCCCAGGGCCTCTGGGGTGACAGAGCACCTGGGTCTGTTTTCTGACACTCACATGTGGGCATCGGGGCTGGACTCTGCGCAGCCAGGACAGAGGGAAGGACAGACATTCTCTTCACTGGCTGAGAAGTTTCAGCTAGAAAAGTTTTAGTGAGGACACGGGATCCCCGTGAACCCCACCAGAAGCACCCCAGCTCCTCCAGCGCCCTACGACCTTCTCCCTGAGCCCCTAAAGGACACCCTGCCTGAGGCGATGACCCCACCTGCCCCTGGCACCCACGAGAAGCAGGACAAAGGGGGTGTCATCTCCCGGGGGTCTCGGGAGAGCATCAGGGGTCACAGTGGCCACAGGCTGGATCCCCCAGGGACGGGACATGGGTCGTCCTCGAGGCCAAGGGGGATGGAAATGGGGCCGGCAGTGTGTGTCCCCCTAAACACGCCCATGGGAATTCCCGGAGTTGGGAAAAGCGCCAGGCACCCTTCCTTCTGTGGCCACAGCCCATGCCCGCTGGGCAGCGCATGTCCCTCACCCAGGCCTCGGCCAGCCCCGGGCTCCGAGCGGATGCCCCTGACCCCACCCCGCCTGCCCTCGGGGCCGAGTCTGCCTTGCAGAGTACTTAGGGCACAAATATTCCCATTTTAGTCAAAGGCGAACACTCATCGGGGAGGTTCAGGGACTTGTCTTGTGTGTCCTCTCGTCCTGCAGGCCCAGCCGGGACCGCACATGAAGGAGTCACTTCTGTCAGAGGAGGACGTGGACTTTGGTCATTCCGTGTCCCTCCATGCCCAGCCTCACGGTCCATACAGCTACCCCAGGACGGCCAGCTCTGCGCTGACCACTGTCCGGTTGGTGACAACGCCAGAGAGAGATTCCCCTTGCTCCCTGCATGCCTCAGCTCCCTTGAGCCCTGTCCTCCCTCCACACGGCTGCCCACGGGTCCCCCCCGCTGCTGGCCCAGGCTTGGGAAGCCGAGGCAGATACGGACCACGCCCTCCCTCCCCGCTGCCCGTGCCCTCGACCCCCTAAGGGACCCCAGCCTGGCTGTCTCCACCCCACTCCACAGGCAGGATTGTCCACATGAAGGCGACCTCCACGCGAGGTCAGCAGCAAGTCAGACTCTCAGGCACTGGAGGGGCCGGCAGGAGCGTCAGGAAAGGGATCTTGTTGCAGCGCCAACAACTCTTGCTTCAGGGATCCGGCTTCTGCCCAATCTCATCCAGGTCTGGGGTGTCTACTCGTTGTCCTCCTCAGCCTGTCCCACACTCTGCCCTCCTGCCCCCGCAAGTGCCTTCCCCCACCTGCTAGGCCCAGGAGGGCACAAGAGGGTGGCGGCAACTTTCCTGCTCCCTGTGGACAGGGCTCGTCCTGGCTCTGACGACAGGAGCCCCCGGTCCCTGCAGTGGTCAGGGTAGGTGCTAGGGCCTGAGGAGGAACCACGGTCCTGGCCACACAGGAGTAAAAACTAAGGAAATGACCCCTGACACAATCAGGGCACTAATGATCACTGGGATGTGCCACAGGACAACACCATTAGGACAGTGACCTGAAAAAAAGGACTTGTCCCTCTGGAGGAAGGTCCCTGAGGGCTGGAATCTGGAATTTGTCCAACAGGCGGACACCAGCTCCAGAGCTCAAATAGCCCAGCCCTGAGGCCCTGCTCTGTCCATGAGGTGGCGCAGGACTGGTTGCTACATCCTGTGAGTACTCAGAGACTCCCCACTGGCCCCAACCATGGAGTGAGAGGCCGGGACGCCCTCTGCCCCACAATGGGGACAACCTCAGGAGAGACACTCGACACGGCAGCTGGATCATTCCCCCCAGACTGCAGGTATCTGCCCCAGCCGTTTGCAGGGGAGAATCCACTTACACTTAAACTATTTTAGATGTCAACCTTCATTTTTAGACTTGAGAAAGCTCTGTCGTTAAATTACTCATTTTAAAAATAATACAAGCTAATGAATTCTATTTTTTAATTAATTAATTTATTTATTTTATAGAGGCATGTTTTTTATTTATTTATTTGTTTGTTTGTTTTGTTTATACATGCACTGGGTACAGTCAGAAGTGCAGGAGGGTGAGAGAATTCACCAGAGCCAGAGCGGGGAGCAGAGCAGGCAGAAGGGCCGAAGTACACTGCTGAAGGGAGCAGCGGGCGGCAGGAGAGGTCTGTGTGCCATGCGGGACCCTCCTCTGGTGGCCGGGGAGCAGGCACGGATCGAACCAGTGCCGCAGATGCTGCCGGCAGCTTCGCAACCCTGTGCTCAACCGCTGCGCCACCGGGGAGGCCCAAGTTAATGAATTCTAAATGAGCACAAGTCACTCAATGTCCCACTGCCATATCAGCCTGGGGAGAGACTCAATGACAGAAAAGAAAATACATACATATATATATATATATATATATATATATATATATATATATATATATGATGATCAAAGATACTGACTTTCAATACATTGATCACATTAGAAGATTTTGATTTATGGGAGATGTGACGATTTTTGCTTCATACCAGGTTTTTAGCATTCAGGACACTGAGTTTGTTTCTGTACTGAAAAAATCATAACAATTAATGAGATTAGATTGTAGCAAAGAAAGTCCAGAGGAGGCGCAGCAGACCCCTTCTGTCTCCCCGCTGCTCCCCTCAGCAGTGTGTTTCAGTCCTTCTACCTGTTCTGCTCCCTGCTCTGTCTCTGGGGAATCCTCTCACCCCTGCACCTCTGGCCTGTACCCAGGTTCTTGTATAAATAAAAATAAAAAAAGGAAAATCCAGAGGAAATTAGAATTACGTATTGTTAAATTCAGAACATTATGCCTTTTCATCCTAAATAGTATGACAGAGAGGAGTCAAGTAGAAAATCAATAACACTTACGGCAACATGTTGACCACTTCATGGCCCTGACATGAATGTGAGGCTGGCAGGGACATGTGACTATTTATGGATGTTAACTTGGGATTTTTCGCCAACTCCCTCACTCAGGGATTGTTAGTAATTTTGTAAAACAAAGTCACACTATTTAAACAGGGTCAGGATGAGATAGATGTCAAAAATTATTTCATCATTTTAAATTTGTATACACAATACTAAACAAATGTCAAAATTCTTGACCAACACATATACTGATTTATTTCCTTATTTTAAGTAAATTATTTGGCATTATTCCCAACAATGTGTTGCAATTATTTTATGTTACTACATGCTCCCAAAATTCCTGCTTTAAGTGGAATGGTACAAGGAGCAGAGAGGGCAGGGCTGCCCCGTGTCCAGGCCTCCCCACTCATGCACGGGCCTGGGGTGGAGGAACAAACCCGCACTCAGGGGACCCGGGTTCCTGGGACCGGCAGGGACAGCCACACGCACAAACCATCCGGTTTGGCACCAGAGTGGCCTCCTCCCTGCACAGATATGCATGAGTCTGCGGGGGACAGAGGGGCCGGGAGGGACCCGGGGTGGACAAGCACATCCTGCAGGAGGGACAGTGGCTGAGACCATGGAAAGCAGCTGCAGGAGAATCCACCTCAGCTCCTCGGGTGGGGGAGGGGCAGGACACTTACCGGGAGGGCAGTAGCGGGAGGTCACCCTCTCAGCACATACGAGCAGGGGTGAGGGCCAGACGGTAGTCAGACGGCGACACGGGGTGGGGGACACCCCACCCACTGCCGTGATGAGGGACATGGGTGCCGACCAGGAACAGTCTCGGCGCCATCACTGTCCACTTGGTCCCATAGTGTGCTCCTGGAGCTGCAACTGGACATTGTTTTGCGAGGACTGGGAGCTGAGACTTCACAGGCTAATTTGGGGCGTCCTTGATCATTCATATTCCTGAGGCTGGTGGGGGTCCCCCGCTTGGGAAGTGTGCTGACTGAGGCCTGGGGATGGCAGTGGAGGGGCCGGGGTCAGGGTTTCAGAGGTGCCCTTGCACGGGACGTGGTGAGACGGGAGGAGTCTGCTCAGGGGGCTGAGGTCTGTTGAACTCTCTGCCCCTCAGAATCTCCCACAGGCAGCGTGGACAGTGGCGGCACCTGCGGGTCACTGAAGCTGGAGAGGCCGAGCAGAGCAGGAGCTGAGATCCCTGCAGGGGAGACACTGGACAGAGCACGGAGAGAGGTCAGTGGGTAAGGTCAGCGCTGGTCACCTGCAGAGAGACACCATGGGTCAGGCAATGGCGGATGGTCCTGGAGTTTTATTCCTCTAGAATTTCACGCAGTGATGGCTCCAGGGGTGACCAATCTCTTGGCCGTGACAGAATTCATCATCCTGGGGTTCCCCACCCAGGGGACCATGGGCTTCTTGCACCCGCTGCTCTTCTCCCTGGTCTACCTGTGCGCCCTGCTGGGGAACGGGCTCATCGTCCTCATCACCACCCTGGACCCGCAACTCCACACCCCCATGTACTTCTTCCTGAGGAGTCTGTCCTTCTCAGACCTCTGCCTCATCATAACCACGGTCCCCAAGTCCATTGCCAACTCTCTGAGGCACAGCAGCTCCATCTCCTTCCCGGACTGTGTCGTCCAGTTCTTCATGATGGTTATGTCAGCAAGTACAGAGCTTCACGTGCTCATGGTGATGAGCATTGACCGCTATGCTGCCATATGCCACCCCTGCACTAATGAGGTCATCATGAACAGGGACAGGTGTGTGCAGCTGACAGCTGTGTCCTGGCTGGGTGGGGGTCTCCTTGCCATTATGCACATAGGTGGAACCTTCTCCTAGTCCTTCTGTGGGTCCAGCGTGTTCTTGGAGGATGTTGCCCCATTACAAATAGTGAGGGCTGGGAGGCCCCACTTTCTGTCTCCCCATCTCTCCCCTCCACAAGTTGGGGTCCTCAGTGGAGACACAAACAGGGGCTTTGGGTACCAGTTCTTCTGTGACATTCTCCAACTAATGGCTATTTCCTGCTCAGGAAATTTAATCAACAAACTTGTCCCCATTCTCATAACTGTGGTCTGGAGTATCTGCTCATTTATTTTTATCGTCATTTCCTATGTCCACATCTTCTCTGCTGTCAGGAAGATCCCATCCACAGAAGGTAAGACCAAGGCCTACTCCAACTGCCTTCCCCACCTGCTGGTTGTGGTGTTGTATCTCTCTGCTGGGCTCTTTGATTATCTGAAGTCAACCTGAGGGACCCCATCCATGTCTGACCTGGTCATTTCTATGTTCTACACAGTGGTGCCCCCCACCTTTAATCCCGTCATATACAGTCTGAGGAACCAAGTCATGATTTCGGCTGTGGGGAGACTGATGAAGCGCCACTACACCAGCATGTGAGATATCACTGTTTTCATTAATTAATTACACATCTACATCTACATGAACCCAGCAGTTATTTAGATTTTCCCTCTAACTATTACCATCACCATTTTATTTATTTTTTTTTAAAGATTTGTTTTTATTTATTTATTTATACAAGCACTGTGTACAGTCAGAAGCATGGGAGGGTGAGAGAATTCACCAGAGCCAGAGCGGGGAGCAGAGCAGGCAGAAGGACCGAAGGACACTGCTGAGGGGAGCAGCGGGCGGCAGGAGAGGTCTGATCGCCATGTGGGACCCTCCTCCGGTGGCCGGGGAGCAGCCGGGGATCGAACTGGTGCTGCAGAGGCTGTGGGCAGCTTCACAACCCAGCGCTCAACCGCTGCGCCACCAGGGAGGCCCACCATCACCATTTTAAAGTAAAATAAGACTTTTCATTACAGATTACCTTTGGCAAATTTTATCATTTTTCTGTTCTTTAAAAATTATATTTCCAGGGCCTCCCAGGTGGCGCAGCGGTTGAACTCTGGGTTGCAAAGCTGCCTGCTGCCTCTGCAGTGCCAGTTTGATCCACAGCCACTGGCGAGGGTCCCACATGGCGCTCAGACCTCTCCTGCTGAGCCCGCTCTTCCCCTCAGCAGTGTATTTCATCAGTCTGCCTGTTCTGTTCCCCGCACTGGCTCTAGTGAATCCTCTCACCCTCCGCACTTCTGACTATACCCAGTGCTTGTATAAATAAATAAATATTTAAAAATATATATTTCCTAAAATAATGCAGCCATTTCTCAAAACTCATATCTGTGTGACATTCAATATATGAATCCTAGTTTTTTTTTTAATATTATGGCTGGTATATGAAAGAATGTTCTTGAACTCACTCATCTCCAACATTTATATGAAATCAAGCAGTTAAAAAGGGGGTTTGTCCGTGGGAGTACACGGTCACAGGACCCCAGGTCTGGGCACTCGGTACCCAAAGCCCCTGTTTGTGTCTCCACTGAGGACCCCAACTTGTGGAGGGGAGAGATGGGGAGACAGAAAGTGGGGCCTCCCAGCCCTCACTATTTGTAATGGGGCAACATCCTCCAAGAGAAAGTCATTCTTCTGTTCAAAAGCCAAGTAGGAATTGCACTTGAAATGAATCTCCCACAGATGGGTGGAAGTTTCTTAAACAATCTGAATCTGGGTTGTTTCCGTAGCCTACCTAATGCAAACAGTGCTGCAATAAACTAGCGGTAAAGGTGTCCTGTTTTAACGCGTTTTTGTCCCTTAGTTAGATCCGTAGGAGTGGGATTGCTGCATCATATGGAATCTCGATTTTTATCAGTGTGAGGAATCTCCACACAGCTCTCCATAGTGGTTGGACCAGTTCTTTCTCCCACCAGCAGTGCAGGAGAGTTTGTTTTCTCCACATCGGATGCCCCCTCATCGATGACTGGATCAAGAAGATGTGGTCTATACACACAATGGAACATTACTCAGCAATCAAAAAGATAAACTCATGCCATTCACAGCAACATGGATGGAGCTGGAAGGGATCATGCTCAGTGAAATAAGCCAGAAAGAAAAAGAAAAATACCAGATGGTCTCTCACTCATAGCAGGAACGTAGAAGATCCAAATAAGAGAACATGAAAAAAAAAAGGAATTTATAATAAAGTAAAAATCAACACCAACAGGCGACTATAAACCAGGCCACTACAATGGGGACAAGGGAGCAGGATCAAAACGGGTTGGAAGGGCACAGTGCACGGCAGTGATGCTGGTGGTTGAGTGGGTGCTGGGATCTCACAGGGACTACACCTGAGATGAGAAAGCATACATTGTGCAAAAAATGAATAATGATGTAAAAATATATAAAAAATATTAAAAATAAAAAAGAATTGGAGTCTAAAATTGAAACCTCTATTTCATGGTCATTTATACAGCGTTCTGATTTGATTACAGTCCTTCGAAAGCATGTTTTTTTTTTTTTACAAATGTGAACTATTTTTGAAGAACTACGTTTCGTCAATTAAGTTTTATAATTTTTAAGACACTTTTTGCTCTTGTGTTTATTTTTAGGAGTCCATATTTGAGGGGTTCACAAGGTTGTTTGTGGTGTCCTGCACCAGGTCTTCTTCTCCACTTTCTGGTACGTTTGCAATTATGTCACTTTTTATATTATGAAAAGTAAAGCAGGCAATACTTGTAACTTTCATTTGCCAGCGGCTTCTATGCTATAAATGCCGAAGGCTCCCGGCTGCTCACCCACCTGAGAACATGAGCTGGCGTAGGCTCCTCCCTCACGCGTCCTCTCTGCAGCAGGACACGGTGTCTCCAAACACGCCTGAGAGATCATAACAGACTCAATCAGACAATATTTCTCTTATAACATGCATGTTAATGACCAGACCGAGTCCATAGAAATTTCAGAATAAAATCTGTGTGGGGAAGTCCCCCAAGTTGCTCATCTTTCTGTGAAAGACCCTTATGGCAGGCGTCTCCCCACTGGGCCTCCATCACTCTCAGGCCACGGCCTTTACACACTTTCTGTCTTGGCTTTGAGTGAAACTCTAGACTGTTGAGAAGAGGATTTGACCTCCCAAGAGGGGTGACGTGGGGTCATGGTAATAATTGCCATTTGTCACGTCTTTGCTATCTTGTTTTGGGGTTCCATTTCTGCCACTCTGTGTGAGCGGTGCCCCCTCACACCCCACAGAACACCCTAGTGAACACCCTCCTGCCTCCACAATTCAAGGACAGGGAACCCCAAGGGTAATAAACAAGAGGTCCCCCAACACACTAGAGCACTCCTGGGCCTCAGAAACCGCTGTGAGCACAGGCCCTGCGCGGGGAGAAGCCATGGGCACCCCAAACTCCTGACAAGGGCAAGTGTCCATCCACACAAGTGTGTCCTCACCACAACAGGGAGCAGCACCCCAGTCGAGACCCGGGCCAAGGCCTAGGTAGACAGTCTCTAAGGAGGATGTCTGGTGCCTGCAGATTTGCGGGCAGGTGGATTCAGGCTCCAGACCCTGCTCCGAGCTCAATGGCACGTCCTGACCCCTGCACAGATGTGTTTGTTCCCGTCCTGGGATGGGCTCATCCTGCAGGGCCAGCAGAGTCCAGGGCGTGATCATGTCATTATTCAGCATTAACGTCTAATAAGCTGGGCGGACTCTGTCCTGCTGCTTCCTGGGACCTCTGAGAGCTGCTGGTGATGACACTTCCGCTCCTCACACTCAGCCCACACTTTCCGTCGTGTCCTCTTCCCTCAGCGTGTGCTGGACACCAGGGTCCTCACAGTGGACAAACTCGAATCTGTGTGCGGAGAGATTAAATGTGGGTATGTGCTCCTGGGCTGAGAAGCTTTTCTCAGCTGGGGTGAGCAGGAAGGAATAACCATTCTCTTCATGGGCTGAGGAGTTTCTACCAGAAGACTTTATGTGAGGACTCAGGATCCCCCACAATCCGCGTGAGCAGCACCCAGCCCCTCCAGCTACCCACGACCTTCTCCCTGAGGCCTAAAGGACACCCCGACTGGTGCTGACCCCGCCTGCCCTTACCACACAGGCAGAGCAGGAGGAAGTGGGTGTCGTCTCCCGGGTGGTCTAGGGCATCCAGAGCATCGGTGGTCACACTCACCAGAGGCAGGATCCCCCAGGGGTAGGCGTGTGTCGTCTGCAAGGCCTAGGTGGGGGGACATGTGGGCACATGAGCGGGCAGTCGGGTTGCGGGGTCTGTCCCCCTAAAAAGCACCCACGGGGATCCCCAGAGTTGGGTGAAGCGCCAGGTGCCCTCCCGTCTGCGGCCATGGTCCATCCCTGCTGGGCAGCATGTGATCCCTCACCCCGGACTTGGCCAGTCCGGGGCTCTGTGCAGATATTCCCTGACCCACACATCCTGCCCTCGGGGCCGCCTCCACCTCGCAGAGCCCTTTGGGGAGTTCTGGGACTGTCCTGTGTGTCCTCCCATCCTGTGGGCCCAGCCGGGAGCCCACATGAATGGGTCAGTTCCCGTCAGGGGAGGAAACAGACTTTGGTCACTTCGTGTCCCTCCTCCGGCCTCAGTGACCACACAGCTCCCACGGGTGTGGACAGCTCTCCGCTGACCACTGTCAGGTTGGCTCTGATGCCGGAGAGTGACCTCCTGCTGGTCGCACGCGTGGAGGAGGCTACTTGCATGCAGGTTCCTCAGTGTCCCCTGAGTCCTGTCCTCCCCTCCCAGCGGCTGACCACGATCCCCCGGCTGTGGCGGCCTGGGTGGCACAGGCAGACCCAGACCCCCGCCTCCCAGGGGACCCCAGCCCAGCCTTGTCCACCCCACATGCACCTGGGCAGGAAAGTCCACGTGAATGCGATGTTCACGCGAGATCAGCAGCAAGTCAGACTCTCAGGCACTAGAGGGGTCGGCGGGAGCATCAGGACAGGGAGAGAAGCTGCGGCGCCAACAACTTGGCTTCGGAGTCCGGCTTCTGCCACTCTCTTTCCTGGACTGGGGAGTCTGCTCATTGTCCGGCTTGCCCTGTCCCCACGCTGCCCCACCACCCCCACCAGTGCCTCCCCCACCTGTCAGGCCCAGAGGGCACACACGGGTAGCAGTGATTTTACTGCTCCATGTGGCTGGGTTCGTCCTGGCTCTGATGACGGGGCCACCTGGGTCCCCGTGGCGGTCAGGGGAGTTGATGGGCCTGGGGGGACAGGTCCTGTCCTCAGAGGTGTGAAAATTAAGGAAATCGCCTCTGACACACTCGGTGCACTAATGATCACTGAATGTGCTACAGGACAACACCAATTAAGACAGTAAAATAAAAATAATAAAAAAAAAAGTATGTGTCTCAGCTCTGGAGGAAGGTCCCTGAGGGCTGGAATGTGGACCGAGTCCAACACACGGACGCCAGCTCCAGAGCTCAAATAGCCCAGCCCTGAGGCCCTGCTCTGTCTATGAGGCAGTGCATGACGGGGCGGAATATCCTGTGAGTGCTCAGAGGCTCCCCACTAGCCCCAACCATGGAGGAAGAGGCTGGGATGCCCTCTGTCCTGCCATGGGGACAACCTCAGGAGAGAGACTCAACACAGCAAAAGGATAGTTCCCCCCAGACTGCAGGTAACTACCCCCAGCTGTTTGCAGGGGAGAATCCACTCACACTTGGAAAAATTTATTTATTTATTTATTTATTTATAGGCATGATTTTATTTATTTATTTATTTGTTCGTTTGTTTGTATTTGTTTTTATACATGCACTGGGTACAGTCAGAAGCGCGGGAGGGTGAGAGAATTCACCAGAGCCAGAGCAGGGAGCAGGGCAGGCAGAAGGACCGAAATACACTGCTGAGGGGAGCAGCGGGGGCAGGAGAGGTCTGCGCGCCATGTGGGACCCTCCTCCAGTGGCCGGGGAGAAGCCGGGGATCGAACTGGCGCAGCAGAGGCTGCGGGCAGCTTCTCAACCCAACGCTCAACCGCTGTGCCACCAGGGAGGCCCATACACTTGGAAAATTTTAGATGTCAAGCTTCATGTTTGACTGGAGAACGCGCCATAGTTAAACTATTCACTTTGTAAATCATGACAACTAATGCTGACAGGGCCCAAGTCGTCATGTCCCACTGCCCTGTCAGCCTGAGTGAGGCTCAGGGAGAGAAAACATTTTCTCTTTTAGTTTATGATGGTCAAAGATACTGACTTTTAATACATTGAGAATAGTTTTTTTTTAAAAAAGATTTATTTATTATATATTTATTTATCTATACAAGCACTGGGTACAGTCAGAAGCGCGGGACGGTGAGAGAATTCACCAGAGCCAGAGCGGGGAGCAGATCAGGCAGAAGGACCAAAGGACACTGCTGAGGGGAGCAGCGGGCGGCAGGAGAGGTCTGCGCACCATGTGGGACCCTCCTCCGGTGGCCGGGGAGCAGCCGGGGATCGAACCAGCACTGCAGAGGCTGCAGGCAGCTTCGCAAACCCAGCACTCAACCGCTGCGCCACCGGGGAGGCCCTGAGCATAGGTTTTGATACATGGGAGATGTGACGATTTCTGCCGCACACCTGGGATGAGCATCAGCACACTCATTGGGCTCTGGGCACTGAATAAAATCACAGCAATTAATAGAATTGGATGGTGAGGAAGAGATTCCAGAGGGAATGTTATGCCTTTTCTCCTAAACATGATGACAGATGTGAGTCAGGTAGAAATTCAGAAACTTATCAGAGACACTGTTGACCCCTTAATGGCTCTGGCAATAACAAGATGGTGGAGGCGACATCTGTCTATTTGTGGATGTGAACTTGGGATTTTTCCCCAACTCCATACTCAGGGATTGTCAGTGTAATTGGAAAATAAGTCACAGCATTTAAAAAGGGCCTGAGGGAGATATGTCAAGTTATTTTATCAATTTTAGAGATGGATTTAAGCCACTCCACAGAAGTCAACATTTGTCACAACCACGTACGCTGATTTATTTTCTTGTTTTTTAAAATTTCAGAAATTATCCCCAACAATGTTTTGCAATTATTTTTATTATTATATTCTCCTAAAAATACTTCCAAGCAAGAGCCTGCCCCTCCGTCACCCCACAGAGGGGGTAGAGTGTGAGTTTGGGGAGGGGGAGGAGTGTGGGCAGGGCTGCCCCGTGTCCAGACGTCCCCACTCACGCACGGGCTTGGTGGGAGGAACAAACCCACACCCGGTGGACCCGGGGCCCTGGGACTGGCAGGGACAGCCACACGCACAGACCGTCTGGCTCAGCGCCAGAGCGGCCTCCTCCCTACACAGACGTGCATGAGTCTGAGGGGGACAGAGGGGCCGGGAGGGACACGGGGTGGAGGAGCCCATCCTGCAGGAGGGACGTGTGGGTGTGACCCAGGCGGAGACTCTGCAGGAAGCATGGTCTCTGGGTCCTCAGATGTGGGGAGTCAGGGGCAGTGAGATGAGGGGACGAGTGGACGGACCAGGAGGGAGCAGTGAGGCCACAGGGGCAGGAACCTGACAGAGGAGGCATCAGGACAAGTCACACAGGGACACCGAGGCAAGATCATTCAGTTCCAGGACAGTGTCAGGTACTGGGGAACAGGAAAACAGTGATCCACACACCCCATCTCCCTGCACACCCGTCACTGTGGGGCCTCCCCAGACCAGGGCTGTGCTGGAGGAGCAGGGACAGGCTCTCCATGGTGGGGAGGGGGTGAACATGGTCAGGTGTCCTCTGGGGCTGTGCCCTGGACAACCTCTGGGTGGTGTGCTGGGCAGAGACGCTGGGGCCTGGGCAGGAGGGGGAGCCGCAGGCCTGGGAATGACTGGGCACTGGTGGTCTGTCAATTCAGTTCACTGAGAGACCTGATATTCAGGTTTTATCAAGGTCATATAAAATTTCATTTCTTCACAAATAAATGGACACATGTTGGGACAATACATCAATAGCACTTTCACATGAGTAAAAATATAAATTTGCTCATGTAACGATA
Source organism: Talpa europaea (assembly GCF_964194135.1). Classification (NCBI taxonomy): domain Eukaryota; kingdom Metazoa; phylum Chordata; class Mammalia; order Eulipotyphla; family Talpidae; genus Talpa; species Talpa europaea. The sequence goes on along the minus strand of NC_140075.1, from coordinate 6,813,311 downwards.
AAGCATAGATTGTATGATTGTTTTATGTTGATAACACATTTTCTGTTCAATAATGGAAGATATGACAATGTTTTCTCTCTCTTTATTTTTTTTACACAGATGACGGCCCCAGGGGTGACCAATCTCATGGCCGTGACAGAATTAATCCTCCTGGGCTTCCCAACCAGGGGACAATGAGCTTCTTGCACATGCTGCTCTTCTCACTGGTCTACCTGTGCACCCTACTGGGGAACGTGCTCATTTTCCTCATCACCACCCTGGACCGGCACCTCCACACCCCCATGTACTTCTTCCTGAGTGGTCTGTCCTTCTCGGACCTCTGCCTCATCTCAGCCACGGTCCCCAAATCCATTGCCAACTCTCTGAGGCACAGCAGCTCCATCTCCTTCCCGGGCTGTGTCTTCTAGGTCTCCATGGTGGTTATTTCAGCAGGTGCAGAGATTAGCCTCCTCACGGTGATGAGCCTTGATGGCTATGCTGCCATCTGCCACTCCCTGCACTATGACATCATTATGAAAAGGGACAGGTGTGTGCAGCTGACAGCTGAGTCCTGGCTGGGTGGGGGTCCCCATGCTGTGATGCACACAGCTGGAACCTTCTCCTTGTCCTACTGTGGGTCCAACGTGGTCCACCAGTTCTTCTGTGACATCCCCCAGTTATTGGCTATTTCCTGTTCAGAAAATTTAATGAACAAACTTGTCCCCATTCTCATTTGTATGGTCTGGGGTATCTGCTGTTTCACTTTCATCGTCATTTCCTATGTCCACATCTTCTCTGCTTTCAGGAATAATCCATCCACAGAAGGGAAGGCCAAAGTCTACTCCACCTGCCTTCCCCACCTGCTGGTTGTGGTGTTGTTTCTCTCCGCTGGGGTCTTTGATTATCTGAAGCCAACCTCAGAGGCCCTGTCCATGTCTGACCTGGTCATTTCTATGTTCTACACGGTGGTGCCCCCCACCTTTAATCCTGTCATATACAGTCTGAGGAACCAAGCCATGAATTCGGCTGTGGGGAGACTGATGCAAGGCCAGTACCCCAAGATGTGAGGTACCGGAATCAAAATTTATAGCCCCTCATTAATTCAGCTTTTCCCCACTAACTCTTACATGTCATCATTTATAAGCATCAATATCTTGCATTAGGATTATTCCCTTGTCACAAATTCATATTCTCATAATCCTCACTAGACTCCTGTTTCCTAAATTGTTGCAATCCTTCCCCCATGACTCCCTGTGTGATGTTCATAAGCTGAATCCAGCTCGTAGTTAAAAACTTGTATTTGGGGCCTCCCCGGTGGCACAGCGGTTGATGAGCACTGGGTTGTGAATCTGCCCGCAGCCCTCTGCAGCACCAGTTCGATCCCTGGCTGCTCCCTGGCCACCGGAGGCGGGTCCCACATGGCACGCAGACCTCTCCTGCAGCCCACTGCTCCCCTCAGCAGTGTACTTCGGTCCTTCTGCCTGTTCTCCCCGCTTCTGGCTCTGGTGAATTCACTCACCTACCCGCACTTCTGACTGTACCCAGTGCTTGTTTAAATAAATAAATAGATAGATAGATAAATAAATAAATAAATAAATCTTAAAAAAAAACTGGTATTTGGTGCAGAAATAATGTTCTAGAACTCATATTCACCAACCTTTACATAATGTGAAGCAGTGGTAAAGAGGTCTGTCCTCAGGACCACATGGCCACGGGGCACCAGTCCTGGGGCTCGGTTCCCACAGCCTGCATGTGTCTCCTCCGAGGGCCTTGTCCTCATTGATGGCAGGGGAGACAGAGAGTGAGGTCCCCTGTCCTTCACAATTCCTCACGGGGTGTCTTCCTCTAGGAGAAGTTCCTTTCCCTTTTCAAAGGACAAAGGAAAACCACACTTGACTCTGCCAGAGGTGGAAGGATGTACACTTCCTTGGTTAGTAGGAATCTATGAGTGAAACCTGGAATGGATGGAATATTAACTATGATGCTGGTTTGGATGCCAATGTGACTGTACCCCTCGATGTGGCATTTCCAAAAGTAATGTTGAATTATTTTTGAAACCTCCATTTCTACTTAAAAATGTATCATTTTTAATTTGCTGTGTTCATTCTTAGGTTCCTTAGTTTTCCAGATTCTATCTTGATTCTGTACAAGGTATTCACCTCCACCTTTTTGTAGATTAAACTAAAGTTCACTTTTATTCTACTTGGGAACAATATAATTATTTTATCATGTAAACTAAAGCATGACATATTTGCAATTTTTTTATAAGTCTACACATCTGCACTGCATGTCAGAAGGTATCACTCTTATTATCCTAACACTGAGAACATGAGCTGGGGGTGGCGTTCCTCCTCTCCAGAGCAGGTCACTGGGTCTCCAAGCTCTCCTGACCGATGAGCACATTTTGTCCACAAAACTATTTGTGATAATAAAATGTAGTTAATCACAAGACATGACTCGTCCATTCAAATTTCAGAATGAAACCTGAGTTAGAAAATCACTCAAAGTAACATTCGTTTCAGTGATAGCATGAGAGCACAGTCCCCATCTCTTGGGATATGATGTCATTCCCTGGTCAGATTCCTGTGGATGTATTTTCTGTTTTTCCTATGATAAATCCAGTGAGTGTCTGTTGAGAAGGGATCTTTACCATGAGTGTTTCACCCCAACATCACATTAATTTTGCTATTTGTTCTTATCAAAGGAGAAGTCTCATTTAGACTTTTTACTGTTTTAACCGTGGTTCACTTTTCACTCCCCCACATGCACAAGTGTCCACTCAGAATCTACTAAATGCCCTGCAGTGTCTGGCCTCTCCGTCCACACTCCTATCTCCTCCCCAGTTCTGTTTGGTAATGAGCAAATTTTTGCACTCAGTCCAACATTTCCTTTTGCTGTTTGTCCTGACCCCGGGCCCCACTCCACACCAAGCTCCGTGGCTCCCACGGGTGTCAGGGAAGCGAGGATCCCCACCTGCAGCCCCGCAGCGCGGCCTGCGCAGACCCAGGTGGGCTTGTCCCAGCCCCTGTCTCCATAGAGCAGCCGGCGGAACGTTCCTCTGTCACACAAACAACAAATGAGACAAAATGGAAGGAGTTTTCTTTATCGAGGATGAAAGGAGACCGTGGGGTGTATTTGCAAGAAACTCCAGCATCACCATCAGTTTCTGGGGCTGCAGCTTCTGGGACTGCTCGTCAGGGCGGGTCCCTCACCCTGGCTCTGGCCACCGCCTTCCCTCCTGCGCCTGCAGGGGAGGGTTCCAGCGTGCCCGCCACAAGCTCGTTTGTTCTCTGTGACCCTGATCTGGGGGGCCTGTGAGGACTTGGGGAGACCCACACCCAGGAGAGGGTCCCCCACTCTGCAGTGTCAGAGCCCGAGGCACACCCACCATGAGGACATGCCGGACACGCAGGCCTGACCCCCATTGTAAGGTCACCACCCGCCTCCCTCAGACACGACCATTCACATGTTGTTCCATTTCCAGGCACTGAGGTAAATGGCCATTTTGAATAAAATAATTCTGAGATGTGAACAAATTCCCATGTCAGAAGATCCAGGTGCTTCCCCGACCCGCTCCTGGGGGATTTCTCAGTTGCCTCCCTCCCACCCTCTCCACATCCCGAACCCCCTGCCAGGCCCAGGGGGTGCCCGGGGGTGGCGGCAACTTTCCCACTCCCTGGGGACCGATCTTGTCCTGGCGTTAAGCCAGGGCCACACTGTCCCTGTGGGGTCAGGGGGGTGATGCGGCTGAGGGGGGACCAGGTCCTGCCCGCAGGGCCTCTGGGGCCCTGACGTGCTATGTAAAGGTCAGCATTACACTATATGTCAATTTTTCTGTTTTTCTTTTTTTAATATTTATTTATTTATTTTACACAAGAACTGGGGTACAGGCCAGATGTGTGGAAGGTTGAGAGGATTCTCCAGAGCCAGAGCGGGGAGCAGAATAGGCAGACTGATGAAATGCACTGCTGAGGGGAGCAGCAGGCACGGCAGGAGAGGTCTGTCCCTCGCTCGCCGGCCTGGATCAAACTGGCCCTCAGAAGCTGCAGGCAGCTTCACAAGCTGCGCTCAACCGCCTGTGCCACCAGGGGAGGCCCTGGTCAGATCTCTTTAAAATTTTATATTTTCTTTTGGACCAAACTTCCACATCTCTGTTGAGCTGGAGAACTGATGTCTTCAGTGACATCAAGTGAGGTTATGAGAGTTTACAACTTGCCACCATCCAAGAAATGCTTTATTCACGGGGATTGTTGCTTTAATTTGGGGGTTAATTTCCATCTCTGTGGGCACAGTGCCCCCCGCAGTCCACACAGCACCCCATTAGTGCCTCCTCTCCTTCCATGCCTGTACCTTTGCTTCTCTCTGTTCCTCAAGTAACAGCACATTTTTTCACTAAGCCCGACATCTGCTTTTGCTGCATTTGGTGATGGAGCTTCCCTGTATTTCTGTTCCACAGACGAGTGAGACCATCTGCATCTGCCTCTCACTCTCTGGCTCATTTCACTTCTCAAAACCACCTGAGGATCCAGCCATGCTGTCGAAAATGACACAATTTCATCCTTTCTCACCTGGGTGGTACCCACTGAGCGTGGACCCACATTCTGTATTCACTGCCCAGTGGCCAGCACTTTGGGCGGGGCAGGACTGACCACGGTGGATGGTGCGGCTGTGACCACAGGAGCACATGGTCTGCCACGACTCACCCCCCAGAGTGCTGTGAGGACACACTCCAAGGAGAAGGGCCCGAGGGCACATGGACAAGTGGCCCCACACCTCAGGGAGTGTTTGAGCCTCAGAGACACCATCCCCGAAACAGGACCCTGTGCTGGGTCTTGCGTGTGTGTCTGTGATGTGGCTCCAGGGCCAGAACACGAGCAGGCGCCTGTGTGATTGGGACCGTGTGCCAAGGGACACCGGGACGAGGGCAGCATCGTCTGAGACCCAGAGGGCAGGAGAGGCCAGAGAAAAGCTGCGGGAGAGCCGGTCAGCCCCCGGGTCAGTGTTACAGGCCTGAAAACTCGACCAAGGTCACAAAAGCATCTTCATGCGTGAGAACCAACCGCGACCCAAGCAGCCTGCGATGGCCGCACAACGAGGCCCAAACCAGGCTCGCTGAGCCCATGTTGGAAGATAAATTAGCCTTTCAGGATGATGGTAACGCGGGTGTTTCTCACCTCACCAGTGCAACCGTTTCCATGGTCATGCCCGACTACAGGAAAGAGCTGCGGTGACTCCTCCGTCCCCACAAAGTCGCCGAGAGATTGACTTAAATGGCCTGGAAACGGCGGAGGACGTCGCGCAGGAAGAGTCTCTGCCCCGCCTCTCCCTTTGGCCACACGCCCCGCCCTGGGACAGTCACGTGAGGTGGTGACGGCAGCTCCGGGCGCAGCAGGACGCGGAGACCATCACACGCACGCGCCACACGCAGCCGCGCTGGACAGCACGAGGCGTGATCTGCTCGCTGAGGTGCGGCCGGTTCAGGCCCCTCAAGTCAAGGTCACATACAAAAGGCCTCTTCCCGCGGGCAGAGGACATGGCGGGCGTTACGCCCACCCAGGAGCCGCACGCCGCGCACAGCCACCCACGACAGCGACCCCCACCCCCGCCACGGCCCCTCCCCGCGGGGAGACCACGGAGAACCCCCCGCGAGCAGCAGCCGTCACACCCCACAGACGGGCAGGCGTGAGGCGGAGCAGCCACGTGCACGTGACCAAACACACGCAGCAACGCGTGAGGACACGAACCTTCCCCTCAGAGGGTCCAGTTCGCTTCCCTCTGTCGTTCATTCTGCTGAATTTCCCCCCGAACTTCCTTCCCCTTGCCCCCCCCTTTTCCCTACCAACCTTCATTTCCCTTCCTCACCCTCATCCCCCACCCACCTCCCAGGTCCCCCATGAAGGGCACTCGTGGGTGACGGTGACTTTCCAGTGCCCCTTGGAGGTGGCTTATTATGGCTTTGATGACGGGGCCACTCCCGGGTCCCCTGAGGCCGGACAGTGATGATGAAAGAGACATTTGAGGAACATTAATTACAAGAATTTCCTACAGGGTCACAAGACACACAAAATCGCCTCTGACACACTCAGGGCACTAATTGCTCACTGGGATGTGAGACAGGATGACGCCAATTAAGACAGTGACCTGAAAAATACATGTGTCCCTCTGGAGGAAGGTCCCTGAGGGCTGGAATGTGGACCGAGTCCAACACATGGACGCCAGCTCCAGAGCTCAAATAGCCCAGCCCTGAGGCCCTGCTCTGTCCATGAGGCAGTGCATGACGGGGCAGAATATCCTGTGAGTGCTCAGAGGCTCCCCACGAGCCCCAACCATGGAGTGAGATGCTGGGACGCCCTCTGTCCTGCCATGGGGACAACCTCAGGAGAGAGACAGGACACGGCAGCGGGAACTTCCCCCCAGACTGCAGGTATCTGTCCCTAGCCGCTTGCAGGGGAGAATCCACTCAGACCTGAATGACTTTAGAGCTCATGCCTTATTTTACACTTGAGAAAGTATCATAAACTATTCATTTTATAAATAGCGAAAACTGATGCTAACGTTACACAATGTGTTCAAATTCTCAATGCCATATTGTGCTGAGATGACTTGCAATGTGAGAAAATATGTTTTCCTCTCACTTAAGGCATTTAGAAGATTTTTCCTGGAACACATTTGTGATGTTAGAGGCATTTCACGTACAGTGTCACCTCGCATGGGTGGCAGCCTTGGGGGTGGTGCGGGGCAGAGTAAAAATGACTCCAAGTGCAAGCAGAGACTCCTAGCGGGCCACCCCGTCCTGCTCCCGCTTCATGGGCAGTGCAGCGCCTCAGGGCTGGGCTATTTGAGCTCTGGAGCTGGTGTCCGAATGTGTCTGGATGTGACCACTCCCGTGGCAGGTGTCACTTGTATTTGGGGTCACACTCAGGCAAGGCAGGCGAGTCCGTGAGGAAGGTGTGGGGTGCATGGTGGGTGAGGATGGGGGTGCTAAATATCTGGTATGAGTTGGGGGAGGGAATGGGAGCTGCTGCGGGGGCTCCGTGTCACTCCCTCAGGACGGCCCTTGTCTAGCCCTGTCACCGCTTCCTTCCTGTCATGGTGGTCGCTGGCGAAGCTGCTCTGGTGCCATGTCTGCCTGTGTTCCCAGCAGGTGGGCTCAAACCAAGACATTGTCCTGACCATAGGCTCCTGCCTGACCCACATTAGCTGAATAATCAGCAGAACCTTCCGGGCACCAGGCAACAGCCCAAGAACCAGGGGGTGGGCCCGACAACCGTATCTGTGACCATCGCCGCTCATAGCTGTGATGTGGGCACAGAGCACAGGGAGGAGCCAGAAAGGAAAGAGCCACGACAGTCAGGGACGTGCACGGCCACGGGGGGACTCATGGTGAAAGTCCAGGGATGCTGCTGGCGGTGATGGGGCCAAGAAGAGCCTGGCCTGGCTCCGGGCTGCCACAGCAGGTCCCGCACTCAGAGGAGCCGGTTCCCTCCAGGCCCAAATGTCCTCTCCTGCCCGTAGGGACGGGAGTTGCTGGGGGTGGCCTGGGGGGGACAGGGAGTGGAGACCCAGAGCAGCCCCTCTCACGGGGAGCCACCCCCTCACTGTGGCGGGGTTGCTCTGAGGACAGGGGTGCCGGGCCTGTCCGTGGTCAGCAGGCCGCAGCGTCAGGGGAGCGACAGTCAAGGGGCTCGAGGCAGCATCTGGGGAGACGGATCTTTCTCTCAACACGTGGTGCAGCCGCGACTGTGTCCATTACTGGACACGAGCTTCGAGGGGATCTGGCCCATCACCCTCCGTGCAGGACACCATCTCACGCTGTGACAGGAAGGGGTCCCCGTAGCTGCTCAGGGCCCGGGCAGAGACAGGGCTTGTGTATCTGTCATGAGACATTTGAGTTTTACATCACTCAGAAGAATCCCAGGCCCTTGACCACAGCCTGTGCTCAAGTATTCCCTTTTCAGTTAAAACATCTAGGTCATTTCCATGAACCTTTCACAGTTATTTCATATCAGCACATTCTCCTAAAACTCCTGCCTCCCCAGGGCCTGCCCCTCCGTTGCCCCGCAGAGGGGGGAGAGGGTGAGGGTGGGGAGGGGGAGGAGAGCGGGCAGGGCTGCCCCGTGTCCAGGCGTCCCCACTCACGCACAGGCCTGGGGGGAGGAACAAACCACAACCGGAGGACCTGGGGCCCTGCGGACCAGCAGGGACAGCCACACACAAAGATCTTCCAGCTCAGCCCTGGAACGGCCTCCTCCCTGCACTGATGTGCCTGAGTCTGAGGGGGACAGAGGGGCCGGGAGGGACCCGGGGTGTACGAGCCCATCCTGCAGGAGGGAAGTGTGGGGGTGACCCAGGAGGAGACTCTGCTGGAGACAGTAGAGATGGAGGAAGGTCCTTTAATGGGACATCACGACGTGACAAGCTGGTGGTCGGCGCCCCAGCCTGGGTGCATGGAGGAGGAACATGGGGACAGTGAGCAGAGAAGCAGCGCAAGACGTGGGCCTGAGTGGCTCTGGCAGGAGCGTGTGGGGGCTGTGCTGGGAACGCGGCTGCTGAGAGTTCACTGAGCCTTGACACAAGTGGCAGTAGAGGTCTCTACAGTGAGTGTCTCGAGGGCAGGGTGTGGGTTACAGGTTTCTAGGTGGAGGGAGAGGATCAGTGAGTTTCCTGCTCAGAAGTGGCAGCGGCTCTGTTGGGCCTGACCCGGGACCCCGAGGGGCTGGGGTGTGGGGGCAGTGAGACAGCTCAGTCCTCTGTGCTGGGTGGTTCAGTGACAGGCAGGGGAGGACAGTTTGGGGGGGTTCTGAGGGGAGGGGAAGTGGCCATCCTTAGTGTCCCTCACATGATTGTTTGGACAACATGACGGTTTGCTTCAGAAGAGCAGAAAATGCAGTGGTTTGACAGGATGGCACTGTTCGGAGAATGACTGGGGATGAGACTTGGGAAGACAAGGCGTGTAGGTGCTGAGGAGCTGCTGAGATTGACTTAAGTCACCCAGTTATGTTCACCTAGGGAGACGGGGCGGTGGTGATTTCTTCCTCCCCATATTTACACAGATGATGGCTGCTCCAGGGTGGATGAATCTCACAACCGTGACAGAATTTGTGCTCCTGGGGTTCCCCACACAGGGCACCATGGGCTTCTTGCACCCGCTGCTCTTCTCCCTGGCCTACCTGTGCGCCCTGCTGGGGAATGGGCCCATCGTCCTCATCACCACACTGGACCGGCACCTCCACACCCCCATGTACTTCTTCCTGAGGAGTCTGTCCTTCTCGGACCTCTGCCTCATCACAACCACGGTCCCCAAGTCCATTGCCAACACTCTGAGGCACAGCAGCTCCATCTCCTTCCCAGGCTGTGTCGTGCAGGTCTTCATGGTGGTGGTTTCAGGAGCTACAGAGCTTTACCTGCTCACAGTGATGAGCCTTGACCGTTATGCTGCCATCTGCCATCCCCTGCAGTATGACATCATCATGAGCAGAGACAGGTGTGTCCAGCTGACAGCTGTGTCCTGGCTGGGTGGGGGTCTCTATGCTGTGATGTTCACAGCTGGAACCTTCTCCTTGTCCTACTGTGGGTCCAATGTGGTCCACCAGTTCTTCTGTGACATCCCCCAGTTATTGGCTATTTCTTGTTCAGAAAATTTAATGAGCGAACTTGTCCCCATTCTCATTAGTGTGGTCTGGGGTATGTGCTGTTTTATTTTCATCGTCATTTCCTATGTCCACATCTTCTCTGCTGTCAGGAAGATCCCATCCACAGAAGGTCATTCCAAAGTCTACTCCACCTGCCTTCCCCACCTGCTGGTTGTGGTGCTGTTTCTCTCCGCTGGGGTCTTTGATTATCTGAAGCCAACCTCAGAGGCCTCGTCCATGTCTGACCTGGTCATTTCTATGTTCTACACGGTGGTGCCCCCCACCTTTAATCCCCTCATATACAGCCTGAGGAACCAAGCCATGAAGTCGGCTGTGGGGAGATTGATAAAGGGGAGACTCATCAAAATGTAGTGGAGAAGATGAGTCATTACTCCATTATGAGACACTTATTTTAAAATTTCAGATCATTCTGCCCTTTATATTTGTATAGTTACATGTAATTCCATTGTATAATTAAATATATAATCTTATTTTTAAATTATATTTAAGATGACTCCATATACCCCTATATCTTTAATTCTTTCTCTTGTCAACACTTAGATGATCTTTGATATTCTGTGTGTACTGGTGTTTGAATTTCTAGGCACTCTTTGCTCTTCTCCATTTCTGTGCTCCCGGCTGAAGTTTTCTCACTAGGGGAGCATCTTCAGTCTCTAAGGCAGCTTCCCTTCTAATGTCACTGTCCCTCAGGGTCACATGTGGGATCAGGGGACACGGGTAGGAAAGATGCCCCTTTAGTTGGTGATTGAGGCCTTCACAGCATAAATAAGACCCGAAGATCCATAGTGAATCAAGTAGTCATGACCTTCTGTCGATAAGGACTACACGTGACGCGGTGGAAACCCTCCCGGAAGCTCCGGATTGGCTGCCTCTGGCATTTACCATAAATACGCCAAGCACAGTGGACACCAGAAATAAGACAAGGGCTTGAAAGCTGCTATGTTCAGGTGCAGTATAATCACTAAAAACTGACAATATGTAGTGGGTAGGGTTTTTTAAGAAACAGTTAAGGGGGAGTCCCTGGTGGTACAGTGGGTACAGCACAGTGCTGTACGCAGTCTCTGCAGCACAGGTTCAGTTCAGGCCAGCCAGGGAGCTACCCACATGGCACAGCAGACCTCTCCTGCCTCACCTGCTGCTCCCCTCAACAGTGTATTTTGGTCAATCTGCCTCTTACCCCCCACACCTCTTACCCCAGCTCTCACCATCCCACAACTCTGTCCTGTATCCCAGATCTTGTATAAATAAATAAATCTTTCAAAAAAAGAAACCTTAAAGGAACTTAGGAAACTATAATGGTAAAAACAAAATAATAGCTCAAGGACTGCACAATATTCTAATATTTCCAGGAAAAGTTTTGAACGACACTCACAACATCACACCACACTTTACATGTGTGATTATCCACATTTATTTAATTCCCTAGAATGCCTGGGAATTTGAGGATTGTCATTCTGGGCACCTTATTACAGAGATCTCACCCAGAGTGTTTGTGTTTCCATGTGGAGTTCTTCAAACAAGAAAACTCCTCAGATTTACATATCATGAATGATATCATCATTTAGTTTAGACATGAAGACATAAAGAATTTGAGGTTTAAATTGGGGAAGTGAAAAGCCCCTGAGAGCACTTGCTGTCTGGCCTCAGCTCCTCTCTTCTGACTGCATCCACCTTTGGTTTCCTGTCGTGACATCCGAGGTATGAAAATTTCACACCAAATTATTTCAATATAAAATATAGTCCCAATTGGACATCAGACCCTTTAACTGTTTCTCAAACAGGTCACCCTCTGACGGAATCAGGCTGACCTTGCCTTGAGCTCAGGTGAGTCCCACAGGGCACATGGCAAATTTGGAGGCAGCCAGCAATGGTTAAAAGATGACATCATCTTGACACATAAACATCTGGGTTGACAACTTGCTACAGTTATTTTAAATCATTGGCATTTTTATTTATCTGATGATAAAAAACTTTGTTAAAATTAATTCTTAATACTGTCATAGTTTGATGGTCAATAAAATTGATGTAGTATAATGACAATAAAGTTATGAGATATAAGGAGAATTCAATATGTGTATTAAATTAAGAACTTGAATCAGGGCATTATAAACATTTGCTGAGACTATTCATAGCCTACATTTTACCACTTGTGTATAAAATAAATACAAATTTAAAATAATAAAATATTAAGTGCCTCAAGATTATATGAATTTAAACATTTAAGCACATTTAAGCAGTTGTACAACATAATATACACTAAGAACACTAAAGACTCCCCTGAAAACAACAAATTAAGTCAATGAGCCACATCAGTGTAGTTGGAAGCTGACAAAATCAACACAGGAAAATCAATTGCCTTCTATATTTACAAAATGAACTAGAAGAGAAGTGATTAAAACAATCCCACTTATAATCACGAGATTAATTATCATGGAGTAAATTAACAAAGGAGGTGAAGATAAAAGAAAATACATTGTTAAAAGAAATAAAAAAGACAGAGAAATGGAAAGAAATTACCTGCCTGTGGCTTGGAAGAATCAATATTACCAAATGCCCATCTAGCACAAAGAAGTTTACAGATTCAACATAATCCCAATAAGGACTTCAGTGGCATTCTCCAAGGACATTAAAAAAAAATACTGAAATGTAAAAGACCCGGAACACCCAAAACACCACTGACAAAAAGAGGAATAATGGAGGCAGCTCACTCCAGACTCCAGTCCATACAATAAAGCTCTAATACTTAAAGCAGCATGGCACTGTGACAAAAATAGACAGGCCGGCGACTGGAAAATAACGAGGGCCCAGGAACCCACCCTCATCAGGATGGACAGTGACCCTACGACAGAGGAGCCAGAGCAGGCACTGGAGCAGGAAAGTGGGGAAATGGTGCTGGGAGAAGCAGACAGACACATGCAGCAGAGTGAAGCAGGTCCTGCCCCACCCCCTACAGAAGAGGAAACTCAAGCAGATAAATGCCTGTTTCCATGTGTGACATCACCATCGTCATGCAGCAAACCTAAGTATATGACACCATGAGCAGAAACCTAAAATTTCCTAAAAGATTAGAAGCAAATTATCCCAACAAAAGGACAATTCTTATGTAAGTACAGGGAGAGGTGCTGTGGTGGAAAAAATCGCAGGATACACAATTTCAAAGACCAGTAAAGTTTCTCTTCCCGAAGGGCTGGTGACCCCCGTGTCACTCACTTCTGCTGGACGTTCATTGTCTTTCCGCCCCACTCCCCTCCCTGGGGTCCCTCCTGCCTCTCTCTGTGTCCCTTCATTCCTGCCTCAGGCCTTTCCGCATCCACTTCACACCCATTCCCAGGTCCTCTCTGTGAAGGGCACACAGGGGTGATGGGCGACTGTCCAGCTGCCTAGACAGGGACTCAGGGCACTGTTATCACTGATAGTGCCCACACAGTGGACACAAGAGGTGGGAAATGGAACCTGGATATGAGGATTTATCAATTCACATCCATAGAGGTGTGAGCCAGACACAAAATCACATCTGCACACCAAGTGTGATAATTACTCACTGAGACACACTGCAGGACACTCCAATTAACACAGTCAAGTAAACACACACTTTCCCTCGGGAGGAAGTTCCCTGAGGGCTGGAATCTGGAAAGTGTCCAACACGCGGACACCAGCTCCAGAGCTCAAAAGCCCAGCCCTGAGGCCCTGCTCTGTCCATGAGGCGGTGCAGAACGGGGTGGAACATCCTGTGAGTGATCAGAGGCTCCCCAGGAGCCCCGACCATGGAGTGAGAGGTTGGGATGCCCTCTGTCTGTGCCATGGGAGCAAGCTCAGGAGAGAGACTTGACACAGCAGCGGGAACTATCCCCCCAGACTGCAGGTATCTGCCCCCAGCCGTTTGCAGGGGAGAATCCACTCACACTTTCAAATTTTCAGATTCAAGTTCCATTTTAGACGGAGAAAGTGCCACAGTTAAACTATTCACTTTTTAAATCGTGACAACTAATGCTGATGGGGCACAAGTTGTCATGTCCCACTGCCCTGTCAGCCTGGGTGACACTTGGTGAGAGAAAACATATTCTCTTGTAATTTACGATGCTCAAACACATTGAGTTCATACATTGAGCATAGGTTTTGATACATGGGAGATGTGACGATTTCTGCTGCACACCTGGGATGAACATCAACACACTTAGTGTGTTCTGGGAGCTGAATAAAATCACAGCAATTAATAGAATTGGACGGTGAGGAAGACATTCCAGAGGGAATTAAAAATTACACTTATTGTTCAATTCAGAATTGTATGCCTTTTATCCTAAACGTAATGACATATATGAGTCTGGTGGAAATTCAAAAACTTTTCAGCGACACTCTTGACGTCATCCTGGCTCTAGCACTAACATGATGGTGGCACCAACATATGCCTATTTGTGTACGTGAACTTGGGATTTTTCCCCAACTCCACACTGATAGATTGTCAGTGTAATTGAAAAATGTGTCACAGTATTTGCACAGGGCCTGGAGGAGATATGTCAAATTATTTTATCCATTTTAAATATGTATTTAAGGTCACTCGATAGATGTCAACATTTTTCACCACCACAAACCCTGATTATTTTCTTGTTTTTATTAAATTTCTGGAAATATTCCCACCAAAGTGTTGCAATTATTACTTTAGGAGAATATTACTATATTATCCTAAAAATCCTGCCTACTGAAGGCCTGCCCCTCAATCACCACACAGAGAGGGGAGAGGATGACATTGGGGAGGGGGAGGAGAGCTGGCAGGGCAGCCCCGAGTCCAGATGTCCCCACTCACACACAGGCCTGGGGGGGGGAGAACAAACCCGCACCCGGGGGACCCGGGGCCCTGGGACCGGCAGGGACAGCCACACGCACAGACTGTCCAGCTCAGCCCTGGAACGGCCTCCTCCCTGCACAGATGTGCATGAGTCTGAGGGGGACAGAGGGGCCACGGAGGGTCCCGGGGTGGACGAGCCCATCCTGCTGGAGGGACGTGTGGGTGTGACCCAGGAGGAGACTCTGAGGGAAACGTGGTCTGAGTCCTCAGATGTGGGGAGTCAGGGGCAGGGAGATGAGGAGAAGAGGGGACGGACCAGGCATCAGCAGTGAGGCCACAGGAGCAGGAATCTGACAGAGGAGGCGTCAGGACACGCCACACGGGGTCGCGGAGCCCAGATCATTCAGTTCCAGGACAGTGTCAGGTCCAGGCGAGCAGGAAAATGGGGACCCGCATACCCCTCCTCCCTGCACACCCATCACTGTGGGGCCTCCCCAGACCAGGGCTTTGCTGGAGGAGCAGGGACAGGCTCTCCAGGGTGGGGAGGGGCTGGGCATGATCACATGTCCTCTGGGGCTGTGCCTTGGATAACCTCTGGGATAACCTCTGTGTTGGGCGGAGATGCTGGGACCTGGGCAGGAGGAGCAGCTGTGGGCCTGGGAATGACTGGGCACTGGTGGTCTGTCTATTTAGTTTAGTGACAGACCTGATATTCAGGTTTTATCATGGTCATTTAAAATTTCCATTTCTTCATGAACACATGCTTGGACAATACATCAATAGCACATTCACATGAGATAAAATATGAAGAGAGGAAATATAAGAGTTACAGGCTTTCCAGAAGCTGAGGAGAGAGACAAAGGAACTGAGAAATTATTCAAGGAGATAGTTGAAGAAAACTTCACAAGCATGAAAAAGGAGATGAATATAGACATACAAGAAGTGAGAAGAACTCTCAGTTACCACAATGAAAAGAAAACTCAGCAAGACACCTAATAGTAAAGCTTGCAAAAGTCCAAGACAAGGAAAAAAAATTAAACTGGCAAGGGGGAAGAAACAGATAACTTATAAGGGAAAACCAATCAGGTTAACTTCAGACTTCTCCGAAGAAACATTATGGGCAAGAAGAGAATGGAGTAACATATTCAGCAAACTTCATGACAGCAAATGACAACCAAGAATACTTTATCCTGCAAAGCTCTCCTTCCTCTATGAAAAAAGGGCCTTCCCACACAAACAGAAACTCCAGAAATTCATCACAACTAAACCTCTGCTCCAAAAAATTCTACAAGAAGTCCTAAAGCCAAAACCAACAGAGGAATGAACAAGAAGAACAGAATAGAGCAAGAAATAAACTCACAAAAAAGACAAACAAAATGACAAAGACAGATGCCAACATATCAATATTAACTCTAAATGTAAATGCATTAAACTCATCAATAAAAAGACACAGAGCAGCAGGCTGTATTAAAAAACAAAATCCAACCTTCCGCTGTCTCCAGGAAACACACTTTACCACAAAATATAAACACAGACTGAAAGTAAAGGGTTGGAAAACAATCCTACAAGCAAATGGACCAAAAAGGAAGGCAGGAACAACCATACTTATATCAGATGAAATAGACTTCAAATTAAAAAAAAAAAGTAAAAAGAGACATAGAGGGACACTACATTATGATCAAGGGGACACGACATCAGGACAATATAACACTCATCAACACATACTCACCAAATGAAGGGGCACCAAAATATAATAGACAATTATTATCAGCTCTGAAAGCAGATATTAAAGAAAATACATATATAGTGGGAGACTTCAACGCCCCGTTCTCACCAACGGACAAATCAACGAGATAAAAAAATAAACAGACACCAGAGCTCTAAATAAAGACATAGAACTCATGTACTTAACAGACATCTATAGGACACTGGCACCTATACAAAGAAAACCATAAAACACTGTTAAAAAAAATACAAGAAGACACAAGGAAATGGAAAGACATCCCCTGCTCATGGATTGGAAGAATTAGCATTATCAAAATGGCCATCCTACCAAAAGCAATTTACAGATTCAGTGATATTCCAACTAAAATTTCAATGTCATTCTTCAAAGAAATAGAAAAAAAATATTGATGAAATTCATATGGGGCAGACAAAAACCCCAAATAGACAAAACCCTCCTGGAAAAAAAAAAAAGAAGAAGAAGGGAATGGAGGCATCACTCTCCCAGATTTCAAAATGTACTACAAAGCCATAATAATCAAAACAGCATGGTATTGGAACCAGAACAGATACATGGACCGATGGAACCAAATAGAAAACACAGAAATAAACCCACAGGTGTATTTTCAACTAATCTTTGACAAAGGTGCAAATAATATGCACAGGAGCAAAGAAAGTTTGTTCAATAAATGGTGCTGGGAAAACTGGGTTGATACATGCAAAAGAATGAAGCTTGAGTACTACCTCAAACCATGAACAAAAACCAACTCAAAATGGATTAAAGAACTAGACATAAGACCTGAAACCATAAAATACATAGAAGGAAATATAGGTGAAATTCTACATGACATGCACCTCAAAGACATCTTTACAGACACATCACCCAAAGCAGTGATAGTGAAGGCAAAGATCAACAGCTGGGACTACATCAAATTAAAAAGAGCTTCTGCACAGCAAAAGAGACAGTAACCAAAACAAAGAGTAACCCCACCAACTGGGAGAACATTTTTGCACACAACGCTAATGATAAAGGACTGATCACAAAAAAATCTACAAAGAGCTGACGAGACTCAACAACAACAAAGAAAATATTCCACTCAAAAAATGGGCAGAAGAGCTAAAAAGAAACTTCTCTGAAGAGGAAATGCAAATGGCCAACAGGCATATGAAAAACTGTTCAACATCACTTGTAATCAGGGAAATTCAGATCAAAACTACAATGAGATACCATCTCACACCAGTGAGACAGGCACATATTAAAAAAAAACTAGCAAAAACAAATGTTGGCGAGGATGTGGAGAAAAAGGAACTCTCCTGCACTTTTGGTAGGAGTGCAATCTGTTCCAACCACTATGGAGAGCTGTGTGGAGATTTCTGGACCTACTAAACATAGAGCTTCCATATGATCCAGCAATTTCACTCCTAGGTATTTACCCAAAGGACACAGAAACATCAACTTCAAAGAGCACCTGCATCCCTATGTTTATAGCAGCACTTTTTACAGTAGCTAAGCTATGAAAAAAAATGTCAAAAATAGATGACTGGATCAAGAAGATGTGGTACATACACACCATGGAATATTACTCAGCATTCAAAAAAGATCAACACATGCAATTTGCAGCAAATGGATGGCACTGGAAGGGATCATGCTCAGCAAAATAAGCCAGAAAGAAAAAGAAAAATACTGGATGGTCTCACTCATAGCAGGAATCTAGACAACTTAAATAAGTACCAGGAAAATGAATAACTATAAGAAAGTAAAAATTAAAATCAACAAATAACTATGAACCAGAGAAACTCTATGGGGGTGGGGTTCGGGGAAATGAGGGATTTAGGTCAAAATAAGGAGGTTGCAATTATATAGGGAATATAAAAATAAAATTAAAAAAAAAGAAAAGTACAAAATCAACACATTAACATCAATTGCCTTCCTATATGCAAAAAATGAATCAGAAGAGAAGAATTGAGAAGGCAATCTTACATATAATCACAAAATTACCTAGGAGTAACCCTAAAACAGGAAGTGAAGATACCCAGAAAATTGTAAGATATTATTTAAATAAATAGGAAACACAAAAAAAGGGAACAATATGCCCTCCTCATGGACATGAAGAATCAGGATTACAAAATATCCATCTGACTCAAGCAATTTACAGATTCATGCACTCCAAAAGAAAATTTCAATGTCATTTTCAAAGATATGATGCAAACATTACAGAAAAGCGTATGGAACTACAAAAGATCATGAACAGCCAAAACAGTCTTGACGGAAATGAGTAAGAAAGGAGGAAGCACATTCCAGACTTAAAACTATATAGTAAAGCTCTAATAGTTAAAGCAGCATGGCACGGGGACAAAAACAGACAGTCCGGCCACTGGAATATAACGAGGGCCCAGGAACCCACCCTCATCAGGAGGGACAGTGACTCTACGGCAGAGGAGCCAGAGCAGGCACTTGAGCAGGAAAGTGGGGAGATGGGGCAGGGAGAAGCAGACAGACAAATGCAGCAGAGTGAAGCAGGTCCTGCCCCACCCCCTACAGAAGAGTAAACTCAAGCAGATAAACCCCTGTTTCCATGTGTGAAGTCACCGTCGTCATGCAGCAAACCTAAGGATATGACACCATGAGCAGAAACCCTAAAATACTATTTTCTAAAGATTAGAAGCAAATTATCCCAACAAAAGGACAATTCTAATGTAAGTGCAGGGACAGGTACTGGGGTGGAAAAGAAACGCAGGATACATATTTTAAGACCAGTAAAGTTTCCCTTCCCGAAGGGCTGGAGACCCCCGTGGTCACTCACTTCTGCTGGACATACATTGTCTTTCTCCCCACTCCCCCTCCCTGAGCTCCCTCCTGCCTCTCTCCGTGTCCCTTCCCTCCCACCTCAGGCCTTCCCACATCCCCCTCACGCCCAACTCCAGGGCCTCTCTGTGAAGGGCACACGGGGGGTGACGGGCGACTGTCCAGCTGTCTAGACAGGGACTCAGGGCACTGTTATGACTGATGGTGCCCACCACGTTGGACACAACAGGTGGGGAATGGAACCTGGACATGAGGATTTGTCTATTCATGTCCATAGAGGCGTGAGCCAGACACAAAATCACATCTACACACTGAGTGTGATAATTACTCGCTGAGACACACTGCAGGATGCTCCAATTAACACAGTCAAGTAAACACACACTTTCCTCGGGAGGAAGGTCCCTGAGCGCTGGAATCTGTACCATGTCCAACACGCTGACACCAGCTCCAGAGCTCAAATAGCCCAGCCCTTAAGCCTGCTCTGTCCATGAGGCCACGCAGGATGGGGTGCAACATCCTGTGAGTGCTCAGAGTCTCCCCACAAGCCCCGACAATGGAGTGAGCGGCCGTGACACCCTCTGTCCCCCCATGGGGACAACCTCAGGAGAGAGACTCGACACGGCAGTGGGAACTATCCCCAAGTCTGCAGGTATTCTGTTCTTACACAGTTTTCAGATTGGAAATCATTCAGACATAAATGTTTTTAGATTTCAAGCTTCATTTTAGATCTGAGAAAGCACAGTAAATAAAATGTTTGTTTTTTTTTTTATAAATCATGAAAACGAATAAATTCTGAAGGTGCACAAGTTAGTCAGTGTCCCACTGCCTTATCATGCTGGATGAGTCTCAACCAGAGGAAATATTCTCTCCTGGAACTTAAAGGGTTCAAATGATTGTGATGCATCTTATGTGTGACAATTAATGGTTCATAACTGGCATTTGAGCATTCAGCACCTTGAGTGTTTTTGGGCACTGTATAAAAGCACAACAATTAATGAAATTACATTGTGATGAAGTAATTTCAGGAGAAAGTTAATATAATTCTTATTGTTCAGAATGTTGTGCCTTTTGCCTACACGTCATGACAGACCTAAAAGTCAAATATAAATTATGCCACTTCTACACAACATTGTTCACCGTTTAAGGCTCTGGCACTAGAGAGAAGATGGGGGTGGACTCCTGTCTCTTCACAGACATGGACTTGGGGTTTTCCCACCTCCACCACTCAGGGGTCTTGACGATATTGCACAGGAAGAGAAAATGTCAGAGCTTCTATCATCATGACAGAGATGTTTCTTATGAGTCACAAGGAGTCTACATGTTGGATCACCTCATATTCTGATTTATTTTCCTGTTTTTATTAAATTATTAGGAAGATTCCAAAAATGTGTTGTAATTATTTTGTTACTATGTGACCCTGCCTCCCCAGGGCCTGCCCCTCAATCACCCCACAGAGGGGGGAGAGGATGAAATTGGAGGGGAGGAGGGGAGTAGGCAGGGCTGCCTCATGTCCAGACGTCCCCACTCACGCATGGGCCAAGGGGGAGGAACAAACCCGCACCCCTGGGACCCGGGGCCCTGTGACCGGCAGGGACAGCCACATGCACAGACCGTCTGCTCAGTCCCAGAGCGGCCTCCTCCCTGCATAGACGTGCATGAGTCTGAGGGGGACAGAGGGGCCGGGAGGGACCCGTGGGTGGACGAGCCCATCCTGCAGGAGGGAAGTGTGGGCGTGACCCAGGAGGAGACTCTGTGGGAAACGTGGTCTCTGGGTCCTCAGATGTGGGGAGTCAGGGGCAGGGACATGAGGAGAAGAGGGGACGGACCAGGAGGCAGCAGTGAGGCCACATGGGCAGGAATCTGACAGAGGAGGTGTCAGAACATGCCACACGGGGACACCAAGCCCTGATCATTCAGTTCCAGGACAGTGTCGGGTTCTGGGGAGCAGGGAAATGTGGACCCACACACCCCATCTCCCTGCACACCCGTCCCTGTGGGGCCTTCCCAGACCAGGGCTGTGATGGAAGAGCATGGACAGGCTCTCCAGAGTGGGAAGGGGCTGGGCATGGTCATGAGTAATCTGTGGCTGTGCCCTGGACAAACTCTGCGAGGTGTGCTGGACAGAGACGCTAGGGCTTGGGCAGGAGGGGGACCCACGGGCCTGGGAATGACTGGGCTCTGCTGGTCTGACAATTCAGTTCACTGACAGATCTGATATTCAGGTTTTATCATGGTCATTTAAAATTTTCATTTCTTCATGAATTTATGGATATATGTTTGGACAATAGATCAACAGCACAATCACATGAGATAAAATA
This sequence comes from Talpa europaea, assembly GCF_964194135.1. Taxonomy (NCBI): domain Eukaryota; kingdom Metazoa; phylum Chordata; class Mammalia; order Eulipotyphla; family Talpidae; genus Talpa; species Talpa europaea. The sequence continues at coordinate 6,792,050 of NC_140075.1, read as the reverse complement.
TGAATAGATTGAATGTTTGTATATGTTGATAACCCATTTTGTGTCCAATATTGGAAGATATAACAATGCTTTTTTCCTCTTTTTTTATTTATACAGATGATGGCTCCAGGGGCGACCAATCTCACGGCCGTGACAGAATTTGTCCTCCTGGGGTTCCCCACCCAGGGGACCATGGGCATCCTGTACCTGCTGCTCTTCTCCATGGTCTACCTGTGCGCCCTGCTGGGGAACGGGCTCATCATCCTCATCACCACCCTGGACCGGCAACTCCACACCCCCATGTAATTCTTCCTGAGGAGTCTGTCCTTCATGGACCTCTGCCTCATCTCAGCCACGGTCCCCAAGTGCATTGCCAACACTCTGAGGCACAGCAGCTCCATCTCCTTCCCAGGCTGTGTCTTCCAGGTCTTTATACTGGATTTGTCAGGAGGTTCAGAGCTGACCCTGCTCACAGTGATGAGCCTTGACCACTATGCTGCCATTTGCCACCCCCTGCACTATGACGTCCTCATGAGCAGGGACAGGTGTGTGCAGCTGACAGCTGTGTCCTGGCTGGGTGGCTGTCTATTGGCTGTGATGAATATGGCTGGAACCTTCTCCTTGTCCTACTGTGGGTCCAACGTGATCCACCAGTTCTTCTGTGACATCCTCCAACTAATGGCTATTTCCTGCTCAGGAAATTTAATGAATGAACTTGTCCCCATTCTCATTAGTGCGGTGACAGATTCCTCTTCTTTTATTTTTCTCATCATTTCCTATGTCCACATCTTCTCTGCTGTCAGGAAGATCCCATCCACAGTAGGGAAGACCAAGGCCTACTCCACCTGTCTTCCCCGCCTGCTGGTTGTGGTGCTGTTTGTCTCCACTGGATTCTTTGCTTATCTGAAGCCGACCTCAGGGACTCCGTCCACGTCTGACCTGGTCATTTCTATGTTCTACATAATAATACCTCCCACGTTTAATCCTCTCATATACAGTCTGAGGAACCAAGCCATGAAGTCGGCGGTGGGGAGACTGATGAAGGGGAGACTCACCAAAATATAATAGAGAAGATGACTTCATGACTCCATTATGAGACACTTATTTTAAAATTTCACATAATGCTGACCTTAATGTTTTTCTAAGTTCAAATAATTCCATTGTAAAATTTAAAAATGTATGCTCTTTTTTCAAATACATTTACGATGACTTCATATATTCTGCCGCTCATATAGTCTTACTAGCCTTGATTTTTCCTCTTTTTAAGTTAGTTGCACTTTGATATTCGTTGTTTGATGGAGGTCACTGAGCTTCAGCCACTGCCTGCTGTTCTCCATTCTGTGCTCCGGGCCGAGAGAGACGATGGTTGGGTTTCATCTCAGTGGTCAGCAGAAGTTCTCTCCCTCGGCAGCATCTCCAGGCTCTGAGGTGGCTTCTCCTTTCATGTCAATGAACTCATGGTCACGGGTGGGATCAGGGGCCATGCATAGGACAGAGGCCCCTGTACTTAGAGGCCTTCACAGCATAAATAAGGCCTTTGGTCCAAGTTGGAATCTGAGTAGTCACGACCTTATGTGGACAAAGACCCACACACATGACTTGGTAGAGACCCCCCTGGAAGCTCTGGTGTGGGTGCCACTGGCATTTACCATAAACTCACTCAGTGCATGGTGGGCAGCAGAAATAAGACAATGGCTGTGAAAGCTGTTACTTTCATGTGCAGTATAACAACTAAAAATTTACTAAGGTACATTGGGTAGAGTTTTTCAAGAAACAATAAAGTAACTTAGGAAGCTATAATGGTAAAAACAAAATAATAGCTAGTGGACTGAACCACGTTCTAGTATTTGAAGAGATAGTTGAGGAAGGACACCCACAACATCGTGTCTCACTTTCCTCGTGTGTTTATCCCCATATATTTAATTACCTAGAATATCTGGGAATTTGAGGACAATGTCCTTTGGGCCACATTATTATGGGATCTCAGAGTGTTTGTGATTCCATGGGGAGTAGGTCAAATGAGAAAACTCATCAGACTCACATATCATAAATAAAACTATCATTTATTGTAGACGTAAAGACAAAGAATTTGAAGGAGATTTATTTTTTTTTTAAATTTTCTAGAGGCATGTCTTATTTATTTATTTATTTTTATTATTTGTTTGTTTGTTTGGTTTATACATGCACTGGGTACAGTCAGAAGCGCGGGAGGGTGAGAGAATTCACCAGAGCCAGAGCGGGGAGCAGAGCAGGCAGAAGGACAGAAGTACACTGCTGAGGGGAGCAGCGGGCAGCAGGAGAGGTCTGCTCGCCATGTGGGACCCTCCTCCAGTGGCCGGGGAGCAGCCGGGTATCGAAACAGCTGCAGAGGCTGCAGGCAGCTTCGCAACCCAGCGCTCAACCGCTGCACCACCGGGGAGGCCCTTGAAGGAGATTTAAATTGGGGAAATGAAGTGGCCCCATGATTGTCACTTGCTGTCTGGTCTCAGCTCCTCTCTGCTGACTGCATCCACCTTTGCTGTCCCATCTGTGACATCCAATGTTTGAAAATTACACACCAGAATATTTCATGGTAAAATGTAGCTCCCATTGGATATCAGGCATTTAACTCATTCTAAGACATTCACCCTCCTAGGGTGCTAATCAGGCTGACCTTGCCTTCAGCCCAGTTGAGGCCCATGTGGGCACAATGTCAGTTTGGAGGCAGCCAGGAACAGTTACAACTGGCAACATCTCCATCTTTGAACATTTGGATTAACAACGTGCTGCTGTTCTTTTAAATTATTGGCATTGTAATTCTTTCTGATTATAAATGACTTTCTTGATATTAATTCTTGATACTCTCATAGTTTACTGTCAATAAAAGTTATGGGATGGGCCTCCCCGGTGGCGCAGCAGTTGAGCACTGGGTTGTTAAGCTGCCCGCAGCCTCTGCAGTGCCGGTTCGATCCCCAGCTGTTCTCCGGCCACCGGTGAGGGTCCTGCATGGCACGCAGACCTCTCCTGCCGACTGCTGCTCCCCTCAGCAGTGTACTTCGGTCCTTCTGCCTGCTCTGCTCCCCACTATGGCTGTTATGGGCTATCAAGAGAAGAAGTCTATGGAGTATAATGAGAATTCAATGCAAGAATTTAATGAAGAAGAAAAATCTGACTAATATGAACATATCTGAGACTATTCATTGCCTCCAATTTGTCAGTTTTGTGTAACATAATTAAAAATTTAAAATAATAAAGCATTAACTATCTCTCGGTTGTATGAATTTACACATTTAAGCACAATTATAACTGTTGCAGACAACATAATATACACTAAGAAAACAAGAGATTCCACTGGAAAAATAAAACAATAAGCCACTTCAGTGTGGTTGGAAGCTTAAAAAATCAACATACAAAAATCAATCGCCTTCTTATATGCAAAAATTGAACCAAACAGGAAGTTAAGAAAACAATCCACTTATAATCACAACACTATGTACCATGGAGCAGACATAACAAAGGAAGTGAAGATACAAGAAAAGGGTAAGGCATTGTCGAAATGTTGGCGCCTTACCTCGTGGCATCAGGATACTCCCCCCTTCCGTGATTGGCTGTGCTCCTTTCGGCCAGTGCGCATGACGACCTCTGGTGCACCAAATAAGGGCATGTGCCCTTCCGGGATTAGCTGTGCCTCTTTTGGCCCAGTGCACATGACGGCCTCCGGCGCACCAAATAAGGTCATGTGTTTAATCATTGGCTAGGCACTGTTGGCCTGCTTCTTCCACTTCCGGTCCCCAGCTATAAAGCCCCGCCAAAACCAAAAGTAAAAGAGACCTGTGATAGTGGAACCAAGATGTGTGTGTCTCCCTCCGTGGTGTACCCCTGTTCTTCAGGTCGCTGCTCTCCCCTCGAGAACCTCGTTGACCAGTCCGTGGGCTCGGGCATCAAAAGAAATAGAAAGTACAGAAAAATGGACAGAAATGCCCTGCCCTTGGCTTTGAAGAATCAATATTACCAAATGCCCATCTGACCCAAAGCAGTTTAGAGATTCAATGCAATCCCAATAAGGACTTCAGTGGCATTATCCAAAGATATATATATATATAAAAAAATTACTGAAATGTAAAAACGCCAAACATCCAAAACAACACTGACAAAAACGGAATAATGGAGGCAGCTCACTCAAGACTCCAGTCTATACGATAAAGCTCTAATACTGAAAGCAGCATGGTACTGGGACAAAAACAGACCCCTGGAATATAACAAGGGCCAGGAACCCACCCTCGTCAGGATGGACAGTGACTTTACGGCTGAGGAGCCAGAGCAGGCACTGGAGGAGGAAAGTGGGGAGATGGTGCTGGGAGAAGCAGACAGACACACACACAGCAGAGTGAAGCAGGTCCTGCCCACCCCCTACAGAAGAGTAAACTCAAGCAGATAAATGCCTGTTTCCATGTGTGATGTCACCATCGTCATGCAGCAAACCTAAGGATATGACACCATGAGCAGAAACCCTAAAATACTATTTCCTAAAGGTTAGAAGCAAATTATCCCAACAAAAGGACAATTCTAATGTAAGTGCAGGGACAGGGGCTGGTGTGTAAAATAACTGCAGGATACACAATTTCAGAGATGAGTGAAGTTTCTCTTCCCGAAGAGCTGGTGACCCCCATGGTCACCCACTTCTGCTGGGCATCCATTGTCTTTCCACCAGACTCCTCCTCCCTGGGCTCCCTCCTGCCTCTCTCCATGTCCCCTCCCTCCCCCTCAGGCCTTCCCGCATCCCCCTCATGCCCATCCCCAGGGCCTCTCCGTGAAGGGCACATGGTGGTTGACAGGGCGACTGTCCAGCTGTCTAGACAGGGACTCAGGGCACTGTTATGACTGATGGTGCCCACCACGGCAGACCTGACAAGTGGGGAATGGAACCTGGACATGAGGATTTGTCTATTCACGTCCATAGAGGCGTGAGCCGGACAAAAATATCACATCTACACACCGAGTGTGATAATTACTCAGAGATGCACTGCAGGACACTCCAATTAGCACAGTCAGGTAAACACAAACTTTCCCTCTGGAGGAAGGTCCCTGAGGGCTGGAATCTGGAAAGTGTCCAACATGCAGACACCAGCTCCAGAGCTCAAATAGCCCAGCCCTGAGGCCCTGCTCTGTCCATGAGGCGGCGCAGGAAGGGGTGGAACATCCTGTGAGTGCTCAGAGGCTCCCCACGAGCCCCGACCATGGAGTGAAAGGCCGGGACACCCTCTGTCCGCAACACGGCACAACCTCAGGTCACAGATGGACACAGCAGCTGGAACTTTCCTCCCCAATTTGCAAGTATTAGGTTCTTAGGCAGCTTTCTGCATTTCTTCAGAAGTTTCACAGATGACAGTTATTCATCAGGGCACAGTGTGGACAAAGTCTGGATCCAGCTCCAGCAGTGCAAACCCTGCCTCTGAACAGGGTGAGGGGGTGCCCCAATGGTCTGTCTAGATCTGCTCTCAGAACCACTCCCAGACCCACGGGCCCTGGGCATGGGCTTGGCGCCAGGGAGGGTCCAGCATGCCAGGCCTGCTGGTTACCTCAGATGTGGCTTCCCCGGAGCGCTGAGGGCCCTGGGGGTGGTCCTCAGGGGAGACAGAGGCCTCTCTGTTCCCTCTCCCTGGGGGATTCTGCAGTTTGGGCCCTTCGAGGCCCAGCGAGAGAGACTTCTTTTATCATGCAAACCCCCTCTGGAATCAAGCGAGTGAAGCGTGGACATGTCTTCCAAGGCTGCCACGGGGGTAGCAACTTCACCAGCCCCCCACCAAGTTATTAAGAGGAGAACCTCCCTCCTCCCCAGTCTGGGGCCTCCCTCCTCCCCAGGCTGAACACCCAGCGGGAGGAGCCAGCTCAGAACAATTAGCCCTGGCAGGCAAGTCCCAGGGTACCGCCTTCCTTCCTTCCTTCCTCTGGGGCACAGTGTGTGCGGGGGTGATGGGTTTGCGTTTATTCAATGCAGGTCAGATGCCAGCCCCCGCCATACCACCCAGGCCAGCCCAAGGCCCAGGGCCCACCAGCTGCAGGCAGAGAGAGTGGAGGCTTCCGGGGCAGAGGGGGTGCCAGGGCATGGAGGGGATACGCCAGGGCACAGAGGGGGGTGTGCCAGGAAACAGAGGTGGTGCCAGGGCACAGAGGGCTTGTGCCTGAGTTAAGAGGGAGTGCCAGCGTGCAGAGGGGGCGCTAGGGCTCAGAGGGGGTGCCAGGGAGCAGAGGGGGCGTTAGACCAGGGTCAGAAGGGAGGTCTTGCCTCCAGGTCCTTCGCCATCATGCAAGCTTTCGGGGCAACCGCAGGGCAATAGCAGGGTCCCGCTCACAGGGCCACCAAGGAATCACGCACATAAACGTCACTGCACACGGGTAGGGCAGGTCGGAGCCTGTCAGCTGAGCTGCGGGCCTAGCAGCCTGCTCACGGGTGGGGTGCACCCTGTGCCAGCCCCACATCCAACTAGGTGAGCTGCTTTCCATTCATCAGGGTCTCCGCAGGAAAATCGTGAAACTACCAGGACATTTCATTCCCATGGCAGGGAAGCCAGGAGCCCCGCCCAGCAGCCCAACAAGTCACGTCCCCAGCCCCCAGAGAGGGCCTGCGAGCCCGGGGCTGCCCAGTGACCGCCCATGGGCATCTCCCCACCCAAAAGCCCCTGGCAGCGGCCACAGGCCCTGGCCTCGCCTGGAAAGAAAGTCAGAGCAGGGCCGTGCGCCCCACACCTGTAATGGTTAGGATTTCACCTTCAATTTCCAAAAAAGTATTTTTTGATTTTGCTTTTTAAGGGTCCAGCTCTGATTACATAACTTCTTACAAACTTTGAAAATGTGCTTATTTCTAAGCAAAATAACTGAAGATAAACTTGTACTTTTTTTTTAAAGATTTATCTTTATTTATTTATACAAGCACTGGGTAAAGTTAGAAGCATGGGAGTGCGAGAGAATTCACCAGAGCCAGAGCGGGGAGCAGAGCAGGCAGAAGGACCGAAGTACACTGCTGAGGGGAGCAGTGGGAGCAGGAGAGGTTTGCGCGCCATGTGGGGCCCTCCTCAGGTGGCTGGAGCAGCCGGGGATTGAACCGGCGCTGCAGAGGCCGCTGGCAGCTTCGCAAGCCAGCGCTAAACCGCTGCGCCACCAGGGAGGCCCTAAACTTGTACACTTTTTCATTGCTTTGCCTCGTGCTGATTTGCCTCTTGGAAAACCCTCTTTTTAGGTTGCCACCTCCGCACCAGCTGGCCGGTCGCTCTCCCTTTATGTCCTGCAGTGGGGATGGCTTCTCTCTGCACCCCCATGCTCGCCTGCTGGGTTCGGGAGGACCTGGGGTTCCCATTCTCGGTGCTCACTGAGGTGAGCAGGGGCTGTGCCCTGATGGCCAGGCTGTGGTCCCCACAGGGAGAAGGCGCGGCACAGGGCAGGGCCTGTGGGCACAGGGTTTGGTGTCTGAGCAGCGCTGGCTGGTGTCCAACACCCAGGTGGGGCTGGCCCCACAGTCCGCGGGGACATGGGTTGTCCCTCAGGACACGGCCTGCGCTGCTGTCCCCTGAAGCCCTGCTGGCCCTGGCAGCACACCGGCTGGAGAGGCCTCTGAATAAAATGTGCACAGGAGACATTCTCAAATCATTTCATCATTTAAAAGAGCAAGGGAGCTGCTCTTGAGGTCAGACAGGTGTTGCCTCACAGCTGGGGTGAGGGACAGTCACCTGACAGCAGAGTGGGGGTGGCCAAAGGGGCGGGCGGGTGGTGCATGGCTCCAGGCGGGAGCCATGCTCTGGGACACAGAGTGCACACCAGGCACCAGCTACAGAGTGAACACACGTGACAAGTGCACGTACCTGGGGCTCCTGGGTGCTCCTGGGGGCAGTAGGCAGGGGCGGGCTGAGGACTAGCTCAGGGTCTCCGGGGTTGGGGTCCCCTCCCGACCCCCAGGATTGGCTTGCTTCCCTCTGAATGCAGGGAGGTTAGCAGGTAGGTGCCCTATGCATAGCGCCTATGCACTTGGACTATGCTGACTACACTCACCAGCCCTGACTGTGCTCCCAGCCCTTGTGCTACCTCCGCTGACAGCTGACTCTCCTAAGATATTAACAAATGTACTATCAATCTAGTCTTAATAGTACTCAAAAAGTATCCACTAACCTCACTAAATACTAACAATGCTAACTTAACTCTACCAACAATACTAACTTCACTCACCTTACTAGCAATACTAACTACACTACAAATAAATGAAACTACACAAACAAAAAAAGACAAATGAGATTTAAATGCAAAATATGATAACAACAAACCAATTACAAACTACTAAATTTAAGAATAAAACAGAACAACAACAAAGACCAATAGAACAAACAACAGAACAAACAACAATTAGAAACGAAAACCTGAAAAAACAAACAAACAAATCAAAATAAAAACCCAGAGAAATGACAAAGGGGAAGAAAGAACAAACAACGGAACAAGAAAAGAAGAGAAGATGGGGTAGATCTCTAGAAAAATAAAAATCAAAAATGAAGTAAAAAAAATAAAGAAAAGAATAAAGATAAAAATAAAAGCCAATAATAAAAAATAAAGGAAAAAAAAAAAACACAGACATAAAAGGAAACAGAAAAAGTAGAAAAAACATAAACAAATACAAAAAAAAAAATCAAGGAAAATAAGGGAAAAAAACAAAGAAAGAAAAATAAAATAACTAAAATAGCCTAAACAAAGAACTAAATAAGTAAAGCAATAAATAAACCCAAAGAAATCCAAATACCCCCAAACACACTCTCACTCTCTCTGTCGGCGTCCTGAGTGCACAGGTCACTGTCCAAAGCTTCCCGGCTCCTGAGGACACAGGCACAGTCCAGGTGGGCCTGATGGAGGCGGTGCCGGTGGTGCCATCACAATGGCTCTTTGTGGAGTCAGAGCCAGAGGCCACAGCCATTGGCAGAGGGAACCCCCAGCGGTTTCTCCGCCTTAAAGAAAAAGCTGCCCCTTAACGACAACCCTTGGAATGCCCGAGAGGCCCTTTCATTTGTGCTCAGCAATCCCGTCCTGGGTTTTGGCTTTTCCAGGCGTCCCCATCCTGGCCCTGCCTTGTGCAGATGCTTTACTGTCGCGCTCACACTGTGGAGAGAACAGCAAACAGGGGGTGCAGGCAGTTGGGCGCACCTGGGGATCTGTCCACAGCCTCTGCCGTGCCTGCGAGGGGCCCACGTGGTGCACAGACCCCTCCTGCCACGCCCGGTGCTCCCCTCAGCAGTGGGTTTCAGTCAGTCTGCCTGTTCTGTTCCCGGCTCTGTCTCTGGGGAATCCTCTCACCCTCCCATGCATCTGGCCTGCACCCCGGTGCTTGTACAAATAAATAAAATAAATTTTTTAAAAAAATAAAAAAAGACAGTTACTACTGTTGTAGTGAACTAGTAAGGTTTAAATTCTAAAAATTTCAAGAGGTAATTTCAGGATTATTTTTCAGGCTGTCTTTCTTTTTTGGGGCTATAATTTTGTCATGGAGTCTAGTTTAGTAGAAAAATAACATTAAATAATAATACAATATACACAATAGTTCCTTTGAGAAGGAACAAACTACAAATACAATATGTCATAACAATACCAATGTGCTTAAACACTAAACAAAAATGTTAGGAAATTCAGAATACTTCGTGTTTTAGGTTGCTTTTAGCACTTTTGCCAAAATTGATTTAATACTGATAAATATTACAAAGTATAAGAATCATTTTAATTCTATATATATTACATATATCAATATGTGCACTTACAAATACATTAATAAGTATATGAGGAAGGAGATTGTGAGAAGAGAGGTTAATCATTTTTTCCAAGGTAGCCTATATATGCTATTCACTCAAAAGAAACAATGACTAATAATTGAGAAACTACACTGTACTTTTGTAGAATTGATAGTGTTCTAGTGATCAATATATAGAGAGAATGTTGTGATAAAACTGACTTTTCAGTGACAGGGTAAAAAAAGCAATATAAGTAAGTTTTAAAATAATCCAACAGAGAAATAACAAATGGTGATAGGATCTGTACAAAGGATCGAAACAAACCAATTGAATTTTCAATACCATTTAGGATAACATCAAAATGTGAAACCCTTCAGGATATATTTAATAAAATGTATGCATCTGTAAAGCTATGAAAACATTATTCTTTAATGGAAATTATAATACTTATTTTTTTTAAATAATAAATTTTATTTTTATATTCCCCATACAATTGCAGCCCCCCCATTCTGACCCCAATCCCTCCCCTCCCACCCCCGTCCCCCTAAAAGTGTCTCTGGTTCGTAGTTTTTTGATGATTATGATTTTCACTTTCTTATAGTTATTCGTTTTCCTGGTCCCTTATTTAAATTTTCTAGATTCCTGCTATGAGTGAGACCATCTTTTGTTTCTTTTTCTTTTTGGCTTATTTCGCTGAGCATGATCCCTTCCAGTGCCATCCATGTTGCTGGAAATTGCATGTGTTTATCTTTTTTGAATGCTGAGTAATATTCCATGGTATATATGTACCACATCTTCTTGATCCAGTCATCTATTTTTGGGCATTTGGGTTGTTTCCAAAGCTTAGCTATTGTAAACAGTGCTGCTATAAACATAGGGGTGCAGGTGTTCTTTGGAATTGATGTTTCTGTGTCCTTTGCGTAAATACCTAGCAGTGGAATTGCTGGATCATATGGAAGCTCTATGTTTAGTAGGTCCAGAAATCTCCACATAGCTCTCCACAGTGGTTGGACCAGTTTGCACTCCCACCAACAGTGCAGAAGAGTTCCTTTTTCTCCACACCCTCGCCAACATTTGTTGTTGCTAGTTTTTTTAATATGTGCCATTCTCACTGGTGTAAGATGGTATCTCATGGTAGTTTTGATTTGCATTTCCCTGATTACAAGTGATGTTGAACATTTTTTCATATGCCTGTTGGCCATTTGCATTTCCTCTTCAGAGAAATTTCTTTTTAGCTCTTCTGCCCATTTTTTGACTGGATTATTTTCTTTGTTGTTGTTGAGTCTCATCAGCTCTTTGTAGATTTTTGTGATCAGTCCTTTATCATTAGTGTTGGGTGCAAAAATGTTCTCCCAGTTGGTGGGGTTTCTCTTTGTTTTTGTTATTGTCTCTTTTGCTGTGCAGAAGCTCTTTAATTTGATGTAGTCCCAGCTGTTTATCTTTGCCTTCACTATCACTGCTTTGGGTGATGTGTCTGTAAAGATGTCTTTGATGTGCAAATCACATAGTGTTTCGCCTATATTTCCTTCTATATATTTTATGGTTTCAGGTCTTATGTCTAGTTCTTTAATGCATTTTGAGTTGATATTTGTGTATGGTGTGAGGTAGTGGTCAAGCTTCATTCTTTTGCATGTAGCGACCCAGTTTTCCCAGCACCATTTATTGAACAAACTTTCTTTGCTCCAATGCATAGTCCTTGCTCCTTTGTCAAATATTAGTTGACCATAAATCTGTGGGTTTATTTCTGGATTTTCTATTCGATTCCATTGGTCTGTATGTCTGTTCTTGTTCCAATACCATGCAGTTTTGATGATTATGACTTTGTAGTATAGTTTGAAGTGTGGGAGTGTGATGCCTCCATTCCCTTCTTTTTTTTTTTTTCAGGAGAGCTTTGGCTATTCGGGTTTTTTTGTGATTCCATATGAATTCCATGAATAATTGTTCTATTTCTTTGAAGAATGACATTGAAATTTTGATTGGAATAGCATTGAATCTGTATATTGCTTTTGGAAGGATGGCCATTTTAATAATGTTTATTCTTCCAATCCATGAGCAGGGGATGTCTTTCCATTTCTTTGTGTCTTCTTGTATTTCTTTTAACAGTGTTTTATAGTTTTCTTTGTATAGGTCCTTTACCTCTTTTCTTAGATTTATTCCCAAATATTTGATTTTTTTTGTTTCAATAAAAAAGGGATTTTTTTTTGATTTCTTCTTCTTCAGATTTATTGTTTGTGTATAGGAAGTCTACTGACTTTTGCGTGTTGATTTTGTATCCTGCCACTTTACTGAACTGATTGATGAGTTGAATTAGTTTTTCTGTGGAGTTTTTCGGGTTCCTATGTATATTATCATATCATCTGCAAATAGTGATAGCTTGACTTCTTCTTTTCCTATTTGGATTCCTTGGATGTCTATCTCTTGTCTTATTGCTCTGGCTAGGACTTCCAGTATTATATTGAAAAGCAGTGGTGAGAGTGGACATCCTTGTCTTGTTCCAGATCTTAATGGAATTGCTTTCAGCTCTTCACCATTGAGAATGATACTGGCTGTTGGCTTGTCATAGATGGCCTTTATGATGTTGAAGTATGTTCCTTGTATCCCAAGAATTTCAAGGGCTTTTATCATGAATGGGTGTTGCACTTTGTCGAAAGCTTTCTCAGCATCTATTGATATTATCATATGTTTTTTATATTTCTTTTGTTGATGTGTTGGATAAGGTTGATTGATTTTCGGATGTTAAACCATCCTTGTGTCCCTGGAATGATTCCTACTTGGTCGTGGTGAATTATCTTATGGATACATTGTTGGATTCTGATCGCTAAAATTTTATTTAGGATTTTTGCATCAGTGTTCATTAGGGAGATTGGCCTGTAGTTTTCCTTTTTTGTGTTGTCCTTGTTCGGTTTTGGTATTAGTGTAATGTTGGCTTCATAGAACGTGTTTGGTATTGTCCCATCCTTCTCAATTTTTTGGAAGAATTTGTGAAGGATAGGCACTAATTTGTTTCTGAATGTTTGGTAGAATTCATTTGTAAATCCATCCGGTCCTGGGCTTTTGTTTTTGGGGAGGTTTTTGATTACAAATTCCATTTCGCTAATTGTAATTGGTCTGTTTAGGTGTTCTATTTCTTCTTTATCTAGCTTTGGGTGATTGTAGAGTTGTAGGAATTTGTCCATCTCCTCTAGATTGTTAAACTTGTTTCCATATAACTGTTCATAGTAGTTACTGATTATTCTTTTGATTTCTGATGTGTCCATTGTGATTTCTCCTCTTTCATTTATGATACTGTTTATTTGTGCTTTCTCCCTTTTTTCCTTTGTGAGCCTGGCTAGGGGTTTGTCTATTTTATTGATTTTTTCAAAGAACCAGCTCTTGGTTTCATTGATCTTTTGGATTGTTTTTTTAGTTTCAATATCATTTATTTCTGCTTTTGTTTTTATTATTTCTTTTCTTCTACTGGTTTTGGGTTTTTTTTGTTGTTCTTTTTCTAGATCTTTGAGCTTCGAAATTAGGTTGTTTCTTTGAGTTCTTTCTTGTTTCTTGATGTGAGCTTCTATTGCTATATATTTTCCTCTCATTACTGATTTTGCTGCATCCCATACATTTAGGATATTGGTGTCCTCCTTGTCGTTCAATTCAAAGAATTTTTTAATTGATTCTTTGATCTCCTCATTAGTCCAGTGGTCTTCCAGTAGTGGTTTTTAATCTCCATGAGGTAGGAATGTTCCTTTCCTTCTTTTTATGGTTTATTTCTAGTTTGATGCCTTCATGGTCAGAAAAGATGGTTGATATGATTTCAATCTTGGTGTATCTGTTGATGTTTGTCTTGTGCCCCAGTATGTGATCGATCCTGGAGAAATATCCGTGTGCACTTGAGAAAAATGTGTACTCCGTTTTTTTGGGGTTTAGTGTTCTATAGATGTCTGTTAAGCCCAATTGCTCTAGGTCCTTATTTAGAGCTTTGGTTTCTTTACTTATTTTTTGTCTTGTTGATCATCCATTGTTGATAGTGGTGTGTTGAAGACTCCCACTACGTATGTGTTTTCTCTGATGTCTGTTTTCAGAGAGGAAAACAGTTGTCTGATATATTTTGGTGCTCCTTCGTTTGGTGAGTATATGTTAATGAGTGTTATTTCTTCTTGAAGTATTGTCCCCTTGATCATAATGTAGTGACCATTGGGGTCTCTTTTTATCTTTTTGAGTTTGAAATCTGTTTTATCTGATATAAGTATAGCTGTTCCTGCTTTCTTTTTTGGTCCATTTGCTTGTAGGATTGTTTTCCATCCTTTAACTTTGAGCCTATTTTTATCTTTTGTAGCTAAATGTGTTTCCTGGAGACAGCAAAAGGTTGGGTTTTGTTTCTTAATCCAGGCTGCAACTCTGTGTCTTTTTATTGAAGAGTTTAGTCCATTTACATTTAGAGTTAATATTGATATGTTAGCATCTGTATTTGCCATTGTGTTTGTCTTTCCTTTGATTTTATTTATTTATTCTTTTAATAACTTTTTTTTTGGCCTTCTTTCATTGTTATTCGTCCCTCTGAGTTTCTGGCTTTAGGACTCCTTGTAGTATTTTTTGGAGTGGGGGATTAGTTGCAATGAAATTCCGGAGTTTCTGTTTGTCTGGGAGGGTCCATATTCTTTCTTCAAAGAGGAAGGAGAGCTTTGCGGGGTAGAGAATTCTTGGTTGGCATCTGTTTTCTTGGAGTCTGTTGACTATGTCCCTCCATTCTCTCCTTGCCCGTAGTGTTTCTTTGGAGAAGTCTGATGTCAGCCTGATTGGCTTTCCTTTGAATGTTATCTGTTTCTTCCCTCTTGCCAGCTTCATTATTTTTTCCTTGTCCTGGATTCTTGGGAGCTTTACTATTATGTGTCTTGCTATATTTTTCCTTTCGTCGTGGAAGTTTGGTGTTCTTGCTTCTTGTATATCAATTTTCAGCTCCTTCTTCACATTTGGGAAGTTCTCTTCAATTATCTCTTTGAATATTTTCTCTGTTCCTACATCTCTCTCCTCTCCTTCTGGTATTCCTATAACTCTTATATTTCCTTTCCTCATGGAGTCAGACAGTTCCCGAAGTCTTTCTTTGTTCTTTTTCCTTCGTACTTCTCTTTCCTTTTCTGTTTTGTTTCTTTTTAGGAAATTATAATACTTAAATAAATGACAATATGAACTCTATTTACAGATCAAGATGCATCAGCAAAGTTTGGGAGAAAGCACAATTGCAGAGGGGAGCACGGACAGGCAGAAATGACTGAATCACCCTGCAGTAAGAAAAAGGAGGTCAGTGTTTCATGTGGACAAAGGAGAAGGAATTGTGAGATAAGGTCACAGATATTCACAGAAAGCAGTCACTCAGAACTTCATGCTAATTGTGAAAATGGAGAGAGGTGTTGGAGAGTGGAGTGAATTGAATAGTTTGTGTTTGAGGAATATCTCTTTGCATTGGGGAAACTAGATTGTAGGAGAACAAGAATGCAACAGGGAAAACAATGGAGACACTTGCAGTAGACAATGAGAGAGGAGTGGGTCAGAGTGGTACGTTGCTTAGGATGTTAGCTAATAGGACTGATTTGGATGGGTGTAGAAAGTGAGAGAAAGACAGAAATTAAAGATGCTGCCAAACGTTCTATCCTGAGCAACTTAGTAGATGTAATAGCTATTTGATTTTTTTTAAGTTTTATTTTTACTTGCTGAATTCAGAGAACAAAGAGTGGAGGTTTGGGTAAATAGAAGATTGGTGTAGTTGAAGAGGTTAGATCCCATCTTCTTTATAAGAAGTCACACCACTCTATCTAACAAAGATTTATTGATTTATTTATTGATTTATTATAATGTTGTGGGAAAGAATCAAGGTGGAAGCCTTGTTGCAGGGGTGAAAGAATTCACCAGAGACAGATGATAACCGACCAGGTGAATTTATTGAAATACACTGCTAAATAGAGCAGAGGGTGAAACAGGAGGGGTGTACTGTTCAGAGTTTGGGTCCCAAGTCTCTATTTATAATCTAGACACCATTGACTGGTTAGTGTGACTAGTCTTGGGTGTGTCCTGAGTGATAATTTGAATCAGCATAGAGGGTCATCAGTTCTGGGCTTCACCAGCTTAAGGTCCATGTTTCCATGGCAGTCCCATCCACTCCCTTTATCATTCCAGCCTCCCATACTTGCCTGCTGGGTAAGGAGTGGGGGTTTGGTTTTCAAATTCTTTTTTTTTTTAATCTAAATGTTTTTAATAGAGGCATGTTTTATTTATTTATTTATTTGTTTGTTTTTTTTGTTTGGTTTGTTTATACATGCACTGGGTACAGTCAGAAGCACAGGAGGGTGAGAGAATTCACCAGAGCCAGAGTGGGGAGCAGAGCAGGCAGAAGGACCGAAGTACACTGCTGAGGGGAGCAGCGGGCGACAGGAGAGGCCTGCGCGCCATGTGGGACCCTCCTCTGGTGGCCGGGGAGCAGCCGGGGATCAAACCAGCGCCACAGAGGCCGCAGGCAGCTTCGCAACCCAGCGCTCAACCACTGCGCCACTAGGGAGGCCCCAGGTTTTCAAATTCTTAATGATACCTTGACAGACCACAGTTGCAGGGGTGAAAAATTTCACCAGAGGCAGACTGGAGAACAGAAAAGGCACATTTGTTCAAATACACTGCTAAGAGAAGCAGCTGGGGAGACAGGAAAGATCTGCAAGTGAAGAAAGATTTGGGGCTCCCTTTTATAACTGTTTTTGTCAGTTTTGCTTTGGGGAGTAAGTTTTGGGCTGGTTAGTGCAGGGGTGTCTGATCTTGGGGGGTTGATCTTTGACCCAGAATGTGTCCTGGCCTTGCCTCCACATTCCTGTTCAAAGGGATCCATCTTACAATTTGGTACCCAGAGCAGCCTTATCAGTTCTCTCTGTGTTCAAGCTTCCCAAACCTTCCTGCTGGGCAAGGGGTGGGGTTTAATTTTAACCTTATTTAACACTACCCCACAGATACCATTTGGTTTCTGTTTTCCTACCACATAATTTCATATATGCCATTTACATTCCCTCTTTCTGGTCTTCACCTGTCTGCATCCATTAAATTCGGAAGTATCTTGTGACAGAAACAATTCAAAGCATGCACTTTATGACTTAACACTCTTATATCAATAAGTGCCAAATAAATTTCCAAAAAGAGAAGCCCAAATCCCCAAAGGCTAAACACGGAAGCAATTCTACACTTTCTTAAGAGAGAATTTTTGACAATTAAATTGTAAGTTATGGTGAAATCAAAAGCAGCAAAAGGGGTGAATAGGGTTGCTTTATGTTTTATTGCTAATTCCCTGTCAAAGCCATATGCTTACTTACCAAATATTAAAACATGTGCCCATCAAATTGTTAGGGGAAAGGAAGTCCTGAGCTAATTCCATACAGGCTTTGTGGACTCCACCCCCACGCCAGACCAAAGCCATCAGGACACTGGGAAAGACAAATCCCATCACCACCAAAAGAGGGTTGCTTGGACCTGAGGGTGGAGTTAATCAGCCAGATATGGTATAAAACCAGACACATGGGTCTTGGGGTCCCCTTCTTGGCTTCACGGCTCTTGGCTTTCGGCCATATCTCACAGTATCATTGGGTTTCCAGGTCGGCAGAACTGGTAGGACGCATTTAAGATTATCTCCCTATTTTCTCCCTGAGTTGTACATTTCCTCATTTCCCCTTTCCTCAGAGTGCACTCATCCCTCTTGTGGACCTGACACAGTATGCTCCTGACTACACTGAGCAGGATGAGGAGAGACCTCGTGCATGGGGATTTACTGAGTTTGACCCCAGCTCCACTTGGAGAGTAAACTCCCATGGGATAATCCTCCCGGAGTCCCTGGTATATCCGGTGCTAAAACATCTTCACGGAGGTTCTCACTATGGGAGAGATGCCTTATTAGAAACAGAGTGCCCTTATTTGAAGGACCCATATTTACATAAAATAGCACACCTGGGGCTGTCAACAATGTGCCAGGAATAACCCCAAGACTGACTCCCACCCTAAAGCCATCGGGGTTCAATATAGGGGCAAGTACCCTTTTGAGGACTGGTAGGTGGACTTTACACAAATACTTAGAAAAACAGGCAGTTTCAAATACATACTGGATTTTGTGGACATGTCCTACGGATGGGTGGAAGCTTTTCCCACAAAGACGGAGAAAGCTTCCAAGGTGGCAAAAGAGCTGCTGAAGGAGATAATCCCTCACTTTGGGCTGCCCAACTCCATCCAGAGTGATAATGGGCCAACATTCATCTCTCACTTTACTCATGCAGTAAGCAGTGTGTTACAGATTGGCTGGAAATTGCATGCTGCATGGAGACCACAGTCTTCTGAAAAAATGAACCACACCTTAAAGAAAACCTTGGCAAAACTGTGCCAAGAAACACATCTTCGGGCCTCCCCGGTGGCACAGCGGTTGATCACTGGCTTGCAAAGCTGCCTGCGGCCTCTGCGGCCCTGGTTCGATTCCTGCCTGCTCCCCGGCCAACGGAGGAGGGTCCTGCATGGCGCGCAGAACCCTCCTGCCTCCCACTGCTCCCCTCAGCAGTGTACATCGGTCCTTCTGCCTGCTCTGCTCCCCGCTCTGGCTCTAGTGAATTCTCTCACCCTCCTGCGTTTCTGACTGTACCCAGTGCATGTACAAACAAACAAACAAACAAACAAACAAACAAACAAATAAATAAATAAAATACATGCCTCTTTAAAAAAAACGAAAAAAGAAACACACCTTCTTTGGGACCAAGTACTATCCCTTGCCCTCCTCCAGATAAGAGTGGCACCTAGAAGTGGGCTACAATTAAACCCCTTTGAAACTTTGTTTGGAAGACTTTTGCAGGCCTCAGTTCGGAAAGGCGGTCCAGAAATAGTACAAGATTGCCAGATCATACAATATGTGAACCATATCCAGGAGGTTCTGGCAGTAATTCACAACTTTGCAACCTCGAGGATCTCTATGCCTCCTGATCAACCATTGTATCTGAAGACCTGGAGAGCAGGTCTTACTCAAGTCTTGGCAGAGTGGGGATGCCAAAAACCAGCTGTCAAAAAATGCACTGGTCCACATGACGTTTTGCTGAGCACACATACTTCTTTGAAACTGGTAGGCATAAAACCCTGGGTACATCATTCCTGTGATAAGCAAGCACCAGAAGGAACTGACCCAGAGACAAATTCCCACTGGTCTTGTGAACCCATTGAGGACTTGAGATGTTTATTTAAGAAAAAACACAAAAACTTGATTGTTACTGACTTCTTTTCCAGTTATTGTTGCAGGATGTCCAAAGATTCACTTTTCTGGATTTTTTTAAGATTTATTTATTTATTTATACAAGCACTGGGTGCAGTCAGAAGCGCGGGAGGGTGAGAGAATTCACCAGAGCCAGAGTAGGGAACAGAACAGGCAGAATGACAAAATACACTGCTGAGGGGAGCAGCGGGTGTGGCAGGAGAGGTCTGTTGTGCTATGTGGCACGCTCGCCAGTGGCCGGGCATTGAACCGGTGCTGTAGAGGCTGCGGGCAGCCCCACAGTCCAGCGCTCAACCACTGTGCCACCAGGGGAGGCCCAGATTCACTTTTCTGAAGATACCCTAGGATGACTAACAGGCTCAAACCCATCTTCCTTTCAAAGTTTCGGAGATGTGAAATAACATCTAGAATCACGCATATGCTGGCAGTGTTTTTTTTTTTTTTTTTTTTTTTTTTTTTTTTTTTTTTTTTTTTTACACAGAAAGGCTTTCAATCTTGATTTTGGTATTGCCTTTTAACTTTTTGCTTTTTTTTTAACTTCAAGGTTTATTTTCTGCCCGTTTTTGTTACTTTGGCCTATGAGTGAAACTGCAGTTGTATAAGATACCCCACGTGTGATAAATCGTTACTGAAGTGCTCTTTGTGTCTATATGTTGTATGTCTGTATGTCCTTTCCTTGTGTCCTTGTCTTGGCCTCTAGTGGTTGACAAATTGGTATGCATAGTTCCTATAGACATTGAAAAAAAAAGTCTCCAGTTATGAGGAAAAGCTAAAGGTTATGGTTTGATTGCCAACATTGTAATACTTAAATAAGCCGGTGCCTTCATAGAGATTGAATATTGTTGTTTCTGCTGTTTTCTGATATTTATGGCAAAGCTTCCCAGAAATCTAAATCAAGTACAAATATGGTAGCCTGTCATTTGGCCGATGCAAGGAAATTTTGTGGAACCTCAGTAGAGCTCCTGAGACACACCAAGTTTCCTCCCTTTCCTCTTGGGAATGGTATTAGATGAATTTGTCCTATTTGGCTTACCTAATAGAGAAAACTAGAAGGAAAGCACTGTCCCTTGGGAAAACAGGTAACACCTTGACCTGATTATGTATGTAAATTGTCAATGGTGATTGTTGCCTTGTAATATTGTATACTTCAATTGTTTATCGACAGAAATGGTTTCTGGAGAAAATAGGGGTAAAAGGCCTCAACGGATTCCTATTGATGGAATTGTTGAGAGTAAAAATTTCCTACAAAGGACTGAATAGATCTGGAGATTCACCTGAGTTTTACTAAGTTTTGACATAATACTGTTTTTTTTTTTTTTTGCCTTTTGTTCTGAATCCACAAAAATTTTCTTGTTTTGACTGACCAGGATGTGCAGCCATGTTGAATTTTTTTTCTTTTTTCAGCAGAGCTAACTTGTGTTCACATTTTCTTTTTCCTTCATACCAACACAGCATAAAAATAGTGGCAGTATTTTTTTTTACTACTTATCTCAGAGACTGTTTTTGCATAACTTCTGTAGGGATTATGTCTGCTTAAACTAAAAAAAAAATGGACATGAGTTTCATTGTGTGGCTTTGAGTGGAGTTCTTCCAGGAAGTTGAAGGAGAGCTGAACGAAGAAGAGGAGAACCTGTTGCTTTGTTCGTAGTGTTCCAGAGACCTCCAAAGAAGGTGAGGAAGCTTGCCTCCATTGGCAGGACTGGACAACCTGGCAAATGAAAAAGTCCTGGTACCCTCAAGAAGAGGAAAGCCCAGGTGGAGTCTGATGAGACCAACTTTGTTCCTGAAGCCTACATGGACCAAAAGTCAAGAGTTCACTCTGATCCTATATGGACTATTCCAAAAGCCAGCTAAAATTGCTGTTTAGTTATTCTGCCCTATGATTTTATGCAAAAATAGGTAATATGGCTTACAAGTAGATTTTGTTTGCAAACTTTTGCTATGCCGTTGAAAGAATTTGGGCTCAAGGTTGAGAGAACATGGTTTTTACATAAGTTGAACCAATTTTAAGATTTTTTTTTCTTGTGATTTTGAAGTATTTGCTGTCTTGTTTTGGCTAATGCCTCCACATTTTTTTGTTTGTTTTGTTTTTGTTTTTTTTGTTTTGGCTTGCACTGATGAACTCTTTTTCCAGGAATGGAGGACTTTTGCTTTCCAAAATGGACAATACCTGGAAAGACTGGTTTTCCTTCACACTGGAACCCTGAAAAAATTTCATCTGAGACTGTATCCCAGCATCCATATATTTGATCCTCATCACCATGGAAATGGTGGCACAAAGTGAAAGGGGGAATTGCTAGGGGGAAAAGATGTCCAGAGCTAATTCCATACAGGCTTTGTGGACTCCACCCCCACTCCAGTCAAAGCCATGAAGACACTGGGAACTACAAATCCCACCATCACCCAAGGGAGGGTTGCTGGGACCTGAGGGTGGAGATAAGCAGCCAGGTTTGGTATAAAACCAGACACGTGGGCCATGGGTGGGGTTCAGACCCCTTGTCTTCATGGCTCTTGACTCACCGCCAGGTCTCAGTGTGCCATTGGGATTCCAGGTCAGTGAACATGGGTAGGATGCATTTAAGACTTTATATCCCTCTTTTCTCCCGAGTTGTACATTTCCTAATTTCCCCTTCCCTTGAAAATAAACCTTTTATTAACCTTTGTGTGTGCCTGCAGTGGAGTATTAATAAGTCCCTTTTAAGCGCGGGTGTGGACCCACAGTCAGGTAACCCGTTTTATTTTGGGGCTGCCCTGTAACACTTTCACTTCTCAGATTACAGGCCATTGATCTGAGAAAATGGGGGGCATCACACCCTGAAGGGCCTGTTTCCCCATCTCATCTCCAGCTGGCCTCGTTATAATCAGTCACACACACAGAGTCACAGCAAACAACCATCAGAACAGCCCGTCACAACTGGTGCTCCTGGTATCCATTACCTTCAGCGTCCAGTACTGGTTATCAGCCCCCAACCTCACCCAGACACTACACTGCCAAAGTCAGTTTGCATGCATTCATCAGGAACAGAAATTTTTATGCAGAGTTTTAATCTTGCTTTGAGAGACCTTCATACAGGAACCCTCAGACTGAGAGCTCCTAACAGCCAGAAACCCCAAATGTCATGGGAGCCTCAAGAGGAATTTTCACAATGATACAGGTACTGCAGGCCAATTCTGGTGGTGAGAACTTGGCGTGGTACTGAGCACTGACTCCTGGCTGTTAGACTCTATGGTGACTACACCTGAGGGGGTAGGGTGAAAACATGGATGTGACTGTCACTTTCTGTCTGACTTGATCTTATCACACTGTACTCCTGTGATGCAGTCTTCTTATTTTAAAATAAATGAATTATTTTTGAGTCAGTGCATTTCTACTTCAAAATTTAATGTTAAGACCATTGTTGTGGTGGTGTTCATTTTCAGGTTCCCTGAGTTTTCCAAATTGTATCTTGATTCTTCTACCTGATTTTCTACTTGACATCTTTTAGATAACACTTAAGTTCACTCTTTTTCTACTTCACAAACCATGTTATATTTTTTATATGATGTAAAACTTTATATAAAGTAAAACACTGCAATATTTATGAATTTTATTCTCCAGAAGCTTCTGTGCTATAAACCCTGAGACCTTATGACTGTTTACCCACTCTAAGAACATGAACTGGGGGGATGCTCCTCGCTCAAGCATTTTCTCTGGAGCAGGTCACTGTGTCTCCAAATGCTCCTGAGGGATCATAGCATACTCCGTCCAGAAAATACTTCTTTTAAAAAATGTATGTTAATGACCAGACTGACTCCATACAGATTTCAGAATAAAATCTGTGTTGGAAAATCTCTCAAGTTAATAATCTTTCCAATGAAAGACTTTGATCTTCTGTTTCTCCTCCCGGGACTTCATCACTCTCTGCTCACATCCTTTACATACTTTCTGTCTTTCCTTTGAAGAAAACTCTACACTCTGTTGAGAAGAGGATCTGACTTCAGGAGTGGGGTAACATGGGGTCATGTTAATTAGCGATTGCCACTTAAAGGAAACGCTCATTGTCACATCTCTGTTTTCTTATTGTGGGCTGTATCTCTGTCCCTGTGTTTGTGCGCGTCTCCCCTCACACTCCGAGGAACACCCACATGAATACCCACTTGTTTCCACTCCTTATCCCTCTCCTATCCCCAGTCTCAACTGTTAAGAGTGAATTTATTCACTAGTGCAAATTGGTTTTGCTGTATTTTGTAATGTCAGTTTTCTGTATTTTCTTTTTTTAAAAGATTGATTTATGCATACAAGAACTGGGGCACAGGCCAGAGTTGTGGGGGGTGAGATGATTCATCAGAGACAGAGTGGAGAACAGAACAGGTGCACTGAGTGAAATACACAGATGAGGGGAGCAGCAGATGAGGCAGGAGAGGTCTACTGTGCCACGTGGGATATCTCCCTGTCTAGGGATCAAACTCATGGTGCAGTGGCTGTGGCTAGCTTCATAGGTTGCATCTTAACCCCTTGGGCTACCAGGGAGGCCTGGTTTTCTGTATTTTCTATCCCACAGATGAGTGAGACCATCTGCTATCTGTCTTTCACTATCTGTTTTTTTTTTTTCACCTAACAAGATAACTTTAAGGTCTACTCACCTTGTCCCGAACGTATGATTTGATTTTTTTAATTGCTGTGTACAATTCCACTGACTATGGTCCCACAATTACTTTATTCACTCCTCTGTTGAAAGCTCTTGGGCTGGATCTGCAATGGCGCACGGTGCTGTAGTGACACCATTGCACATGAGTGTCTCTGTATTGTAGAATTTTCACAATCTGGGATAAAAACTTAGCAAAGGGATTGCTAGTTCCTATGGGATTTCCATTTTTATTTACTTAGGACATCTCCAAACCATTTTCCTAGAGGCTTTACCTACTTACATTCCCACCAACAGAGGTGAGAGTTCCTTTCTTTCCACATCCACACAACATCAGTTGTGTTCAGACTTTTTGATTGGCCCATTCTCATAGGGGTGGGTGACAAGTTATTACAGTTTTAGTTTGTGTTCCCCTTATAATGAGAGCTACTGAACAATATTATTTGGATTAAAGATTTGAATGTGACAAAGCCATAAATACTTGAGGAACTATGACACCCTACTGCACATCCACCGCACAGATGAACTTGGGGACACATATCCAAGGCCACAAGGACAAGAGAAATGAGCATGTAGGAACAAATGTGCCCCACCACACTAGAGAGTTCATAAACCACTATAAAAACAGGCCCCTGACCTGGGAGAAAATATGCGCACATCATGGATCTGACATGGGGCTGGTTTCCATTCATACAAGGTATGTCACAGCCCCACAACAAAAAGCAGACACCCCAATCAAGAAGTGGTTAAGAAACCAACATAGACATTCCCAAGGAGGACACCCAGTTTCCCTGCAGAGTCGTTGGCAGATGTTATTGGGGTTCTAAACCATGCCTGCTCCTGAACTTTGCCTGCATGTCCTGACACTGGCTGACCTCGAATGCATTTTGTTAAATCCCCAGAGAATAGCACATCTTCCATGGAATAGCTGTAGTCTAGTTCATAATTTTATAATTACATAATATAAACTAATAATGGTGGATTAGTTCTGTCATACTGTTTCCTTGTGATTTTTGAGTGATGCAAATTATGTTTTTTTTTTTATTACATCCACCTAATATATACATTACAACATTTTCATTTTATCTTCACAGATTGTACATGTACACATGAGTCTGCTCTCTGATACAGCATGAAAGCTCTGTAAATATCTACTGAAGTCTCCAAAATTATCTTTGCATCTGTGAGAGACGACAACGGACCTACCTGGCTTTGGATGTTTGAAAAACAATTGGCACAGTTGGCAGGATATGACTCGAAGAGCAGACATACCAAGTGGCATCTACAAATGGAGTGAAAGACAACATCAGAGTTGCTGGAGACAGGTGTTGGCCAGAGTCCAAGAAGAGCTTAAGATGCTGCAGGAGCACAGCAAGTGGACAAGGTCTGGGAGATGGAGTACAAGCACTGGGAAACATCTCAGACCTTGTGGGGAGGAGAAGAAAACCCTGCAAGGCCCAACCCACCATACCCCTGAGGCAGCAGACTTGTCAGGAAAAATAAGTGGACCCCATCCATCATCTGGTGCTTGCCCAGTGACAAAGATGACACTGACTGACTTGCACAAACAATCCTGCCAGAAGGCGGAGAACTTTGGAACCTGGGGGTGGACAGAATCATTTTCCCACCACAGGAGATGAAGATCAAAGGATGGGCCTGTCAGCCTTGGTGGTTAAAGCAAACTTATCTGATGCCCGGCACTCTCAGGGCCACAGGGTGGCTGTGCCAGGCACTAGGGAGTAGTGAAAAAATCCTGAAGTGATGGATTGGAGGATATATGAGGTAAAGGTCAGGCTTTTTGCCCCCTCCTGCCATTAGCCTCTGTGGCTCGCATCCAAAGTCTTGTACGTGTACATGTGAGTGTGGACACCTGGGCCCAGAGAATTTTGGGTATGTGCATATGTAAACCAAGGGATGAGGCGGTATAAGGACAGTGTCACTCTGAATTCCAAAGCATTTCACACAGTTAAGGCCACCCACAAAAGGCCTTTTACCATGTATTTGAAGACACAATGGTCATGACATCAAACCCCAGGAATCTGAAACCATGAAGCATCATCCACCAGAACCACTCCAACTGCAAAGGCCCCTCTTCCTGTGAAAATAAAGGACACACTCACCAGCAATAGCAATTCAGATTCAAAGAAGACTTGTAGATACTGAGAACGGATGATTAAAAAATAAACCAAAGCACACAAATGGTAAATTTGTGATGACACGAACCATTTCTACTTCAGAAGATTGTTTTCTTTCCGTCTATCGTTCAGTTATGTTCAATTTATTTTTGTCTTCCTTCCCACTTTCCTTTCTCCTTTAGTTCCATCCTACTTTATTTCTCTTCCTCCTTCCCCAACCTCTTCCCAACCACCTCTGCAGGTTTCCCCATGAGGGAGCACAGGGGATGATGGTGACTTTGCAGTTCCCTGTGGACATGGCTCTGATAACAGGGCCACACCTGGGTCCCCATGGCCACTCACTGGAGGCTGATGGAGCCTGAGGAGGGGGAACCCCAGTCTCCTGTGACCCCCTGACTGTGCTGATGATTCAGGAGGCTCATTACTTGGGGCACCATTAAGAAGTCCATGGGGACAAGGGACACTTGGTCCCCTCAGTGTGAGGTCCCTGAGGAAGGGGACCTGGGGATGGTGTCAGGGCCTGGGGGGCAGTAGGAAAAGGAGATAGTTAGCCCTGCGGCCTGTCTGCTGGAGTCTGTGAGCCAGAGGCCTGGACCCCAGACACTAGAGGCCAGCACAGCAGAGGGCAGCGGGTGACCGAGACATCAAGTGAGGTTTGCTTTTCCTCCTGTCTCAGTGAGGGCGAGAATTTTGTGGGAAGCAAACTTCTGGGACAGCGGGTGTGTCATGCCAGACTGAGGTGTCTGTCAAATAATTTTAAAAAGTAAGTTTTTTAAATCTTAAATTTTTAATTTACTGACATTCCATTTAACCCATACATCAAAGTGTTGGCATTTCAACATGAAATATTTGTTATTGTGTGTGTTTCCAATGGTGACTTTGTTTCTTTATTGAGGTAACACTGTTTTACAACACAGAATCACTTCAAAATGCATATTGTATTTCAGGAGAACAGTAGCTAGAATATTCATCTTATAAATAAAAACTAATAAATTATAAAGGTGGATTATGGTTCAGTTTCAGAATGCCATTTTGTTCTGGGATAATCTTAATTTAAGGTGTTCCACAGATTATTATCTTTTATGCATTTATTATTTTATAATATTCTGACCTAGGGTATATAGGGCAATTATTGTTTCATAACTAATTTTTTAACATTCAGCACTCTGAGTTGAAAGTATATAATGTTACATGAAATCATATTTAATGGAAGTATTTAGAGGGCAGTGGGGAAAATCTGAAAGGAAATTTAAAATACTGCTAATTTAAAAAGGGAAGGTACACATCCTCATCCCTAAAATATTATGACAATAATGAGAGCCAGACAGAAATTCATGACTTTTTCTTGTTATCTGTTATTTTTTTAATATTGTTATTTTACACTAACATTTTACAATACTTTTTTTTTTATTTCTAAACAATATTTGCTTTCCCCCACCCCCTCAGGTTGAGTCCCCATAGAATTTCCTTTCCCAAGGCACCGTGCACCATCACCTCAGAACCCTGAGCTCCTCCCTCCCTCCATCTGATCCCTCTTCCTCCTCCTCCCCTGCAGGATGTCTCTGATTTATAATTGTCTGATTTTGCTTTGTTTTTTTTTTTTTAAGAATTATTTATTTATTTATACAAGCACTGAACACAGTCAGAAGCGTGGGAGGGCGAGAATTCACCATAGCCAGAGCGGGGAGCAGAGCAGGCAGAAGGACTGAGTTACACTGCTGAGGGGAGCAGTGGGTGGCAGGAGAGGTGTGCACATCATGTGGGAACCTCACTGGCGGCCGGGGATCGAACTGGTGCTGCAGAGGCTGGGGGCAGCTTCCCAGCCAAGCACTCAACTGCCACGCCACCGGGGAGGCCCACTTTGTTGTGTTTTGTACTGTTATTATTATTTTTTTACACTGATGTCTTACTGTGTTGGATTACACTTATTTTCATATGTTGAACCATCCTTGTGTCCCTGGACTGAATCCCACTTGATCGTGGTGTACTATCACTTTGATGCATTGCTGGATTCTGTTGGCAGGATTTTGATGAGGAATTTTACATCAGTGTTCATTAGGGAGATTGGCCTGTAATATTCTTTTTTTATGCTGTCTTTTTTTTGTTTTTGTTATTAGTACAATGTCGACTTTGTAGAACATGTTTGGTAGTATTCCTTCTTTTTCAATTTTTTGAAATAGTTTGTGTAGGATAGGCACTAATTCACTGCTGAACATTTGGTAGAATTCATTTGTGAAGCTGTCTGGGACTGGGCTTTTAATTGCAGGTAGTGCTTTGATTACTGCCTCAGAGACCATACTTGCTGACCTGTGCTTTTGCCCAGTGGTTCTCTGAAAAATGGAGGAGGGGCGGAGGGGAGCACCTCAACACAGGGACTCTTATTCAAGCTGGGTGTTCTGTCTGCCCCATGTTCACCGGGTGCTGTGCCCACAACTATATGGATCCCGTGCCCTGAATTCTGTGCTGTAGGTCTCCGTTCCAGGGCTATCAGATCCAAAACACTGGCTGTCACTCTGCAGTGCCTGTTGCTATGGCACATCCCTCATCCTGGATCCTGCGCCTAGGTCTCAGTTCCAGAATGGGGGGTCTTGCTCCATTCCTTATTTCCCTAATATTAGCCCTGTTTGCATGGCCCATCCTTTCTCAGAGCCTGAGTGTTATTGGGATCCCTGGTTTCCAACTATCAGGATGTTGGTGATTTTGCTCTGGAAGCTAGGTGGCACCAGAGATCTTTCTTTCCCAGTGTCCTTGGGTCTGGGGAACAGAGTGGGGGTGTCGTGGAGCACCTCAGCAGCATGGGGGTGCCGTGTCTTCCCTGTGCCCCACCATCATGGGGAACCCACACCCTGAATTTCGTGTCCCGGTTCTCAGTTTCAAAGCCCTCAGATACAGGACGCGGGTGGTAGCCCAGTTCATTGTCTGCAGAAATGGTGCCTTTTGCACCCCGCTCCCATGTCTGGGCACCTGGTTTCTGATTACTCAGGGAGGGACATTCACTTCAGTGACAGCTCCGGTGCATTTCCCCACAAACCTAGGTTGTGGGTGCGGGGACCCGGGCAGTTGTGATACATGTATTTTTTTTAATATTTATTTATTTATTTATACAAGAACCGGGGTACAGGCCAGATGCATGGGAGGGTGAGAGTATTCACCAGAGAAAGAGTGGGGAGCAGAACAGGCAGACTGACGAAATACGTTGCTGAGGGGAGCACTGGGCACAACAGGAGAGGTCTGTGTGCCATGTGGGACCCTCACTTGCAGGCCAGGATCAAACCCGCACTGCAGAGACTGCATTCAGCTCCACAGTGCTACACTCAACCGCCTGCGCCACCAGGGGAGGCCCGATACACGTGTGCTTTTCCAGTGTGCGTCGTTTTTCTGCACAAGCTTACCAGCTGGCCTTGGGCTATTTGCAGGTCTCTCGAGGAGTCTTTGTCTTTCTCTAATGGCGTGTAGAGCTGTTCGCTCACTTCCTGGCGATTCCTACATGGTTCTCCACAGTTCCCATTCACGGTGTGCGGTGCCTGAAATAGTTCTTTTCTACGCAGTACCCCCTTGATCTGTAGTTTGTTCTTGTTTTATTTTCTTTCTTTCATTTTTTCCTACTTTCTGTTGGCCAGAATGTGGGTGGGGAGGGTAACAGAGTTCTCTGATCTGTCATGTTGATATTGCTAGTTCCTTCACACTAAAGCAGAGACACTTGTGAAAATCTATTATGGATGTGATCTTGTTTTTATTTTAATTCCACACAACACCAGAGCTATGTAAAATCTATTTTTTTCAATATAAATAGGGATTCCAGACCACTGAAAAAGCTTTTTCCCTAGGCTACAACATTTTTTGAGTTGATGTTTTTCTTGTTTTCATTAAATTAGCTGGAATTGATTATCTCATATCTTACAATAATTATATACTATTCCATTCTCCTAAAAATCTTACAGTCACCAGAACCTGCCCCTCTGTCACCCCACAGAGGGAGGAGTGGATGAGATTGTGGGGAGGAGGGGAGTGGGCGGGGCTGCCCGGTGTCCAGAAGTCCCCACTCACAAACGGGTCTGAACAAACCTGCACCCAGAGGGTGAGCGGCGGGGCTGGGGCGATAGGGAGGGGCTGTCGGTCGACTATGAGATTCAACCTGAGCAGAATCCTAAGATCAGCTGAAATGTCCCTTATTTCCCAATCTCAGATCCTGTGTGATAAAGGTGCATTTCTGGAGCTGAACAAAAAAGGCTCAACAGAGAGTGAGAGACACGGAGCTGCTCCACTCCACACCCTAAGAGTGACCTCGGGGGCACGCCTGTGACTCTCCTTGCAGGTGTCATGTTTTATTCTGCTCAATATTTTTATATAGATGATGGCTCCAGGGGTGACCAATCTCACGGCCATGACAGAATTCATGCTCCTGGGGTTCCCTAACCAGGGGACCATGGGCTTCTTGCACCCGCTGCTCTTCTCCCTGGTCTACCTGTGCTCCCTGCTGGGGAACAGGCTCATCACCCTCATCACCACCCTGGACCGGCACCTCCACACCCCCATGTACTTCTTCCTGAGGAATCTGTCCTTCACGGAACTCTGCCTCATCTCAGCCACGGCCCCCAAGTCCATCGCCAACTCTCTGAGGCACAGCAGCTCCATCTCCTTCCCGGGCTGTGTCCTCCAGGCCTTTGTGCTGATTCTTTCAGGGGCTGAAGAGTTTCATATCCTTGTGGTTATGAGCCTTGACCGCTATGCTGCCATCTGCCACCCCCTGCACTATGACGTCATCATGAGCAGGGACAGGTGTTTGCAGCTGAGATCTGTGTCCTGGCTGGGTAGGGGTGTCATCTCTGTGATGCACACAGCTTGAACCTTTTGTTGTCCTACTGTGGGTCCACTGTGGTTCCCCCGTTCTTTGTGACATCCCCCAGTTATTGGCTATTTCCTGCTCAGAAAATCTAATAAGCAAACTTGTCCCCATTCTCATTAGTGTGACATTGGATGTGTATTATTTTACTTTCATCATCATTTCCTATGTCCACATATTCTCTGTTGTCAGGAATATCACATCCACAGAAGGGAAGACCAAGGACTTCTCTACCTGCCTTCCCCACCTGCTGGTTGTGGTGCTGTTTCTCTCCACTGGATGCTTTGCTTATCTCAAGCCAACCTCAGAGACTCTGTCCATGTCTGACCTGGTCATTTCTATGTTCTACACGGTGATGCCCCCCAACTTTAATCCCGTCATCTACAGTCTGAGGAACCAAGCCATGAAGTCAGCTGTGGGGAGACTGCTAAAGGGCCAATACTATAATATGTGAGATTTCACAATCTAAAATTACAGCCCCTCATTTATTCAGTTTTTCTCTTTATCTCTACATGTTATCATTTATAAAGTACAGATTTCTTGCATTAGGATATTTCCTTTTCCAGAAATTTATATTCTCATGTTCTTCCATAAGTTGTGGTTTCCTAATTACTGCTATAATTTGTCAAACCTCCAATTATGTGATGTTCATAAACTGAATTCCCACTTATGTTTGAAAACATAGAAAGAATGGCATTGAAAGAATGCTCTAGAACTCACACATCACCAACATTTACGTGAAACCAAATGGGGTTTGTCCTCGGGAGCACATTGTCACTTGACCCCTGTCCTGGGGCACTTGGTTCCCTCAGCCTGTGTGTGTCTCCACTGAGGGACCCATCCTGTGGAGGGGAGGGGAGACAGCTGAGTGGGGTCCCCCACCCCTTACAATTATGATGGGGTGTCTTCCTCTAAGAGACATTCATGTTTCTGTTCAAAAGACAAATGGAAACCACAGTTGACTCTGCGAGAAATGGAAAAGATTCCTTGGGGAATTGGAGTCTATGCTAAACCCTACAACTCATGTGAATATTAATTTCTATCATGCCTGATTCGATTGTAACAGGACTACACTGTTTAAGTACTACAATAAAAGTAAAAAGTGTATGATATTTATTGAGGAACTACATTTTTAATTTTCAAATATATGTTTTTATACACATCATTTGTTATACACATCAAATAAAGGGTTTATTTTTGGGTTCCCTTAGTTTTTGAAATTGTATTTTTTTATAGAGGCATGCTTTATTTATTTATTTGTTTGTTTGTTTGTTTGTTTGTTTTGTTTATACGAGCACTGGGTACAGTTAGAAGCACTGGAGTTTGAGAGAATTCACCTAGCCAGAGCAGGGAGCTGAGCAGGCAGAAGGACCAAAGTACACTGCTGAGGGGAGCAGCGGGCGGCAGGGTAGGTCTGCACGCAATGTGGGACACTCACCGGTGGCCGGGGAGCAGCCGGGGATCGAACAGGCACTGCAGAGGCTGCGGACAGCTTCCCAACCCAGCGCTCAACCACTGCGCCACCGGGGAGGCCCTTGAAATTGTATTTTGAGTCTTACGCCAGGACTTCCTGTTGACTCTGGTAGATGACATTCACTTCCCTTTTCTTCTACTTTGGAAATAACTATTTATTATACCATGAAAAGAACATTATGTAAAGGTCAGCATGACATGATTTGTAAATATTTATTCTTGTACATAATTTGTACTCTAAATACTCAGCTTCTCATTATTGTCTTCCTTCTACTGAGACCATGAGCTGGGTTGATGTTCTTCCCTCAAGAGGATTTACAGGGAGCAGGTCACTGTGTCTTCACACTCTCCTGATTGATCATTACATACTCAGTCCAGAAAATATTTCTTTTAAAAATATATACGGGAACCACCAGACCAAGTCCATTCAGATTTCGGAATTGAACATGTGCTAGAAAATCAATCAAATAAGCATTAATTTCAATGAATGTATTTGATCAAAGATCTATCCCCTTGGGATCCTTATTTCAGTCTCCTCTGTGTTTTAAAATATTTTCAGTTCTTCACTTGGACAAAACTTCTGTCTTTTGACATGGGGATTTGATTTCATGAGTGACATAATATGAAGTCATGTGAAGTTATAACTTGCCACCATCAAATAAATGCTTTATTCACGGGTTTTGGTAGCTTTCATTTGGGGGATAGTTTCCCACTCTGCATTCAAAGGGCCCCTGCACTCCACAGAACATCCATTACTACCTCATCTACTTCTATGCTCACCCTCTATCCCCTGTTACCTCTGGTAACTACATGTTTTCCCTAGTCCAAGATTTGCTTTTGCCACATTTTGTACTATAGGATTTCTGTATTTTCTATTCCCAGATGAGTGAGACCATCCACTATCTGTCTCTTGCTGTCTGTTATTTCACTTTATAAAATCACCACAAGGTCCATCCATGTTGAACCATATACATGAGTTCATGTTTTTAATAGCTGTATAATATTCCATTGAGTGTGAACCCACGTTATTTATTCCTTCCTCTGTGCATGACACTTGGTTTGGGGCCATGAACAGGAACGGTGGACGGCGTGCCTGTGAACATGGGTGTACGTGGTCTGCCTTGTAGTGTCTGGGCATCTGGGACAAACACCTAGCAGAGTTTGCTCCATCCTATGGTTGTTACGTTTTTGTTGTCTGAAGAAATCTCCAAGCCATTTTCCCAAAAGAGGTGAGAGGCCCTTTCTCTCCCTCTCTCACCTCCTGTTGTGTCCAGTCTCTTGACTGGTCCCTGCTTGCAGGGGAGAGTGACAAGTCACTGCAGTTTAACTTGTGTTCTCTCGCCATTAGTGTTATTGAACAATATTGTGTGCATTAAAATCACAATAGGACCCAAAACCATAAAAGAGCAGAAAGAAAACATGGGGTGATGTCCTATTGGACACAGACCCCAGAATGTTTACAGGGACACAAGTATAAGGAGAAGGGAACAAGAGCATGTAGGAACAAGTGCCCCCCCCACTAGAGCGCTCCTGGGCCTCAGAAATGGCTGTGAGCACAGGCCCTGCGCAGGGAGAAGCCACGTGAACCCCACACTCCTGGCAAGAGCGAGTGTACATCACACAAGTGTGTCCCCACCACTACAGGGAGCAGCACACCAGTGAAGACACGGGTCAAGGCCAACATGGACAGTCTATAAGGAGGACACGCTGGTGCCTGCAGAGTCACTGGCAGGTTGGATTCAGGCTCCAGACCCTGCTCCGAGCTTCGCAGGCGCGTCCTGACCCCCACACAGATGTGTTTATTTCCCTCCCTAGATGGGCTCACCCTGTGGGGCCAGTGGAGTCCAGGGCGTGATCGTGTCATTATTCAGCGTTAACATCTAATAAGCTGGGCGGACTCTGTCCTGCTGCCTCCTGAGACTTCTGAGACGCTTCCGCTGTGACGATGCTTCCGCTCCTCACGCTCAGCCCACACTTTCCATCATGTCACTTTCGCCTCACAGAGTATGCTTTACACCCGAATCCACGTGGTCCAAGTCTGTTTTCTGAGAGACTTAAATGTGGGGAATGTGCTCCTGGATGCCGAGAAGCTTTTCTCAGCCGAGATTAGCAGGAAGGACTAACTGTACTTTTTCTCAAGTCATGAACAGAATATTAAGATGACACAGATTACCCCATGATACCCGGGGGCAACAGCCCCAGTTGCTCCTCCCTCAGGTACCTCACAACATTTTCCCTGAACCCCTATACAGACACCAGCCCAGCGTTATCTCCTGGCCCTGCTTCCGCAGTCATACCCCCCGCTGAGTAGGAGCAAAGGGGGTGTCCTCTTACTGGAGGGCATCCGTCCGACGGACTGTGCAGGGGACCCCCTCCCTGCAGGCTGGAGCCTCCCAGGGCAACCGGGAGAGCCAGGCCCAGCCCCAGGTATGGGGCTGGGGGACAACCTCTTGTGGACAGGGGGGAATTGCAGGCCTGGAAGGAGGGCCTCTCCTCAGCGACCACATGCCAGAAGCTGAGGTCAAAGCTCTGTGCCCTCCAGTCTGGGGAGGTTATCATGGGTCATGGACCCCATGGACACTGAGCTGGGCTCACCCACCACATGGACCCACACTGTCTTTAATAATGGGACCAGCACCTGGTCCCCATTGCAGGTCAGTGGAAGCTGATGGAGTCTGAGGAGGAGGAACCACAGTTCAGTCCCCACAGGAGTCAAGACTAACAGAAATGCCTCTGGCACCCTCAGTGCACTTATTATCACTGGGATGTGCTGCAGGACGACGCCAATTAAGACAGTCAACAACAAAAATGCATTTGTCCCTCTGGAGGAAGGTTCCTTAGGGCTGGAATCTGGACCATGTCCAACACGCGGACACCAGCTCCAGAGCTCAAATAGCCCAGCCCTGAGGCCCTGCTCTGTCCATGAGGCGGTGCAAGACGGGGTGCAACATCCTGTGAGTGCTCAGAGGCGCCCCACGAGCCCCAACCATGGAGTGAGAGGCTGGGACGCACTCTGCCCACGCCCCGGGACAACCTCAGGAGAGAGACACAACACGGCATCAGAATCTCTCCCCCTCAGACTGCAGGTATTTAGCTCTTAAACAATTTCCAAGGATAATCCATTCAGATTGAAAGATTTCAGATTTCAAGCTTCATTTCACATGTCAGAAAGCACCGTAGTTAAAATATTCATTCAGAAAAGAACTACACTTTCTCAAGGTCCCCAAATAGTTCCGTTTCACACCACAATATTTTTTATGGGATAAGTTTCAATGGGAGAAATTAACTTTTTCATTAAATCTTCCAAAGTCTGTGACATTTAATACATTTATCATAGAGAATGTTTTGAATTGTGGCCGATGACAATATTGTTTAATAACTCATTTTAGCATTCAGCACAGTGTGTGAATATCAAGTATTTAATAAAATCACAACTAATGGAATTATAATGATAAAGAAATATAAGATAAAAAAAGGAAATATAAGATGAAATTTAAAATACTTATTGTTAAATTTCAGAGCTTTATGCCTTTTTGTCGCCAAATTTAAAACACATAGGTGTCAAGCAGAAATTCAAAAACATTTTAAGCAACAACTGTTAATGGTTTCATGGCTCTGTCAATAATGTGAGCCTGGCAGGGATGTCTATTTATGGACATGAACTTGTAATTTTTCCAAAACTCCGTCACTCACAGATTGTTAGCGATATTGTAAAATGAAGAAGTGACAGTATTTTAACAAAATTATATGTCAAAATTTATCTTATTATTATAAGTATTTAAATCAATGAAAAGATTTGACATCTAGACTACTTTGTGCCCTTATTGATAATGTGATTTTTATTAAAGTACTTTGAAATGTTAAAACTAATATATACCTACAAGTTTATTTCCCACGTTCTCCTTAAAAGTCCTGCCTCCCCAGGGCCTGCCCCTGCGTCACCCCACAGAGGGGGCAGAGGGTGACACTGAGGAGGGGTAGGAGAGGGGGCAGGGCTGCCCCGTGTCCAGACGTCCCACTCACGCACAGGCCTGGGGGGAGGGACAAACCCGCACCTGGGGGACCCGGGGCCCTGGGACCGGCAGGGACAGCCATGCACACAGACTGCCTGGCTCAGTCCCAGAGCGGCCTCCTCCCTGCATAGACGTGCATGAGTCTGAGGGGGACAGAGGGGCCGGGAGGGACCCGGGGGTGGACGAGCCCATCCTGCAGGAGGAACTTGTGGGTGTGAACCAGAAGGAGACTCTGCGGGAAACGTGGTCTCTGGGTCCTCAGATGAGGGAAGTCAGGGGCAGGGAGATGAGGAGATGAGGGGACAGACCAGGAGGCAGCAGTGAGGCCGCAGGGGCAGGAATCTGACAGAGGAGGCGTCAGGATATGTCACACGGGGATGCCGAGCCCAGATCATTCAGATCCAGGACAGTGTCACCTCCTGGTAGCAGGAAAACGGTGACCTGCACACACGATCTCCCTGCACACCTGTCCTTGTGGGGCCTCCCCAGACCAGGGCTGTGCTGAGGAGCAGGGACAGGCTCTCCATGGTGGGGAGGGGCTGGGCATGGTCATGTGTCCTCTGGAGCTGTGCCCTCGACAACCTCTGGGAGGTGTGCTGGGTGGAGACGCTGGGGCCTGGGCAGGAGGGGGAGCTGCTGGCCTGGGAATGACTGGGCACGGGTGGTCTGTCAATTCAGTTCACTGAGAGACCTGATATTCAGGTTTTATCAAGGTCATTTACAATTTTCATTTCTTTATGAATTTACGGACATATGTTAGGAAAATACATCAATAGCACATTCACATGAGATAAAATATGAAAAGATTGTGTGATTCTTTATGTTGATAACCCATTTTGTGTCCAATATTGGAAGATATGAAAATGTTTTATTTCTCTTTATTTTTTTATACAGATGATGGCTCCAGGGGTGACCAATTTCACAGTCATGACAGAATTCGTCCTCCTGGGTTCTCCCTGGTCTACCTGTGCTCCCTGCTGGGGAACGGGCTCATCATCCTCATCACCACCCTGGACCCTCACCTACACACCCCCATGTACTTCTTCCTGAGGAATCTGTACTTCACAGACCTCTGCCTCATCTCAGCCACAGTCCCCAAGTCTATTGCCAACTCTCTGATGCACAGCAACTCCATCTCCTTCCCGGGCTGTGTCCTCCAGGTGTTTATGCTGATTCTGTCAGTAGGTACAGAGTTGCACCTTCTCACAGTGATGAGCCTTGACCGCTATGCTGCCATCTGCCACCCCCTGCATTATGAGGTCATCATGAGCAAGGACAGGTGTGTGCAGCTGACAGCTATGTCCTGGCTGAGTGGATGTTTCATCTCTGTGATGAACACAGCTGGAACCTTCTCCTTGTCCTACTGCGGGTCCAGCGTGGTCCACCAGTTCTTCTGTGACGTCCCCCAGTTATTGGCTATTTCCTGCTTAGGAAATTTGATGAATGAACTTGTCTCCATTCTCATTAGTGCGGTCTGGGGTATCTGCTGTTTCATTTTCATCGTCATTTCCTATGTGCACATCTTCTCTGCTGTCAGGGAGATCCCATCCACAGAAGGGAAGGCCAAAGTCTACTCCACCTGCCTTCCCCACCTGCTGGTTGTGGTCCTGTTTCTCTCCACCGCATGTTTTGCTTATCTGAAGCCGACCTCAGGGACCCCGTCCATGTCTGACCTGGTCGTTTCTATGTTCTACACGGTGGTGGCCCCCACCTTTAATCCCGTCATATACAGTCTGAGGAACCAAGCCTTGAAGATGGCTGTGGGGAGACTGGTAAATGGCAAATACTCTAAGATGTGAGATTTCATAATGTAAAATTATATTCCCTCATTTATTCAGCTTGTCCCCTCTAACTCTTACATGTCATCATTTATAAATCATAGGCTTCTTGCATTAGAATTTTTTTCCTTTTCCAGAAATTTATATTCTCATATTCTTCCATAAAGTCCTGTTTCCTAAAATACTACAATCCTTTCCCTAACCCCTCCCTACATGGTATGCATAGACTGAAACCAGCTCATGGTTAAAAACATGTATTTGGTTTAGAAAGAATGTTCTAGAACTCAGGCATCACCAACTTTACAAAAATGAAGCAGTGGTAAAAGGGGTAGTCCTTGAGAGCGCATGGTCACGAGATTCCAGTCCTGGGCACTCGGTTCCCACAGCCGATGTGTGTCTCCACTGGGAGGCCCATCTTTGTGGAGTGGAGGGAGACAGAGTGGGGTCCCCCCATCCCTAACAATTTATTTTTATTTTTTTATTTTTTTTTAGATAATAAATTTTATTGTTATATTCCCCATACAATTGCAGCCCCCACCCCCATTCTGACCCCAATCCATACCCTCCTGCCCCTGCCCCCCTAAAAGTGTCTCTGGTTCATAGTTTTTTGTTGATTTTGATTTTCACTTTCTTATAGTTATTCATTTTCCTGGTCCCTTATTTAAGTTTTCTAGATTCCTGCTATGAGTGAGACCATCCGGTATTTTTCTTTTTCTTTTTGGCTTATTTCGCTGAGCATGATCCCTTCCAGCGCCATCCATGTTGCTGCAAATTGCATGTGTTTATCTTTTTTGAATGCTGAGTAATATTCCATGATATATATGTACCACATCTTCTTGATCCAGTCATCTATTTTTGGGCATTTGGGTTGTTTCCAAAGCTTGGCTATTGTAAACAGTGCTGCTATAAACATAGGGGTGCAGGTGTTCTTTGGAATTGATGTTTCTGTGTCCTTTGGGTAAATACCTAGGAGTGGAATTGCTGGATCATATGGAAGCTCTATGTTTAGTAGGTCCAGAAATCTCCACACAGCTCTCCACAGTGGTTGGACCAGTTTGCACTCCCACCAACAGTGCAGAAGAGTTCCTTTTGCTCCACACCCTCGCCAAAATTTGTTGTTGCTAGTTTTTTTAATATGTGCCATTCTCACTGGTGTGAGATGGTATCTCATGGTAGTTTTGATTTGCATTTCCCTGATGACAAGTGATGTTGAACATTTTTTCATATGCCTGTTGGCCATTTGCATTTCCTCTTCAGAGAAGTTTCTTTTTAGCTCTTCTGCCCATTTTTTTGACTGGATTATTTTCTTTGTTGTTGTAGAGTCTCATCAGCTCTTTGCAGATTTTTGTGATCAGTCCTTTATCATTAGTGTTCGGTGCAAAAATGTTCTCCCAGTTGGTGGGGTTTCTCTTTGTTTTTGTTATTGTCTCTTTTGCTGTGCAGAAGCTCTTTAATTTGATGTAGTCCCAGCTGTTTATCATTGCCTTCACTATCACTGCTTTGGGTGATGTGTCTGTAAAGATGTCTTTGATGTGCAAATCACGTAGTGTTTCGCCCATATTTCCTTCTATATATTTTATGGTTTCAGGTCTTATGTCTAGTTCTTTAATCCATTTTGAGTTGATTTTTGTGTATGGTGTGAGGTAGTGGTCAAGCTTCATTCTTTTGCATGTAGCAACCCAGTTTTCCCAGCACCATTTATTGAACAAACTTTCTTTGCTCCAATGCATAGTCTTTGCACCTTTGTCAAAGATTAGTTGACCATAAATCTGTGGGTTTATTTCTGGATTTTCTATTCGATTCCATTGGTCTGTACGTCTGTTCTTGTTCCAATACCATGCAGTTTTGATGATTATGGCTTTGTAGTATAGTTTGAAGTCTGGGAGTGTGATGCCTCCATTCCCTTCTTTTTTTTTCAGGAGAGCATTGGCTTTTCGGGGTTTTTTGTTATTCCATATGAATTTCATCAATAATTGTACTATTTCTGTGAAGAATGACATTGAAATTTAGATTGGAATAGCATTGAATCTGTATATTGCTTTTGGAAGGATGGCCATTTTAATAATGTTTATTCTTCCAATCCATGAGCAGGGGATGTCTCTCCATTTCTCTGTGTTTCTTCTATTTCTTTTAACAGTGTTTTATAGTTTTCTTTGTATAGGTCCTTTACCTCTTTTGTTAGATTTATTCCCAAATATTTGATTTTTTTTTGTTTCAATAACAAAAGGGATGTTTTTTTTTATTTCTTCTTCTTCAGATTTATTGTTTGTGTATAGGAAGGCTACTTACTTTTGCGTGTTGATTTTGTATCCTGCCAATTTACTGAACTGATTGATGAGTTGAATTAGCTTTTCTGTGGAGTTTTTGGGGTTCCTATGTATATTATCATATCATCTGCAAATAGTGATAGTTTGACTTCTTCTTTTCCTATTTGGATTCCTTGGATGTCTTTCTCTTGTCTTATTGCCCTGGCTAGAACTTCCAGTATAATATTGAAAAGCAGTGGTGAGAGTGGACATCCTTGTCTTGTTCCAGATCTTAATGGAATTGCTTTCAGCTTTTCACCATTGAGAATGATACTGGCTGTTGGCTTGTCATAGATGGCCTTTATGATGTTGAGGTATTTTCCTTGTATCCCAAGAATTTCAAGGGCTTTTATCATGAATGGGTGTTGCACTTTGTCGAAAGCTTTCTCAGCATCTATTGATATTATCATATGGTTTTTATATTTCTTTTTGTTGACGTGTTGGATAATGTTGATTGATTTTCGGATGTTAAATCATCTTTGTGTCCCTGGAATGAATCCTACTTGGTCGTGGTGAATTATCTTATGGATACATTGTTGGATTCTGATAGCTAAAATTTTATTGAGGTTTTTTGCATCAGTGTTCATTAGGGAGATTGGCCTGTAGTTTTCCTTTTTTGTGTTGTCCTTGTTCGGTTTTGTTATTAGTGTAATGTTGGCTTCATAGAACGTGTTTGGTATTGTCCCTTCCTTCTCAATTTTTTGGAAGTGTTTGTGAAGGATAGGCACTAATTCGTCTCTGAATGTTTGGTAGAATTCATTTGTAATTCCATCAGGTCCTGGGCTTTTGTTTTTGGGGAGGTTTTTGATTACCATTTCAATTTCGCTAATTGTAATTGGTCTGTTTAGGTGTTCTATTTCTTCTTTATCTAGCTTTGGGTGATTGTAGAGTTGTAGGAATTTGTCCATCTCCTCTAGATTGTTAAACTTGTTTGCATATAACTGTTCATAGTAGTTACTGATTA
Source organism: Talpa europaea (assembly GCF_964194135.1). Classification (NCBI taxonomy): domain Eukaryota; kingdom Metazoa; phylum Chordata; class Mammalia; order Eulipotyphla; family Talpidae; genus Talpa; species Talpa europaea. The sequence continues at coordinate 6,750,950 of NC_140075.1, read as the reverse complement.
TTCTTTTGATTTCTGCTGTGTCTGTTGTGATTTCTCCTCTTTCATTGATGATCCTGTTAATTTGTGCTTTCTCCCTTTTTTCCTTTGTGAGCCAGACTAGGGGTTTGTCTATTTTATTGATTTTTTCAAAGAACCAGCTCTTGGTTTCATTGATCTTTTGGATTGTTTTTTTTTAGTTTCAATTTCATTTATTTCTGCTTTGATTTTTATTATTTCTTTTCTTCTACTGGTTTTGGGGTTTTCTTGTTGTTCTTCTTCTAGATCTTTGAGCTTCGAGATTAGATTGTTTCTTTGAGTTCTTTCTTGTTTCTTGATGTGAGCTTCTATTGCTATATATTTTCCTCTTATTACTGCTTTTGCTGCATCCCATACATTTAGGATATTGGTGTCCTCCTTGTCATTCAATTCAAATTTTTTTTTAATTTTTTCTTTGATCTCCTCATTAGTCCAGTGGTCTTCCAGTAGTGTGGTTTTTAATGTCCATGAGGTAGGAAAGTTCCTTGCCTTCTTTTTATGGTTTATTTCTAGTTTGATGCCTTCATGGTCAGAAAAGATGGTTGATATGATTTCAATCTTGGTGTATCTGTTGATGTTTGTCTTGTGCCCCAGTATGTGATCGATCCTGGAGAATGATCCGTGTGCGCTTGAGAAAAATGTTTACTCCGTTTTTTTGGGGTTTAGTGTTCTATAGATGTCTGTTAAGCCCAATTGCTCTAGGTCCTTATTTAGAGCTTTGGTTTCTTTACTTATTTTTTGTCTTGTTGATCTATCCATTGTTGATAGTGGTATGTTGAAGTCTCCCACTACATATGTGTTTTCTCTGATGTCTGTTTTCAGAGAGGAAAACAGTTGTCTGATATATTTTGGTGCTCCTTCGTTTGGTGAGTATATGTTAATGAGTGTTATTTCTTCTTGAAGTATTGTCCCCTTGATCATAATGTAGTGACCATTGGGGTCACTTTTTATCTTTTTGAGTTTGAAATCTGTTTTTTCTCATATAAGTATAGCTGTTCTTGCTTTCTTTTTTGGTCAATTTGCTTGTAGGATTGTTTTCCATCCTTTAACTTTGAGCCTATTTTTATCTTTTATAGCTAAATGTGTTTCCTGGAGACAGCAAAAGGTTGGGTTTTGTTTCTTAATCCAGGCTGCAACTCTGTGTCTTTTTATTGAAGAGTTTAGTCCATTTACATTTAGAGTTAATATTGATATGTTAACATCTGTATTTGCCATTGTGCTTGTCTTTCCTTTGATTTTATTTATTTATTCTTTTAATAACTTTTTTTTGGCCTTCTTTCATTGTTATTCGTCCCTCTGAGGTTCTGGCTTTAGGAATCCTTGTAGTATTTTTTGGAGTGGGGGTTTAGTTGTAATGAAATTCCGGAGTTTCTGTTTGTCTGGGAAGGTCCATATTCTTTCTTCAAAGAGGAAGGAGAGCTTTGCGGGATAGAGTATTCTTGGTTGGCATCTGTTTTCTTGGAGTCTGTTGACTATGTCCCTCCACTCTCTCCTTGCCCGTAGTGTTTCTTCGGAGAAGTCTGATGTCAGCCTGATTGGCTTTCCTTTGAATGTTATCTGTTTCTTCCCTCTTGCCAGCTTCATTATTTTTTCCTTGTCCTGGATTCTTGGGAGCTTTACTATTATGTGTCTTGCTATATTTTTCCTTTTGTCATGGAAGTTTGGTGTTCTTCTTGCTTCTCATATATCAATTTTCAGCTCCTTCTTCACATTTGGGAAGTTCTCTTCAATTATCTCTTTGAATATTTTCTCTGTTCCTACTTCTCTCTCCTCTCCTTCTGGTATTCCTATAGCTCTTATATTTCCTTTCCTCATGGAGTCAGATAGTTCCCGAAATCTTTCTTCATTCTTTTTGCTTCATACTTCTCTTAACTTTTCTGTTTTGGTTCTTTTTATTTCTGTGTCTTCAAGAGTACTTATTCGTTCTTCCATTTCATCAATTCTGCTTTCATTGCTTTTCCCAGAATTCTTTAGTTCTTCCATTAATTCTTTGATCTCCTGCATTTCTTTTACTTCCCTCTTTAGGGACTCAATTTCATTCTTCTGATCGTTGATTATTTTTCCCTTATCATTGTTTTCCTTTATGACTTCTGTCAGTTTTTTAATCACGGCAATTTTAAATTCTCTTTCTGGAAGGCTCAGAAGTTCTTCCAAGTTACTGTCGTTGCAATCTGGGGGCTGGTTTTCTTTTTGTGGTGTGCTTTTTCTCTGGAGAGTTTCTAGGTTGCGTGTGGTTCTTCTCCTCCCTACTGTCTGTTTTCTAATTTGCCGTATGCGTTGGGACACTGTGTTGTTGGTACTGGCCGGCATCTTGGGTGGGCTTCTCTGCTCCCCTCTGGTTCCTCCAGGAGTCATCTTTCAGTTTCAAGCAGTCTTTACTGGAGAAAGGTCCCTGTTCTAAAATGCCGATGTGGGGACACACTCCCCTGTGTGCCTGGTCTGCCCCGGCAGTGGGTTCCTGCTCCCCCTCTGGGCTTGGACTGCAGGCCAGAGGGGGTCTGGCGTGGGCGAACTTCCCCCGCTCACCTCTGGCTCCTGAGGAAGCCTTCTGCAGGTAGTCTTTACTGAAGAAATGTCCCTGTTCTAAAATGGTGATGTGGGACACACTCCCTGCGCGTCCGGTCTCAGGCACACTCTTCTGTGCACCTGGTCTGCCCCGGCTGTAGGTGCTTGCTCTCCCTGTGGGCTCAGACTACTGGTCGGAAGGGGCCCGGCTTGGGTTAACTCCCCAGCTGGCCACTGGCTCCTTCAGGAGCCTCTGCTGGCTTCAAGTCTCTAGGTGGCACCAGAGATCTCTCCTAGAGCCCTTGGGGAGCTGATTTTCCACCCCGTGGAACAGGGAACAGAGCGGGGATGGTAGGGTACACCTCAACGGCTTTGGGGTGCTGTGTGTTCCTTGTGCCCCACCGTCGTGGGGAACCCACGCCCCTAATTTCGTGCCCAGTGTCTCAGTTCCAAAGCCCTCAGTTCCAGGACGCGGGCTGTAGCCCAGATCAGTGGTGCGTGAATGGCGCCTTTTGAATCCCACTCCCGTGACTGGGCGCCTGGTTCCTGCTCACTCAGGGAGGACCTCTGCGCGTCTCCCCACAAGCCTAGGTCGCAGGTGCGGGGACCTGGGCAGCTGCGATCCGATCCGGATCCGTGTTTGCTTTTCAACCGCACTGCTTTCCTGCGCGATCCCGATTCCAATCCGCGCCACTTTTCCGCGCAATCCCAATCCCAATCCGCGCCTGCTTTTCCAGCGCACCGCTTTTCCGCGCAAGCTTACTGGGCGGCCCGGGGCTGTGTGCTGGTGCTGGCCTCCTCCTGGGGGGCGGGGCTCTCTTTAATGGTGCCTGGAGCTCACCTCTGCAGCGGATCCTGCGGGTTCTCCACAGCTCCCGTTCACGGGGTGTGGTGGCTGAAATAGTTCCTTTCCACTCACAGTCCCACTTGCTGCGTCCTTTGTTCTTGTTGGCCATTTTGGTTTGTTGTTTCCCTCCTCTCTGCCGGTCGGAGAGTGCCCACTTTGTGGGTGGGGGAGGGGAGCAGGGTTTTGCTCTTTCCTCCCTTCTGGTCCTTTTTTATGGTAACTTTCTTCTTCGGGCAGTTTGCTGGAGTCGTCCGTTTATCTTCCGTGTCCCAGTTCTCACTGGGACCTCACTGGGAGCTATTCCTCCCTATTAACTTTTTTTAATGGGAGATCTTACTCGCAGCGTCTCCTCGCTGCCATGTTGCTCCGCCCCCCACAATTTTTTTTTAAATGCTGATGAAATTGGCCTCTCAAGTTTTTTTTTTTAACATTTATTTATTTATTTGTTTATTTATTTATTTATTTATACATACAAGCACTGGGTACAGTCAGAAGCGCAGGAGGGTGAGAGAATTCACCAGCGCCAGAGCAGGAAACAGAACAGGCAGAAGGACCGAAGTACACTGCTGAGAGGAGCAGCTGGCAGCAGGAGAGGTCTGCTTGCCACCTGGGACCCTCACCGGTGGCCAGGGAGCAAAGTGGCACTGCAGAGGCTACAGGTAGCTTCGGGGCCCAGCACTCAACTGCTGCACCACCAGGGGAGGCCCCCTCATAATTTCTAACAGAGCATTTTCCTCTAGGAGAAGTTCATGTTTCTGCTCCAAATTCATGTTTCTGCTCTCTCTGACTCTGCCAGAGATGGAAGGATGGAGGTTCCTTGGTTAGTCGGAATTTGTGATTGAATCCTGGAATTGATGGGAACATTAATTTATATGATGCCCTGTTTTGATGCTAATGTAACTAACACTCCCTTGATGTGGAATTTTCAAAAGTAAAGTTATTGGAATTATTTTTGAAGAACTACATTTCTACTTAAAATTTATAATTTTAATTGTTTTATTAATTTTTAGGTTCCTTATTTTTCCAGATAGTGTCTTGATCCTATACCAGGTCTTATTCTCGACCTTCTTGTAGATTACACTTAAGCTCAGTTTTCCTCTACATGGGAACTATGCTATTTTTTATTATGTAAAACATCATGCAAAATAAAGCCGGGCAATATTTGTTCATTCTACACATCTGCACTCAGTGTTATTGTTTCTCTAACCCTGAGAATGTGAGCTGGGCTTGTTGTTCTTTCTCTCAAGTACTTTCTGTGGAACAGGTCACTGTGTCTCCAAACCCTCCTGATTGATTATCACATATCTGTCCATAAAAAATATTTCTTATAGGGCCTCCCAGGTGGCGCAGTGGTTGAGCGCTGGCTTGCAAGGCTGCCCGCGGCCTCTGCGGCGCCGGTTCGATCCCCGGCTGCTCCCCGGCCACCGGAGGAGGGTCCCACATGGCTCGCAGACCTCTCCTGTCGCCCACTGCTCCCCTCAGCAGTGTACTTCGGTCCTTCTGCCTGTTCTGCTCCCTGCTCTGGCTCTGGTGAATTCTCTCACCCTCTCGGCTTCTGACTGTACCCAGTGCATGTATAAACCAAACAAACAAACAAACAAACAAACAAATAGATAAATAAATAAGACATGCCTCTAGAAAATTAAAAAAAAATTCTTATAATAATATATGTAGTTAACCACAAAACCTGACTAGTCCATTCAAATTTCAGAATTAAACATGAGTAAGAAAATCACTTAAATTAGGGGCCTCCCTGGTGGTGCAAAGGGTTGAGACGCAACCTATGAAGATATCTGCATCCACTGAAGCACCAGTTCAATCCCGGGCCAGGGAGCTACCCACATGGTGCAGCAGACCTCTCCTGGCTCTCCTGCTGCTCCCCTCAGCAGTGGATTTCAGTACATCTGCTTGTTCTGCTCCCCACTCTGTCTCTGATGAATCTTCTCACCTCTGCACACTTCTGGCCTGTACCCCAGTTATTGTATGCATAATGCATATTTTTAAAAAAAGGAATCTGAGGGAAAATAAAAGAAAATCGCTCAAAGTAATGTTCATTTCACTGATAGTATGAGATCACAGTCGCCTTCCCTTGGGATATGATGTCATTCCCTGTCAGATTCCTGTTAATGTATTTTCTATTTTTCCTTTGAACAAATCCAGTAAGTGTCTATTGAGAAGGGATATTGACAATGAGTGTTTCGTAGAAATGTCATATTAATTTGTTATTTGTTCTTATCAAGGATGACATTTACAGTCTGTATTGTTTTCACCGTGGGTCACTTTTCACTCCCCCACACGCACAAGTGTCCGCTCAGAATCTACTAAATGCCCTGCAGTGCCCAGCCCCTCTGTCCACACTTCTAACTCCTCCCTGGTTCCCTCTGTTAATGAGCAAAATTTTGCACTTAGTCCAACATTTCCGTGTGCTGTTTGCCACTACACTTTTTCAGTTATTGAATTTTGATATTATCTTCCACAGATAGGTAGGACCACCAATGTCTTTCACTTTGTGACTTATCTCACTAGAACACACAGCTCAATGTCCACCTTTGATCCCGAAGGGCATGGGCTCATCTATTTAATAGTCGTGCAGTATTCCACTGAGTGTGGACCCACATTGTTAGTTCACTCTTCTGTACACCGCACCTGGGTTGGCACCATAGCCAGCAACAGTGGTCAGTGCAGCTGTGAACACAGGTGTACGTGGTCTGCACTGTAGAGTCTGCACATCTGGGATAACACCTGGCAGAGGTTGGTCCAAACTGTGGGAGCTCTGTTTCCATCGTCTGAAGGCATCTCCACGTCATTTGGCTCCGAGGTGAGAGGCCCTTCATTTCCTTCCCTTCTCACAGGTAACAACTCATTACAGTTTGGATTTCTATTTTCCATATTAGTGCGGTTGAACAATTTGGAATGGATTAAAAATCTGCATTAGATGAAGGCTTAAGATACTAGAAAGCACACCTTGGTGCTGCCCACTGCACATCTACCCCACAGATGAACTTGGGGACACACACCAAGGACCAGGGAAGAAGAGCACGTAGGAACAAGTGCCCCACCACACACCAGAGAGCTTCCGTGCCTCAGAAGACACAATCCCCAAAATGGGCCCCTGCTCTGGGAGATGATTGTGCACATCACACGCCTGACAAGGGCGAGTGTCCAAAATACGCAAAACTTACAAACCCAGCACAGAAAGAGACACCCCAACCACACATGGCCCGGGCCTCTCCCGCTGCCTCTGCAGCCCTGCCCGCCCATGGGGGGGCCGCCCCTGGTCTGGCCAGGCCTTGCACTGCGCCCACCACTGGCGCTGTTGGGTCACCCCTCACCAAGCTCCTGGCTGACCTGGAGCTGTTTGGGGCCCGCGATCATGGACAGTGTCCTATCTGCATTCTGCGCGCAGCTGCCCCTCCCTGGGCCCGCCATCTGCAGCTGCGAAACCAGGACACCAGGAGGGAAAGCAGAATCTGAGTGCAGCAGCGCGTGACCGCGCAGGATGCCTGCTCGTCCTGCACCAAGGAGCCCATGCGGGGTGGGCGCAGGTGGCGCTCTGGCCGTGTCTCCCAGGCCAGCCTGCTGTGAGGTGCCCACGGGCCCGCGGGTGACTGGAGGGGCCCCTGGGCCGCTGTCCCCCCGCTGCTGCTGCTGCTGCTGCTGTGGCTACGTTTCCCTCGCTCTGAGGGGCGCGGAAGCACCGCGCCCCCGACCTGAGGGGCATGAAGTGCTGATTCAGCTCAGAAGCATCAAGAGGAGCGGCTGCGAAAGCTGTTCACTGCGCGTACAGCAGGATGACAAAAACATTGGGAAAACATATTAGGAGGAATTTTGGGGACAAATAAGAGGATGTGATTTTGTAGTTATAACAGCAAAAGCAGAAACACCAGCCTCCTCGTAGTCTAATATTTCCAGATATCACCGAGGACGGCACCGCAGCCTCGCCCTGCACCCACACGTGTTGGTGCCCATCTGCTTATTTCCTTCAGTGCTGCGGAGACTAGGAACAGTGTCCTGAGGGCACCTCGCCGTGGGACTCTCACCCAGAGGCCAGAGTTTCATAGTATGGGTCGAATTGACAAAATTTACAGGATTTGCATGCATTAATATAACACTATCATTCAGTGTAGACATAAAGACATGCAAAGGATATTAAGAAGGGCCTCCCTGGTGGCGCAGCGGTTGAGCGCTGGGCTGCGAAGCTGCCGCAGCCTCTGCAGTGCCAGTTCGATCCCCGGCCCCGGTGAGGGTCCCAAATGGCGCGCAGACCTCTCCTGCTGCCTGCTGCTCCCCTCAGCAGTGTACTTCGGTCCTTCTCCCTGCTGTGCTCCCCGCTCTGGCTCTGGTGAATTCTCTCACCCTCCCACACTTCTGACTGTACCCAGTGCTTGTATAAATAAATAAATAAATAAATCTTAAAAGAACATTAAGAAGATTTAAATTTGGGAAGATAAAATGCCTGGTGTGTGTCGCTGGCTGTCTGGCTACAGATCCTCTCTGCTGACTCCATCGATCTTTCCCATCTGTAATGTCCAGTATTTCAAAATTTCACACCAAAAATTCCATGATAAAATGTAGTTCCAACTGGATATCAGACATTTAATTCATTCTCAGACATCACCCTGTGAGAAGCAAGTCAGGTTGATCTTGCCTTTGGCCCAGGTGAGTTCCAGGTGGGCACAATATAAATTTGGAGGCAGCCAGGAAACCGTTAGAAGAAATGGCAAAATCTTGATATTTGAACTTCTGGGTTGACAACTTGTAAATGACTGGCATTATTAACTTTATTTTTTTGTGTGATAATTTTGTGAATATTAATCCTTGATTCTGTTATAGTTTACTGGGCAATAAGAGTTATGAGATGCAATGAGATTTCAATATGTATACTGAATTATGAAACTGAATTAAACCATTATAACCTTATACTGAGAATATTCATTGCCAACGTTTTTGCCAAGTTTGTATGACATAATTAAAATATTTAAATTAATCAAACATTAACTGTCTTAACGTTGTATGAATTCAAATTCATACCTATTTACTCACAATTAAAATTATTGTGGATAGCATGCTATTATACTCTAAGATCTCTCAATATATCTTGTTTCATTCTTTTGAATGTTACCGCCCAATTCTCCCAACCCCACTTATTGAAGGCGCTTCACTTGCTCCAGTGTAAATTTCTGGCTCCTTTCTCAAGATTAATTGTGTCAAACTAGATCAGTATATCATATTTCCATGAAAAAACTAATTAAAACAATAAACCATTTCAGTTAAGTTGGAAGGATACAAAATCAACATATGAAAATCAGTTACCTTCCTATACGCAAAAAAAAAAAAAAAAAAAAAAAAAGAGGCAGAAGAGGAAAGAATTAAGAAAACAACCGTACTGCAGTCACAATATTAAGCACCTAGGAGCAGGGTCTGGTGCAGGCAGTTGAGCGTCTTCTGTGAAGCTGTCCACAGCCTCTGCAGCACCGTTTTGATCCTGGCCGACTGGTGAGACCTCTCCTGCCACACCCACTGCTCCCCTCATCAGTGTTTTTCATCAGTCTGACTGTTTTGTTCCTCAATCTGTCTCTGGTGACTCCTCTCACCCTCCCACACATCTGGCCCATCACATGGTTCTTGTATAAATAAATATATAAATAAATAAAAGAAACTAGGAGCAAACCTAGCAAAAGAGGTGAAGGCTCTACACAAAGAAAATTGTAAGATATAGTTAAAGATCTGGAAAATGCAAAGAAATGGCAATATGTTCCCTTTTCAATGATTACAAGAATCGGCATTGTCAAAAGGTCATCCCAACCTAATGTACAGATTCAAGGTAACCCCAGTGAGAACTTCTATAGCATATTCAAAGATATGGAACAAAATTACTGAAATGCATATGGAACCACAAAAGACCCCAAACAGACAACACAAACCTGACAAAAATGAGGAAAATGGAGGAATCACACCACCAGGCATCTATCTATACAATAAAGCTATAATAGTTAAAACAGCATGGTAGTGGGACAAAAACAGACACACAGACCTCTGGAATATCATGAGAGCCCAGGAATACACCCACATCAGATGGACAGTTACTCTACAACAGAGGAGCCAAGAGTATGACTGCAACAAGGAGAGTGTGGAAATGGGGTTGGGAAAACTGGAAATCCACATGCAAAAGAATGAAACCACATCACTATCTCCCAGCAGACACCCCCAAAAAAACCTCAAAATGGATTAAATGACTTTTTCCAAATATGTGAAGTCACCATAATCGTGACAGTGAAACTCAACTAACATGACCACATGTACAGAAGCCCCAATAATCACTCCTATATGTTAAGGATAAATGAATAATTATTCAAACATATAATAATAATTATAATTTAAATGCAGAGTCGCAAGTGCAGTAAACAGAACAGAATTACATGAATAAACAGGTTTTAAGCGACAAGAATAAATCACTTTCTCAGGTGATTGTGTATTCACCCCCTGGCCAATCCCCTTTGCTGAGTTTCTCCTTGTCCTCCCACCTCACGATCCCTCCCTCGCCCCTTCCATCCTTCGTGTCTTCCCTTTCTTGCTGCCTCCATAGTTTCCTCACTTTGCCTCACACCAAGCTGCCCAGGTCTCCTCATGAGGGGCACACAGTGGGGACGGTGACTTTCCAGCTCCCTCCTCAACACGTGCTCTTAGGACGGGGCCTGCACCTGGGTCAGTGGAGTCTGACGGAGCCTGGAAAGGGAAAGAATTACATTCCTCCCCACACAGGTGTAAATCACCAACAAACTGCCTCTGACACACTCAGTGCTCCAATTACCCGCTGATTGTGCCACAGGATGATGCCAATTAAGACAGTCAACTCACAAAGGGCACTTGTCCCTCTGGAATAAAGTCACTTTACAGATGGATCTTGGACAGTTTCCAACACACGGACACCAGCTCCAGAGCTCAAATAGCCCAGCCCTGAGGCCCTGCTCTGTCCATGAGGTGGCACAGGATGGGGTGAAACATCTTGTGAGTGCTCAGAGGCGCCCCACGAGCCCCGACTATGGAGTGAGAGGCCGGGCACCCTCTGTCCATGCCATGGAGACAACCTCAGGAGAGAGACTCGACACGGCAACTGGAACTTTCTCCCCAGACTGCAGGTACCAGCTACCGGCCGTTTATAGGGAATTTTTTCAGACTTGAAAGTTTAAAATCTTCAACTTCATTTTAGACTTGAGAAAGTATAGCAGATAAATATTCATTTTGCAAATAATGAAAACTAATGGATTCTAAATGAGCACAAGTTGCTCAATGTCCCATAACTGCATCATCCTGGGGTGAGTATCAATGAGAGGAAATAATTTATTCTTAATTTAAGGAGCTCAAACGATACTGACTTTTTAGCACATTTATCATATGAGAGGATTTTGATTTATGGTGCATCACATGGCATAGGATGGTTATTGCTTTGGAACTGTGATGTGAGCGTGGAGCACAGTGAGTGTGTCTAGAAAGTGAAAGAGCCATGACAGTCAGTGACAAGCAGCCACGGGGGGACTCACGGGAGAGTCCAGGGACGCTGCTGCCGGGGATGGGGCCACGAAGAGCCTGGCCTGGCTCTGGGCCGCAGCGGGTCTGGCACTCAGAGGAGCCGGTTCCCTCCAGACCCAAATTTCCTCTCCTGCCCGGGGGGACAGGAAGGCTGGGGGATATGGGGGGGGGCAGGGAGTGGAGACCCGGAGCAGACATGGGGTCCCTCTCACAGGGAGCCCCCCTCTCGCTAGGGTGGGGGCTTCTCTGAGGACAGAGGTGCCAGGCCTGTCTGTGGCCAGCAGGCCGTGGCGTCAGGGGAGCGACAGTAAAGGGGTTTGAGGCAGCGTCTAGGGAGAGGGATCTTTCTCTCAACATGTGGCGCAGCCGCGACTGTGTCCCTTACTGGACATGCGGTTCCGGGGGAACTGACCTCATCACTCCCTGACACTGTGGCGTGCAGGAGTCCCAGTATCTGATCAGGGCCAGGGGCAGAGATGTGTCACGGCTAAATTTGTTATTAGACGTTTATGTTTTACGTCATTCAGAAGAATCCCAGGCCCCTGATGACAGTGTGTCCTAAACTGATCCCTTTTGTTCTTCAAACATTTGGGTCACTTCCACGAACCTATCACAGTTATTTCATATCAGCACATTCTCCTAGAAGTCCTGCCTCCCCAGGGCCTGCCACTCCCTCACCCCACGGAAGGGGGGAGAGGATGAGATTGGAGGGGGAGGAGAGCGGGCAGGACTGCCCTGTGTCCAGGCGTCCTCACTCACCCACGGGCCTGGGGGGAGGAACAAACCTGCACCCGGGGGACCCGGGGCCCTGGGACCGGCAGGGACAGCCACACGCACAGACCATCCGGCTCAGTCCCAGAGCGGCCTCCTCCCTGCACAGATGTGCATGAGTCTGAGGGGGACAGAGGGGCCGGTAGGGACAAGGGGTGGACGAGCCCATCCTGCAGGAGGGACGTGTGTGGGTGACCCAGTAGGAGACTCTGTGGGAGACCCAGTTTATAATCACTAGAGATGGAGGAAGGTCTTTCAATGGGAAATCACAGCGGGACAAGCTGGTGTCTCGGTGCCCACAGCCAGGGCCCACAGAGGAGGAGTGTGGTGACCAGTGACTGGAGAAGCATCATTGCAGGAAGTGGATGTTAAGACAACTCCTTTCATGAGCGTCTGCGTATGTGCTGGGGACTGCGCGGCGTTTGGGTTGACAACACTCTAGTGACCAGCGGGGGTCGTGCAGCCACCCTTAAGAGCAGGATGCTGGGGAAAGAGCAGACCCCACATGCGTAGTGGTAGCGTCATCCCACAGCACCCGTTGGAGACGGGGTGACACTGAAAATGTGTTTACTCTCCGAGAGCTTCAGGGGGACTTGAGTCTGTGACCAAATATTTTTTCTACTCCAAAAACTGTTGTAATGGAAACCAGACCCCAGGCCTGCCATGTTTCCAACCTTATCAACAAGGTGTCCCACTGCCCAGTCTCTGGGGCCTGGCCATTCCATCATACCTCCCGATGTAGCCCTTTCTCTGGGTCATTAGCTCCTGCTCTTGCTTAATTTCAAAGGAGTCTGTGGAGTCTGGTGTCCTCCACTCTTTTAGGTCGCATAACTGACCATGCCGTTCTCTCCTCGTATTGATGGGCAGAGCTCAATGCACCCAAGATGGCGGCCTATCAGGCCCTTTAAGTCTAGCAGACCCACATGGCTGCCGAGTGTCTACTGAGTTCTCGATACGAGTGCAGATGTTGAGGTCTCTACAGTGAGTTTCTCGAGGGCAGGACATGGATTGAAGGTTTCTAGGTGGAGGGAGGAGGTTCAGTAAGTTTCCTCCTCAGATGTGGCTTCAGCTCTGAACAGGCCTGACCAGGGATCCTGAGGGGCTGAGGGTGTGGGAGCAACAGGAATAACAGCAATGCTGGGCAGGTTATGGAGAGATGTGGGAGGACAGTCTGGCAGATTCTGAGGGGAAGGGGAAGTATCCAATCTCAGTATTTCTTTTTTTTTAAGATTTATTTATTTATTTATACAAGCACTGGGTACAGTCAGAAGTGCGGGAGGGTGAGAGAATTCACCAGAGCCAGAGCGGGGAGCAGAGCAGGCAGAAGGACCGAAGTACACTGCTGAGGGGAGCAGCAGGTGGCAGGAGAGCTCTGCGTGCCATGTAGGACCCTCTTCCAGTGTCCAGGGAGCAGCTGGGGATCGAACTGATGCTGCAGAGGCCGCAGGCAGCTTCACAACTCAGCGCTCAACTGCTGCGCCACCGAGGAGGCCCCAATCTCAGTGTTTCTAAGATGAGCTGTTTGGACAACATCATAAATCTCTTTCAGAAAAACTGGAAATACAGTAGTTTGCCAGGACACAATACTGAGAGAATGACTAGATATGGAGACACGGGAGCACCAGGGGTGTGATCGTCGTATGAGAAGCCCAGTTATCTTCAGTCTGTGGAGACTGGGCAGTGGTGATTTCTTCCTCCCCACATTTATTGCTCAGATGACTGCTCCAGGGGTGACCAATCACACAGCCGTGACAGAATTCGTGGTCTTGGGGTTCCCCACCTGGGGACCATGGGCTTCTTGCACCCGCTGCTCTTCTCCCTGGTCTACCTGTGCGCCTTGCTGGGGAACGGGCTCATCATCCTCATCACCACCCTGGACCGGCACCTCCACATCCCCATGTACTTCTTCCTGAGGAGTCTGTCCTTCACGGACCTCTGCCTATTCTCAACCATAGTCTCCAAGTCCATTCTCTTCTCACTGAGGCACAGCAGCTCCATCTCCTTCCCAGGCTGTGTCCTCCGGGTCTTCATGATGATTATTTCAGCAACTGCGGAGCTTCACCTGCTCATGGTGATGAGCATTGACCGCTATGCTGCCATCTGCCACCCACTGCACTATGACGTCCTCATGAGCAGGGACAGGTGTGTGCAGCTGACATCTGTTTCCTGGCTGGCTGGGTGTCTCCTTGCTGTGATGCACACAGCTGGAACCTTCTCCTTGTCGTACTGTGGTCCACCATTTCTTCTGTGACATCCCCCAGTTATTGGCTATTTCCTGCTCAGGAAACTTAATGAATGAACTTGTCCCTGTTCTCATTAGTGCGGTGATGGATTCCTCTTGTTTTATTTTCACCATCATTTCCTATGTTCACATCTTCTCTGCTGTCAAGAAGTTCCCATCCACAGAAGGGAAGGCCAAGGCCTACTCCACCTTCCTTCCCCACCTGCTGGTTGTGGTGCTGTTTGTCTCCACTGGATGCTTTGCTTATCTGAAGCCGACCTCAGGGACCCCGTCCATGTCTGACCTGGTCATTTCTATGTTCTACACGGTGGTGCATCCCCACCTTTAATCCTGTCATCTACAGTCTGAGGAACCAAGCCATGAAGTCGGCTGTGGGGAGACTGATGAAGGGGAGACTCACCAAAATGTAATAGAAAATATGAGTTCATGACTCGATTACAAGATACATATTTTAAATTTTCACATTATTGTCCCCTTTATATTATTATAATTTCATGTAATTGCATTGTACAATTTACAAATATATGCTGATTTTTAAAATATATTTATGATGACTTCATATATTCTGCTGCTCATATACTCTATTACCATTGATTGTTCTTTTTTTAACACTTAGTTGCACTTTGATATTCTCTGTACAATGAAGGTCACTGAACTTCAGCATCTGTCTGCTGTTCTCCATTTCTCTACTCCCGCAGAAGAGAGGCGATGGTTGGGTTTCATCACATTTGTCAGAAGTTCTCTCACTGGGGCAGCCTCCCCAGTCTCTAAGATGCACCCATTTCATGTCACTGACCCTCTCGGTCATGTGTGGGACCAGGGTCATGGGGAGGACAGAGGCCCCTTTACATGCTGAGTGGGGCCTTAATAGCATAAATAAGGCCTTAGATTCCAAGTTGGAAACTGGGTGGTCATGACCTTCTGTGGACAGGGTTCACACATGACAGGGTAGAGACCCTCCTGGAAGCTTTGTTGTGGATGTCATTGGCATTTACCATAAACACACTTAGTGCACAGTGGACACCAGAAATAAGACAGTGCCTATGAAAGCTGTTACTTTCATGTGCAGTATAATTACTAAAAATTTACTTAGATACCGTGGGTAGGGTTTTTCACAGAACAATAAAGGAACTTAGGAAGCTATAATGGTAAAAAAATAATTGGCCTTGTCCTGGCCTTCTGTGGATGGCACACAAATAATTGCTAGTGGACTACACAATATTCTACTATTCCCAGAGATAGTTGAGGAAGGACACCCACAAGATCACACCGCACTTTCCTCGTGTTTTTATCCCCATATATTTAATTACCTAGAATTTCTGGGAATTTGAGGACAATGTACTTTTGGCCACATTATTATGGGATCTCAGAGTGTTTGTGATTCCATGGGCAGTGGGTTAAATGAGAAAATTCATTAGATTTACATATCATAAATAACACTATCATTTAGTGTAGACATAAAGACAAAGAATTTGAAGGACATTAAATTTGGGAAGTGAAATGCCCCCATGGTTGTCACTTGCTATCTGACCTCAGCTCCTCTCCACTGACTGCATCCACCCCTGCTGTCCTGTTTGTGATGTCCAAAGTTTGAAAATTTCATGCCAAAATATTTCATGGTAAAATGTAGCTCCAACTGGATATCAGACATTTAACTCATTGTCAGACATTCACACTCCGAGGGTGCTAATCAGGCTGACCTTGCCTTCAGCCCAGGTGAGGCCCATGTGGGCACAATGTCAGTTTGGAGGCAGCCAAGAATGGTTAAAAGTGGCAACATCTCAATCTTTGAATTTTTGGGTTAATAATGTGCTGCTTTTCTTTTAAATCATTGGCATTGTAGTTTTTTCTGATGATAAATAACTTTCTTAATATTAATTCTTGATACTCTCATAGTTTACTGGTCAATAGAAGTTATGGGATATAAACAGAATAAGGTTATGGTATTTAATGAGAATTCAATGCACATATTGAATGAAGAAGCTAAATCAGACTATTATGAACATATACTGAGACTATTCATTGCCTACATTTTGTCACTTTTGTGTAACATAATTAAAAAATTTAAAATAATAAAACATTAACTGTCTGTAGATTGTATGGATTTTAACATTTCAGCATAATTAAAACTGTTGTGGACAACACAATATACACTAAGAAAACAAAGACCCCACTGAAAAAACAGATTAAAAAATAAGCCACTTTAGTGTGGTTGGAAGCTTACAAAATCAACACACAAAGAAAATCAATTGCCTTCTTATATGCCAAAATTGAACTGAAAGAGAAGTTAAGAAAACAGTACCATGTACAATCACAAGACTAAGTGCCATGGAGTAAACATAACAAAGGAGGTGAAGATACAAGAAAAGAGTGAGGCATTGTTAATAGAAATAGAAAAGACAAAGAAATGGAAAGATATTCCCTGCCCTGGGATTGGAAGTATCAACATTACCAAATGCTCATCTGACCCAAAGCAACTTACACATTTAATGCAATCCCAATAAGAACTTCAATGGCATTCTCCAGAGACATAAAGCAAACGTTACTGAAAATGTATATGCAACAGTCCAAGCATCCTTACAAAAATTAGGACAAATGGTGGCAGCACATTCCAGATTTCAATCTAACCATAAAGCTATGAGTTAAAGCAGCATGGTTCTGGGACAAAAACAGACACAGACATCTGGAATATAACAAGGGCCCAGGATTCCCCCCTCATCAGGAGGGACAGTGACTCTATGACAGAGAAGCCAGAGCAGGCACTGGAACAGGAAAGTGGGGAGATGGAGCTGGGAGAAGCAGATAGACACACGCAGCAGAGTGAAGCAGGTCCTGCCCCACCCCCTACAGAAAAGTAAACTCAAGCAGATAAACCCCTGTTTCCATGTGTGACATCACCATCGTCATGCAGCAAACCTAAGCATATGACACCATGAGCAGAAACCCTAAAATACTATTTTCTAAAGATTAGAAGCAAATTATCCCAACAAAAGGACAATTCTAATGTAAGTGCACTGACGGGTGCTGGGGGTGGAAAAGAACCGCAGGATACACAATTTCAGAGAAGAGTAAAGTTTCTCTTCCCACAGGGCTGGTGACCCACGTGGTCACTCACTTCTGCTGGACGTCCATTGTCTTTCCGCCCCACTCCCCCATCCTTGGCTCCCTTCTGCCTCTCTCCGTGTCCCTTCCCTCCCGCCTCAGGCCTTCCCACATCCCCCCTTAAGCCCATCTCCAGGGCCTCTCCATGAAGGGCATACAGGGGGTGACGGGCGACTGTCCAGCAGTCTAGACAGGGACTCAGGGCACTGTTGTGACTGATGGTGCCCACATCGGTGGAAACGACAGGTCGGGAATGGAACCTGGAAATGAGGATTTGTCTATACACTTCCAAAGAGGTGTGAGACAGACACAATATCACATCTACACACCGAGTGTGATAATTACTCGCTGAGACGCACTGCAGGACGCTCCAATTAACACAGTCAAGTAAACACACACTTTCCCTCGGGAGGAAGGTCCCTGAGGGCTGGAATCTGGACAGGGTTCAACATGTGGGCACCAGCTCCAGAGCTCAAATAGCCCAGCCCTGAGGCCCTGCTATGTCCAGGAGTTGGCGCAGGATGGGGTGGACCATCCTGTTAGTTCTCAGAGGCTCCCCAAGAGCCCCGACCATGGAGTGAGAGGCCAGACACCCTCTGTCCACGCCATGGGGACAACCTCAGGAGAGAGACTCGACATGGCAGCGGGAACTTCCCCTCCGGACTGCAGGTATCTGCCCCCAGCCGTTTGCAGGGGAGAATCCACTCACATTTGAAAGTTTTCAGATTCAAGCTCCATTTTAGACTTGAGAATGTGCCATAGTTAAACAATTCACTTTGTAAATCAGGACAACTAATGCTGACGGGGCCCAAGTAGTCATGTCCCACTGTCCCGTCAGCCTGTGTGAGACTCACTGAGAGAAAACATATTCTTTTGTAATTTACAGTGATCAAAGATATTGCCTTTTAATACATTGAGCACACTAGAAGATTTTGATTTATGGGAGATGTGATGATTATTGCTTCGTATGAGATTGTAGCATCACCACACTCAGTGTGTTTCAGATAGTAAACAAAATCACAAAGTTAATGCCATAAAATGGTATCAAAGAAATTTCAGAGCAAATTAAAATATTATTTATTGTTAAATTCAGAAAAGTATCCTTTTTGTCCTAACACTATGACAGATATGTGTCAAGTATAAAATCAAAAACACTTACAGCAATATGTTGACAGCTTCATGGCTCTGACACTAGCATGAGGCTGGCAGGGGCGTGTGACTATTTATGGACATGAACTTGGGATTTTTCGCCAACCCCATCACTCAGGGATTGTTAGTGATTTATAAAACAAGAGACAATATATAAACAGGGCCTGCAGGAGATATATGTCAAAAGTGATTTTATCATTTTAAATTTTATATAAATCACTCAACAGAAGTCAACGTTAATGACCAGCATGTATCCTGATTTATTTCTTTTTTTTTAATTATTTGGAATTATTCCCACCAACTTATTGCAAATATTTTATATCAACACATTCTCCCAAAAATCCTGCCTCACCAGGGCCTGCCCCTCCGTCATCCCAATGGGAGAGGAGAGTATGAGATTGGGGGTGGGAGGAGGAGCGTGTGCAGGGCTGTCACTTGTCCAGACGTCCCCACTCACACACAGGCCTGGGGGGAGGAACAATCCTGCACCCGGGGGACCCAGGGCCCTGGGACCGGCAGTGACAGCCACACGCACAGACTGTCCGGCTCAGCTCCGGAGCAGCCTCCTCCCTGCACAGATGTGCATGACTCTGAGGGGGACAGAGGGGCCAGGAGGGACCTGGGGGCGGAAGAGACCATCCCGCAGCAGGGGCGAGTTGGTGTGACCATGGGAAGTAGCTGCAGGAGAAACCACCTCATCTCCACGGGGGAGGGAAAGGGCAAGACAATGACCGGGACGGGCAGGAGTGGGAGGTCACCGTCTCAGTGAATTGGACACAGGGGCGAGGGGCAGATGGTCGTCAGACATCGACACAGGTTTGGGACACCCCACCCACGGCAGTGATGAGGGCACCGACCAGAAGCCAACTCGGGGCCATCGGTGTCCACTTGGTCCCAAAATGTGCACCTGGAGCTGCCCTGGCCAGTGTTTGCAGGGACTTGGTGGCTGAGAAACCACAGGGTAGATTTACGGTGTCCTTGACTGTCACGTTCCTTAGGCTACAGGGGGGATCCCACTTCTGGGAGGTGCGTGGACCTGGGCCTTGAGATGGCGAGGAGGGGCCGGGGTCAGGGTTTCAGGAGTGCCCATACACGAGACAAGGTGAGACGGGAGGAAATTGCACAAGGGGCTGAGGTCAGTTGAACTCTCTGCCCTTCAGCATCTCCCACAGGCAGCGTACACAGTGGCAGCACCTGCAGGTCACTGACACTGGAAAGGCTGAGCAGACCAGGAGCTGAGATCCCTGTGGAAGGACACTGGACAGAGTGTGGAAAGAGGTCAGTGGGGAAGGACAGTGCTGGTCACCTGCAAAGAGACACCACTGTAACAGCACTGGCGGATGGTCCCAGCGTTTCATTCCTCTAAACTTTCATGCAGATGACGGCTCCAGGGGTGACCAATCTCACGGCCATGACAGAATTCGTCCTCCTGGGGTTCCCCACCCAGGAGACCATGGGCTTCTTTCACCCACTGCTTTTCTCCCTGGTCTACCTGTGTGCCCTGCTGGGGAGCGGGCTCATCGTCCTCATCACCACCCTGGACCGGCACCTCCACACCCCCATGTACTTCTTCCTGAGGAGTCTGTCCTTCTCAGATCTCTGCCTCATCTCAGCCACGGTCCCCAAGTCCATTGCCAACTCTCTGAGGCACAGCAGCTCCATCTCCTTCCTGGGCTGTGTCCTCCAGGTCTTTGTGCTGGTTATTTCAGCAACTGCAGAGCTTCATCTACTCACAGTGATGAGCCTTGACCACTATGCTGCCATCTGCCACCCCTGCACTACGAGGTCCTCATGAGCAGGGACAGGTGTGTGCAGCTGAGAGCTGTGTCCTGGCTGGGTGGGGGTCTCTATGCTGTGATGCACACAGCTGGAACCTTCTCCTTTTCCTACTGTGGGTCCAACGTGGTCTACCAGTTCTTCTGTGATGTCCCCCAGTTACTGGCAATTTCCTGCTCAGGAAATATAATATAATGAGAGATATTGTCCCCATTCTCATTAGTGTGACATTGGATGTGGGTTGTTTTACTTTCTTCATCATTTCCTATGTCCACATCTTCTCTGCTGTCAGGAATCCCATCCACAGAAGGGAAGGCCAAGGCCTACTCCACCTGCCTTCCCCACCTGCTGGTTTTGGTGCTTTTTGTCTCCAATGGGCTCTTTGATTATCTGAAGCCGACCTCAGGGACCCTGTCCATGTCTGACCTGGTCATTTCTATGTTCTACACGGTGGTGCCCCCCACCTTTAATCCCATCATCTACAGTCTGAGGAACCAAGCCATGAAGTCGGCAGTGGGGAAACTGATGAAGGGCCGTTTCACCAGCGAGAAAAGCTCGCCCTTCTTTTCCTCAGCCACAGAGACTGTCCACAAGTGCACGCCTGTGTCCTCCAGCCAGACACATGTGATTGGGTCACAGGGACACCAGTCCCTCTTTGTTCTCCTTGCCCTCCCCTCTCTTCTCAGAGCCCTCAGGAGGTTGTTCCCCAAGACTATTACAGTGTTTCCCTGCTTACATGCCTGTTCTCTGTCCCCCCACCAAGTGTGTGTCCATGTACGACCTGCTTTTCTGTGTGTATTTCTCAAACCCTCTCCTTTCACAGGACTCTGCCCTCGCCCTGTCCATGCCCGCCCGGGTGTGGATGCACCACCATCTGTTCCTTGTCCCGTGGGCCGAGTGGGGCTGCTGTGGACGCCACTGCCGGGTTGATCGCAGAGCCGGTGGCTCAAGGAGAGTCCTGCTCTGCCCGTGCCCGTGTGTGACCTGCTGCTGGAATCCGTCCTGGATTTTTTAAGGAAATGTGGGGTGCTCTGTGCAGAGTTTCACTGCCTCTGTCCACTAGCAGTACAATGGGGTCCTTTCTTCACACCCTCTACTGCCTCTGGGCCCCTATGATATGGCTGTTTTCCCGAGGGGAAGGGTGTCTCCTTGTCTAAATCCGCCTGTCTCCTGTGTGCCCTGGGGCAGCTTATTACCCCATAAAACCAGGGTTCTACAGGGGGATCCGCCTGTCCCACAGGCAGCCCGGTGCAGTCAGGGTGGGGTGGCTGGTGTCCTGGGTGGCCTGCTCGAGTCAAGCACTAACTATCCTTTGCCCAAATCCCAGGGGGTCATCATCAGACCTGGATGAGTGTCCATGGCCTGGGCTCCGGCTTCCTCCATGGCTGGGCAGCCCGGCCAGTCACCCCCCGGGAGCTGTGTCCTGGGCACTCTGGCACAGCTGGTTGGGGTTTTAGGGAACAAGAGAGAAAGGCTCAGGGAGGTCTGGGACATGGGTCAGGTGGGTCTCCTGTCAGCCTCACATACACCGCAGGGTTGGGGTGGATGCTGCATCCTGGGCTGGTCCTATCGGGGCTAAGGCTGACCCCAGGGCCCCCATGGGTGGAGTGCACTCCCAGTCAGGAAACCGATGTTGGTGTGTGGTCTCAGGGAGTGCGGGACCGGAAGAGGATGGTGAGTCTGTCAGAGGGTCCAGGTGCAGGCACTGTGGTGGGGCCTAGGGAGCAGCACCCCAAAGCTGGAATAGGCCCCCACCCACCAGGCCCACACAGGGGCTCTGGCTCTGCTTCCCTCATGGCGGTGCCATATTGCTGGGCACTTGTTGGCATGGCCAGGCGGATGCTGCAGAGACTGGCAGGACAGTAGGTGGGCCCTGGGACTGTCCTGCATCTCCTTCACCAATGCCCCCCGTTGTCTGTGAGCATGCACAGGGAGCTGGAAAGACTGTGAGTGCGCGGGGAGAGCCACACCTGGGAGAGGGAACCCCCACTCTGCTGTGTCAGAGCCTGAGACACAGACCACCCCATGGATACGCCAGACAGCGCCGCCTTGGGACAGACCCACAGTGGAAGATAAACTCGAGCCTCTGTCACGAACACACCAGTGTTCGATTTATAGTAGTGACAGGTTTATTGGCGCCAGAAATAAATGGCGTTTTTATTTTTTTTTTTCAGGAGCATGTTTATTGTGTTTGAGATGATACATCAGGTGCTCTCTGAGCTACAAAGGGTAAAATGAAATCCGCTCATTACAAACTGACAAAGGTAAAAGGTAAAACATTTTTCACAACAGCATGAACCACATACTCAGAAATAGATCTGGTTTAATACAAATGACATAATTCCTAGTCATCTATGGCTACTTTTATAAGTTCATGCAGATAATGAATTAGGCTAAAATGCACTATAAAATTTGGTAGACCTCAGGACCAGTATCCTTAGTACATCATCACAAAATACATCTTGATATTCCAAAGAAGCAAGACTTGCAAGTAGGCATTTTGAACATAACTAATCTACAGCTACAAAGTTCTACTCTTGATAGCATTTACCTTTTTGGGGAGTCTCCCAGTCTCCAAAGGATAAAAGCAGAGAGTAGAATCAGTGTAACATATACACAGAAGTCCGTATTGTAAAAGCTATAAAGATTTGCAGCACAGTGAGAAGATGCCTTCTGCTCCTTCACACTGCAAACAAATGATCTCAATTATGTTGCATATCTCTTGGTCCACTGTCTGGCTATCCTGTCATGTTCTGCTCTGTTGGTCAAATACTGAGTAGCTATGCTTCCAACCAGAGGATCCGCAGGGTTGCAGTCTGTCAAAAGAGAACAAATGGACAGCAAAACCTTTGAAATAGTCAAAGCAGGACTCCAGTTGTCTTTAAGGATGTCCAGACAGATGACTCCCTCACTGTAACAGGGTGGTCCCCAGGAAAAGGGGAGGTTCCCTGCCCCACCCAAGGGAGGGTGGAGCTGAGCAGGAAGAGAAGAAGCATCAGAAGAGACTGAGGAAGGAAGGAAACAGGATGGAGCCAGAAGGAGACCTGGAGGAGGCGCATAAAGCCTAGAGACACGTGAATAAACTGTGCTTGTCTTTTGGTCGTGGACTGGGTGACACAGATGTGGGTGAGATCCATTGGGAGGTGACAATGGCAGCCTTTATCTTGATGTTAATTTTGCTCTTTTCCTTCTGGGCTTGTCTGGTTGTTTCTGACCCTTTTCTGTGGGTCCCCACTGGAAGATGCTTTAGATTTGTGGCAGGCTTTGGGGCCTTGCTCTGGGCCAATCCCATTTGGATGGACTTTTACCCACGAGGGGATGGGTGACTTTGGGTGCTTCACTTAGAAACTAGACTCTTTGCCTTACCTGTATTGTTTCCTAGTTTTATTAAAGTTCCTTCCCATTAAAGTCTCATATGTTTTGTGTTGATGCGGCGGATGGCAGAACCCATTTAAAATAGGCAGGTTTGCGGGGTTTGGGCTACCCCTCTCCCTGTCCTATAACATCACTATTGATGTTGCAATGATAGATTCTGGTGCAGAAAGTAACCTTTGGTGGCTTAAACGGATAATCGGATGAAAATGTGATATCCAGAAAAAACACACCACCTTCTTATACAGAACCTGGTGGACCAAGTATAGTCGACCTCCATTCATAAATGTTATCTCCTTTAGGCCCAGCACTGCAGTTAGGAGGAGGATCAAGGGTTATTTCAGCTAGCTCCTTCTGAATTCTTTTAGCACTAGTGGATAACTTAGCAGTGGTTTTGCTAGAGAGTTCGGTGTTCTTCTTCTGCTGGATGGCAGAAGATTTTCTTTCTTCTTGTTCTTCAGGCTCTGGAGCGGCTGGGTCTCTCTAATCCGCATAAGAACTACCACTGCTGGTGCTGGGACTCTCATCATCAGACCTTTGCCTATCCCTGGACATCTTGGTGAAGTTATTTCTTGGAAAACTTCTGCAAAGCTCTCAATGCCATCCAGGTTCCTCGCTCAATTTTTACATCACGGACCGACATTTTGTCCAAAATAGCAAAAAAAA
This sequence comes from Talpa europaea, assembly GCF_964194135.1. NCBI lineage: Eukaryota > Metazoa > Chordata > Mammalia > Eulipotyphla > Talpidae > Talpa > Talpa europaea. The sequence goes on along the minus strand of NC_140075.1, from coordinate 6,726,975 downwards.
AAAAAAAAAAAAAACACAGGCAAAACAAACAAACAAACAAATCCCCAAGAAGTGCAACAAATTTCCGCGCCCGCCAAGGTGAGCCACGGCCGGTGGCGGCGGCCATGCAGCTCCACGGCCCTTTGTCGATAAATGGCATTTTTAAATAAACAAATTCTGAGACACTAACAAATTCTCCTGTCAGAAGATCCAGGGGCTTCCCCTTCTCGCTCCTGGGGAATTTCTTCCTGGTTTTCCTCCCTCCTCCCTCTCCTGCTTCATCTCCTGCCCCATCTCCCTCCCCCCGCCCACCTCCACCATGAAGGGCACACAGGGGGTAACGGTGACTTTCCAGCTCCCTGTGGACCTGGCTCATCCATGGCTCTGACCACAGGCCACACCTGTCCCCGCGGCAGTCAGGGGAGGGGATGGGGCCTGAGGGGGAACCAGGTCCAGTCCTCCCTGGGTGAAAACTAAGGAATCGCCTCTGGCACGCTCAGTGCCCTAATTGCTCAGGGGCAGTTATCTGAGGTTGAGGCCAATTAAGCAGATGAGCAGGAGAGAGCACGGCCCTCCTCCCTGGGGATGACCTGGGTGGGGCTGGCGGACGGACAGCACCCGGGGGACCAGCAGGAAGGTCAAAGCTCCTCAGGTCCCTGCCCTGGAGTCAGACTCGTGCCTGCCCCGAGTGTTCTGAGGCCTCAGAGCCGTCGTCAGGGCCGCGCAGCTGGGATCTGGCATCTCCTCTGCGGACACCACTGGCTGGCTTCTCAGGAAGCAAATTTAAAAGACAACTTGCCTTGCAGGCTGTGGGGGCTGTGCTGGCGCATGTCTGGGAGAGTCACTCGGGTTAGGGGGACGGTGCTAAGTCACGGAATTCAGAGTTGGAAGAGACCCTGAGGCCCTCCGGGGCAGCCCCGACCCGAATGCGGAGCTGACCCAGTCACTGACGTGCTGGGCAGGCCCACAGGTGCAGGGCACGGGGCAGCACATGAGGCCAGGTGAGGGTGCCGGGGTGATGGGTGGTGGAGACGGGTAATGGGTGTGGAGAAGCCACGGCTGGGGGGCTATCCCCTAGGCCATGTTAACCCTGTCAAGCGATGTTAGCTCAGCGATGAAAACAATACAATTTTTAAAAATCCATAGGCTTTAAAAATTCTAGATTTGAGAACAAAGTAGAAATTGTTCATTTCACAGTAAAAGTAGTGATAGCTAATGGGGTATTGACTGTTGCAATAATTGTGCAGTTTTTTTTTTTTTTAAGATTTATTTATGCACACAAGAACTGGGGTACAGTCCAGAGGCGTGGGGAGTGAGAGGATTCACCAGAGACAGAGTGGGGAACAGAATAGGCAGACTGACTGAAATACACTGCTGAGGGGAGCAGCGGGGAGACAGGAGAGGTCTGCTGTGCCATGGGGTTAGCTCCCTGGCTGGGGATCGAAGTTGTGCTGCAGAGGCTGTGGACAGCTTCATAGTGCTGTGCTTAACCACCTGCACAACCAGGGAGGCCCAGAAATTGTGCAGTTTTCACAGCCAACTGTCGGGAGCACTTTCAGAGGAGAAAATAGTTTTTTCTCTCTTTAATTGAAGTTATAGCTCTGATTGTGATTTTAATAGTTTCACACCATTACTGAGCACAAATAACAGTCATCTGGTTCTACAGCTGCCCGAGTATATTAATGACACAACTGACTTGGATGGAAACTCAAGAGTATTGAGACGATGTCTGATGACTTGAGATTTTTCATGTTGTGGTGAATATTGATTCTGTGAATGAGATGAGCACAGCCAGGTCAGTGTCTCCTTAATCTCCTAGTAAAAGCTCAGAGCTCTGAGCCCCTCTGCATGGGGTTTTGCAAACAGCAGGCAGGGACGTGTTGCATGGGGCGGGCAGAGCTGGTTCTGGCAGAGGGCACTGCTCGCCAGGGCTTGCTGACACTGGATTCCCAGACGTGGGCCGTGGGCTGGCTTGGCACAGCCCGAGAGGAAGGGACAGACACAGGCAGGCCTGGTCCTCTGGTCGTTCGATTTATTGGAAAATATGGGAGGGTATTTCCAGGCCTTATTACTACTATCAGTTGAAATTTCAAATCTTTGGTGTGTTTCATATCAAAAGCTTGGACGATGTAACAGCAATTTCAGAGTGAAAATGTAATTTTTTTTAAGATTTATTTATACAAGAACTGGGGTACAGACCAGATGCATGGGAGGGCGAGAGGATTCACCAGAGTCAGAGCAGGGAATAGAACAGGCACACTGATGAAACACACTGCTAAGGGGAGCAGCGGGTGTGACAGGAGAGGTCTGCTGCACCATGTGGGACCCTCGCCGGCCGGCCGGCCAGGGTAGAACTGACTCTGCAGAGGCTGCAGACAGCTTCACAGTGTGGCGCTCAACCACCTGCCCCACCAGGGGAGACCCGAAAATGCAATTTTTTGACAGGATGAAGCTACTTGGAGAATGACTTGGGATGAGATTTGGGAGGACAGGGAATGTGGGTGGTGAGCAGCTGCTGTGATTGTCGTGAGGCACTTAGTTACGCTCAGCCTGGGGAGACTGGCGAGGGCTGATTTCTTCCACATTTTCATGCAGATGATGTCTCCAGTGGTTCTGAATCTCACAGCTGTGACAGAATTCGTCCTCCTGGGGTTCCCCACCCAGGGGAACATGGGCTTCCTGCACCCGCTGCTCTTCTCCCTGGTCTACCTGTGTGCCCTGCTGGGGAACGGGCTCATCATTCTCATCACCACACTGGACCGGCACCTCCACACCCCCATGTACTTCTTCCTGAGGAGTCTGTCACTCACGGACCTCTGCCTCATCACAACCACGTTCCCCAAGTCCATTGCCAATTCTCTGAGGCACAGCAGCTCCATCTTGTTCCCAGGCTGTGTCGGCCAGGTCTTCATGATGCTTATGTCAGCATCTACAGAGCTTCACCTGCTCACGGTGATGAGCCTTGACCACTATGCTGCCATCTGCCACCCCCTGCATTATGATGTCATCATGAGCAGGGACAGGTGTGTGCAGCTGATAGCTGTGTCCTGGCTGGGTGGGGGTCTCTATGCTGTGATGCACACAGCTGGAACCTTCTCCTTGTCCTTCTGTGGGTCCAACTTGGTCCACCAGTTCTTCTGTGATGTCCCCCAATTATTGGCTATTTCCTGCTCAGGAAATCTGATGAGAAAACTTGTCCCTATTTTCATTAGTGCAGTGATGGGTATCTGCTATTTCATATCCATCATCATTTCCTATGTCCACATCTTCTCTGCTGTCAGGAAGATCCCATCCACAGAAGGGAAGGCCAAGGCCTACTCCACCTGCCTTCCCCACCTGTTGGTTGTGGTACTGTTTGTCTTCACTGCATGCTTTACTTATCTGAAGCCGACCTCAGGGACCCCGTCCATGTCTGACCTGGTCATTTCTATGTTCTACACGGTGCTGCCCCCCACCTTTAATCCCGTCATATACAGTCTGAGGAACCAAGCCATGAAGTCGGCTGTGGGGAGACTGATAAATGGCCATTACTCCAAGATGTGAGATATCACAGTCTACAGTTACAACCCCTCATTTATTGTTTTTCCCCTCTAACTCTTACATGTCATCATTTAGAATGTATTGAATTCTTGCGTTAGGATTTCTCCTTTGACAGAAGTTTATTTTCTCATATTTTTCCATAAGCTCTAGTTTTCCCCAAAACACAATCCTTTGCCCAACCTCTGTCTGTGTGATATTCATAAACTATATGCAGCTCATTGTTAAAACAATGTATTTGGTCGGAAAGAATGTTCTAGAACTCATGCATGACCAACATTCATGTAAAATGATGGAGTGGTAAATGGCGTTTGGCCTTGGGGATCACTTGGGTCACCGGGCCCAGTCCCTGGCACTTGGTTCCCACAGCCCGTGTCTGTCCCCACTGAGGGCCCCGTCCTTGTGGAGGGGAGGGGAGACATTTGAGGGGCACCCCAACCCTCACAATTCCTAAAAAAGTGTCTTCCTGTAAGAAACATTCATGTTTCTGTTCAAATGACAAGGAGATCTACTCCTGAATGTGCCGGGCTGTGCGGATGGAAGGATACAAGCGTCCTTGGGGAATCAGAGTCCACGCTGAACCCCACAACTGATGTGAATGTTCATTTCTATGATGTCTGATTTGATCTAACAGGACTGCACTGTTGGATGGACTGTCATAATAGTAAAAAGTGGATGAATTTTACTGAGGAACTACATTTCTACTTTTAAAATGTATGTTTTTTATACATTTGTCCATGTGTTTACTTTCAGGTTCCCTTAGTTTTCCCATTTGTATTTTGAGTCTCACACCAGGACTTCTTTCTGCTCTGGGGTAGATGAAATTTAGTTCCCTTCCCTTCTATCTTGAAACCTGCTATTTATTATGTCACGTAGAGAATGCCATGTAAAGGTCAGCATGACACTCTATGTGAATTTTTATTCCTAGCAGCTTCTGTGCCTTAGACCCCGGGGTCTTACGACTGCTTACCCACCCTGAAAACATGAGCTGGGGTGATGATCCTCCATCAGGCCTTTCTGAGGGATCAGGTCACTGTGTACCCTGAATATCCTACTGATGATAACATGCTAAGTCCATGAAACTTTTCTAAAAAAAAGTTTGTAAATCACAGGACTTGAGTCAATTGAAATTTCAGAATAAAAATGTGTTAGAAAATCTCTCAAATTATTCTCATCTCAACGAATGTCTTTGAGCAAAGATTTCTTCCCTGGGGAGACTTATATTAGGCTCTGGTCAGATCTCTTTATTATTTTCTATTTTCCTTTGGACCAAACTTATAAATCTCTGTTGAGCCAGAGAGTTGATGTCATTAGTGACGTCATGTTAGGTTATGCGAATTTACAACCTGCCACCATCCAAGAAATGCTTTATTCACGGGGTTTGTTGCTTTAGTTTTGGGTATTAATTTCCCACTCTGTGGGCACAGTGCACCCCGCAGTCCATACAACACCCCGTTAGTGCCTCCTCATCTTCCATGCTCGTCCCCTTGCTTCTCTCTGTTCCCTCAGGTAACAGCACATTTTTTCACTAAGCCTGACATCTGCTTTTGCTGCATTTGGTGATGGAGCTTCTCTGTATTTCGGTTCCACAGATGAGTAAGACCATCCACATCTGTCTCTCTCTCTCTGGCTCATTTCACTTCTCGAAACCACCTCAGGATCCAGCTATGCTGTTGAAAATGACACGATTTCATCCTTTCACAGCTGGGTGGTCCCCACTGAGTGTGGACCCACATTCTGTATTCACTGCCCTGTGGCCGGCACATGGGGGGGGCTAGGAATGGCCACGGTGGACAGTGTGGCTGTGACCACAGGAGCACGTGGTCTGCCATGACTCCCCCCCCAGAGTGCTGTGAAGACACACTCCAAGGAGAAGGGCGCCAAGGGCGCATGGACAAGTGGCCCCATACCCCAGGGAGTGTTTGAGCCTCAGACACGCCATCCCCGAAACCAGCCCCCACTCTGGGTCTTGCACATGTGTCTGTGATGTGGACACCGGGGCCAGAACATGGACACACACATGTTAATGGGGCCTGTGTGCCAAGGGACACGGGGATGAGGGCAGCATCGTCTGAGACCCAGAGGGCGGGAGAGGCCAGAGAAGAGCTGGGTGACCCAGTCAGCCCCCAGGTCGGCACGACAGGCCTGAAAACTCTTCCAAGGCCACAAGAGCATCGTCACGCATGAGAACCGACCGCGACCCGCGCGGCCTGCGATGGCTGCACAACGGGGCCCAAACCAGGCTCCTGGGGCCCGTGTGGGAAGGTAAATCAGCCTTTCGGGACGGGTGGTAACGTGGGCGTTTCTCACCTCCCTGGAGCAGCCATTGTCACGTTGGGCCCAGCTACAGGAAAGAGCCTCGGTGACGCCTCCGTCCCGCACCGTCGCCGAGAGACTGACGTAAATGGCCTGGAAACAAGGAGGACGTCGCGCAGGAAGAGTATCCGCCCAGCCTCTCCCCGCGGCCACACACCCCGCCGCTGGACGGTCACGTGAGGTGGTGACGGCGGCTCCGGGGGCATGGCGGGACACAGAGACTGTCCCACGCACGCGCCACCCGCAGCCGCCTGGTCAGCACGAGGCGTGATCTGCTCGCTGAAGTGCGGCCCGTTCCAGGCCCCTCGCGGTCCAGGCCACGCACACAAGGCCTCTTCCCGCGGGGCAGAGGACACGGCGGGCATGACGCCCACAAAGGAGCCGCATGCCACGCACAGCTGCCCATGACTGCGGCCCCGCCACGGCCCCTCCCCGCGTGAAGACCACGGAGAACCCCCACGAGCAGCAGCCGTCACACCCCACCAGACGGGCAGGCGTGAGGCTGAGCAGCCATGTGCACGTGACCAAACACACGCAGCAACGCTTGAGGGCTTGAAACACCATCTTCGAGGGTCCAGTTCGCTTCCCTCTGTCCTTCATTCTGGTGAATTTCTCCTTGTCCTCCTTCCCTTTTTCCATCCTCCCTTAGTTCCGTCTTATTTTGCTCATTTCCCTTCCTCCAGCCTCAACCTCTTCACAAGCACCTCTGCAGATACCCCCAGGACAGGCGCACAGGGGGTGACGGTCATTTCCCAGCTCCCTGTGGACGTGCTCATCTGTGGCTTTCGTCGGGGCCACACCTGGGAACCGTGGCTGGTCAGTGGATGATGAAGGAGGCCTCAGATGAAGATTAATTACAAGCTTTTTACAGAGTGCAGACGACAGTCAAAATCACCTCTGACAACTCAGTGAACAAATTATCACTGAATGTGGGACAGGACGACGCCAATTAAGACAGTAAACTCAAAAAGGGTGTTTGTCCCTCTGGAATAAAGTCAACTGATGGGCAGAATCTTGGACAGTGTCCAACACACGGACACCGGCTCCAGAGCTCAAATAGTCCAGCCCTGAGGCCCTGCTCTGTTCACGAGGCCATGCAGGACAGGTTGGAACATCCTGTGAGTGCTCAGAGGCTCCCCACGAGCCCCGACGATGGAGTGAGAGGCCGGGACACCCTCTGTCCTGCCATGGGGACAACCTCAGGAGAGAGACTCGATACACCTGGAAGTTTCCACTCATACTGCAGGTATCTGCCCCCAGCCATTGTCAGAGGAGAATCTATTCTGATTGTAAAGTTTAAAAATTTAAAAAACTTGAAACTTCATTTTAGTTTTGAGAAAGTACTAAAATTAAAATACTGATTAATACGTTTTTATACGTTTAAGATATCAAGAAACATTGATCTATGGCATAAGACAATTATTAGTTCATAGCTGTAATTTTAAAATTCGCCACATAAAGTGGGAGTGTATTAAGTAAGGGATAAATCACAAATGAATGAACTTAAATTGAAATAAAGATATAATGAGAACAAAATTAAAAATAATACTTCTTATTCAATTTCAGATTGTTGTTCACTTTTGTCCCTAAATAGTATGAGACATGAAAGACAAGTGGAAATTAAATAACTTTTACAGAAACACTGTGGACTGTTCGTGGCTTGGACGCTGAAGTGAATATGAGTGTGGAAATCTGAATATTATCAACGTGAACTGGAATTTTTTAACTCCATCGGTGATGAATTCTTATTCATATTTTAAAATGGATAAGTGACAGATTTTAAAAGAACCAGGAAGAGAATATTTATAAACATATCATCATTATATTTATTTTAAAGCAGTGAAATGTTGTTTACATGAAGGATCACCAGTTATCCTGATTTATTAACTTGTTTTTATTAGAACTATTTGGAATTATTTCCACAAATCTATGACAATTATTTTATATGATTACATTCTTCTAAAATTACTTCCTCACCAGGGCCTGCCCCTCCATCACCCCACAGAGGGAGTACAGGATGATATTGCTGGGGAGGAGAGCGGGCAGGGCTGCTCCGTGTCCAGACATCCCAACTCACGCAAGGGCCTGGGGTGAGGAACAAACCCGCACCTAGGGGATCCAGGGCCCTATGACCAGCACACCCCACCCCATCTCCCTGCACTGACCTGTCACCGTGGGAGCCTACCCAGCCCAGGGTTTTGCTGGAGAAACAGGGACAGGCTCTCTAGTGTGGGGGAGGGGCTGTGCATGGTCAAGGGTCCTCTAGGACTGCACTGGACAACCTCTGGGAGGTGTGCTGGGCGGAGACACTGGGTCCAGGACAGGAGGCAGAAGCAGCGGGGCTGTGGTGGTAGGGAGGGGTTGAGTTTGTTGTAAGTTGAGTTGGTTGACACATATGAGATTTTAACTTGTTAATGTTTTGTGCAGAGTTGAAATTTTCAGCTCTTTACCAAATTTCAGAGACAAGTTGAACAACATCATAATGATAAATGACATGGAAATGAAAGGTTGAAGACAGCAGGACACGCAGATGAGAATATTAGACTCCATAGGACCTAGAATAAGTAATTACCCCGTAGAGAGATTGAATCCACTATCCTATGCTGATAACCCATTTCATGGTCAATACTGGTAAATTTCACAACGTTTTCATCCTCTTTATTTTTATTTTTTTTATAGAGATGACATCTCCAGGGGTGACCAATCTCACTGCCATGACAGAATTCCTCCTCCTGGGGTTCCCCCCGCAGGGGACCATGCGCTTCTTGCACCCGATGCTCTTCTCCCTGGTCTACCTGTGAGCCCTGCTGGGGAACGGGCTCATCATCCTCATCACCACCCTGAACCAACACCTCCACACCCCCATGTACTTCTTCCTGAGGGTTCTGTCACTCACGGACATCTGCCTCATCTTAGCCACGGTCCCCAAGTCCATTGCCAACTCTCTGAGGCACAGCAGCTCCATCTCCTTCCCAGGCTGTGTCTTCCAGGTCTTCATGCTGGTGGTTTCAGGAGCTACAGAGCTGACCCTGCTCAAGGTGATGAGCCTTGACCGATATGCTGCCATGTGCCACCCCCTGTACTATGGCTTCCTCATGAGCAGGTACAGGTGTGTGCAGCTGACAGCTGTGTCCTGGCTGGGTGGGGGTATCTATGCTGTGATGCACACAGCTGGAACCTTCTTGTCCTACTGTGGGTCCAACGTGGTCCACCAGTTCTTCTGTGACACCCCCCAGTTATTGGCTCTTTCCTGCTCAGGAAATATGATGAACAAACTTGTCCCCATTCTCATTAGTGTGACAATGGTTATGTCCTGTTTCATTTCCTATATCCACATCTTCTCTGCTGTCAGGAAGATCCCGTCCACAGAAGGGAAGGCCAAGGCCTACTCCACCTGCCTTCCCCACCTGCTGGTTGTGGTGCTGTTTGTCTCCACTGCATTCTTTGCTTATCTGAAGCCGACCTCAGGGACCCTGTCCATGTCTGACCTGGTCATTTGTATGTTCTACACAGTGATGCCCCCCACCTTTAATCCCGTCATATACAGTTTGAGGAACCATGCCATGAAGTCTGCTGTGGGGAGACTGATGAAGGGCAGTTTCACCAGCAAGTAGAGCTAGCCCTTCTTTCCCTCAGTCACACCGACCATCTACAAGTGCACGCCGGGGTACTCCAGCCACACTCACAGGTGGTTGTGTCACAGGGACACCAATCCACCCCTTTTTCCTCTGAGCCCTCCCCTCCTTTCTCAGAGCCTTCAGGAGGTTGTTCCCGAAGACTTTTCAAGTGTTTCCCTGCTCACATGACTGTTCTCTGCTGCCCGGAGTGCGTGTACTCCGGGGGAGCTGGTTCTGGGCACTGTGATGACATCGGTTGGGGTTTCAGGGAAAGAAGAGAAAGGTCCAGGCAGGTGTGGATGGGGTCAGGTGGCCCCAGCATTGGTCTCACAGACACAGCAGAGCTGCCCACCAGCCACAGTGGACACAGGGCTGGGGTGGATGCAGCACCCTGCGCTGGTATAGAGGACCAGGCCAACCCCAGACCCTAGGGGCATGGGCTCACACCCCTCGGGAACTTCTGTTGGTGTGTGGCCTCAGGACTGGCAGGCTTGGAAAGGGTGGACAGGTCATCGGGGGTCCAGGAACTGGGGCTACTGCGGGGCCTCAGGAGCAGCAACCACGCTCACCCCCATACCAGGTTGGCCCCCCCAACCCCGCCCACCCAGGCCTCCAGATCCACCACCCTCAGGGTGGTGCCATCTTGCTGGGCTGCTGTGGGCTTGGCCTGGTGGTCGCTGCGGACCCGTGGTCGGGGGGAACAACACGTGGGCCCTGGACCATGCATCCCCGTGTCGTCAGCCAATATCCCCCATTGTCTCCGTCAGGCTTCGTGGGGCCCCTGAACACACAGGGGGAGCCCACAGCCGGGAGAGTGTCCCCCCACTCTGCTGTGTCAGAGCCGAGTCACAGACCACCCCATGGACACCGTGACAGCTCCGCCTCGGGACTGACCCTCTTTGGAAGATAAACAGACTTCCCTCACATACGACCACAGTTCAAATGTAGTGACAGAGTCACAGGCGCTGAGAGTAAATGGCATTTTTGAATAAAATAATTCTGAGAGACACGAACAATTTCCCTTGTCAGAAGACCCAGGTGCTTCCCCTTCTCACTCCTGGGGGATTGCTTGGTTCCACCTCCCTCCCCCTCCACGTCCACGTGCCCATCCCCCACCTGCCAGGCCCAGGAGGGTGCACAGTGGGTGATGGTGACTTTCCAGCTCCCTGTGGACCTGGCTCATCCATGGCTCTGACCACAGGGCCACACCTGTCCCCGCGGCAGTCAGGGGAGGTGATGGGGCCTGAGGGGGAACCAGGTGCAGTCCTCCCTGGGTGAAAACTAAGGAAATCGCCTCTGGCACATTGGGTGCCCTAATTGTTCAGTGGCAGTTATTTGAGGTTGAGACCAATTAAGCAGATGAGCGGGAGAGAGCATGGCCCTCCTCTCCAGGGATGACCTTGGTGGGGCTGGCAGACAGAGAGCACCCGGGGGACCAGCAGGAAGATCAAAGCTCCTCAGGCCCCTGCCCTGGAGTCAGACTTGTGCCTGCCCTGAGTTTTCTGAGGCCTCAGAGCCGGCGTCACGGCCGCGCAGGTGGGATCTGGCATTTCCTCTGCGGATGGCATTTGCTGGCTTCGCAGGAAGCAAATTTAAAAGACAACTTGCCTTGCAGGCTGTGGGGACTGTGCTGGCGTGTGTCCCAGAGAGTCACTTGGGTTAGGGGGACGGTGCTAAGTCACAGAAACCAGAGTTGGAAGAGACACAGAGGCCCTCCAGGTCGGCCCGGACCCGAACTCGGAGCTGACCCAGTTACCGACGTGCCGGCCAGGTCCACAGGCACAGGGCACGGGGCAGCGGCTGAGGTGGGTGAGGCCTGTGGTGTGGGGGTGGTGGGTGTGGAGATGCACAGCTGGGGGGCTACCCCCTAGGTTGTGTGCACCCTGTCATGCAATGTTACCTCAGTGATGAAAGGACCACAGTTTAAAAAAATCCATAGATTTAAAAATTCTAGATTTGAGAACAAAGTAGAAATTGTTCATTTCACAATAAAAGTAGTAAAAGTAGTGATAGCTAATGGGATATTTTATTGCCTGGTGCAGGAATTGTGCAGTTTTCACAGCCAACTCTCGGGAGCAGTTTCAGTGAAGAAAATGGTATCTTCCCTTTAATTGAAGGTGTTGTTCTTATTGTGGTTTTCATAAATTTGCCCCTTTCCTGCTACATGTGACAACTATCTGGTTCCAGGGCTGCCCGCTATATTTGTTCAGCCCATGAGCACACTAAGGGACTTTGTGTTCAATTCTGAGTGAAATCACAGGAATGAATGACAAGACATTAAACTCAATGAAACTGAACAAACAAGGCTAAAGCTAAAACGCTAACACTGTCCTTCCCAGTCCCCAGTTGATCAATGGCATCTCTGATTCGGATGAAAATTCAGGAGCATGGAGGCAACGCCTGATGAGTTGAGACCTTTCATGTTGTGGTGAATATTGACTCTGTGAATGAGAAGAGCACAGCCAGGTCAGTGTCCTTAATCTCCTAGTAAAAGCCCAGAGGGTAGAGCCCCCTGCCTGGGGGTTTTGCAGACAGCAGGTTGTGTCTCGTGGGGCAAGTAGAGCAGGTTCTGGCACAGGGCTCTGCTCACGAGGCCTTGCTGACATTGGATTACCAGACAGCAGATGCATGGGCTGGCTTTGCAGGGCCCAGGAGGATGGGAAAGACACAGGCAGGCCTGGTCCACTGGTCATTCATTTATTGGAAAATATAAGAGGGTTTTCCAGGTCTTCTTAGTGTAACTTGAAATTTCAAATCTTTGTGTCGTTCATATGAAAAGCTTGGATGATGCAACAGGGCACATCCAGAGTGAAAACGCAATTCTTGTCAGGACAAAGCTACTCAGAGACCAGCTAGGGATGAGACTCAGAAGGACCAGGAGTGTGGGTGGTGAGAAGCTGCTGTGATTGTTGTACAAGGTGCCCAGTTACGCTCAGTCTGGGGAGACTGGACAGCACTGATTTCTTCCTCCCCACTGAAAGGTAAGGTGCGGTAAAGAAAAGGAGAGCCAGGCTAAATTTCTCAAAGGGAGGGAAAGTTTTTTGCTCCCCGGGTGGACCTCCCACACCCAAGGTGGGGGTCAGTGAAGCCGCACACATTGTTAGGGGGATGCAGGGTTTTATAGGGTAAGGAGGGGGTCAGGTGGGAAGTTGGGTTCTTATGGCAGGAAAAGTTTGTAGGACATGAAAATGTTCCAGGGGCAGGTAGAGGTTCTTTGTCTGAGAAGAGACTCATAGGGGGAGGGGGGAGGATCACAGCCTGAATTCTCCAGGCAGGTATCCACATTCCTGCCCCCCAGGTGGGCTTCCTGGATGGCTTCTGCATTCAGGCCTCATGCATGGACCTTTCATCCACATTTTTTATAGTGATGGTGCCAGGGGTGACCAATCTCACAGCCCTGACAGAATTCCTCCCTCTGGGGTTCCCCACCCAGGGAATCGTGGGCTTCTTGCATCCGCTGCTCTTCTCCCTGGTCTACCTGTGTGCCCTGCTGGGGAACGGGTTCATCATCCTCATCACCACCCTGGACCGACACCTCCACACCCCCATGTACTTCTTCCTGAGGAGTCTGTCCTTCTCGGACCTCTGCCTCATCACAACCAATGTCCCCAAGTCCATTACCAACACTCTGAGGCACAGCAGCTCCATCTCCTTCCTGGGCTGTGTCTCCAGGTCTTTATGCTGGATTTGTCAGCAGGTGCAGAGCTTCACCTACTCACGGTGATGAGCCTTGACCGCTATGCTGCCATCTGCCACCCCCTTCACTATTACGTCATCATGAGCAGGGATAGGTGTGTGCAGCTGACAGCTGTGTCCTGGCTGGATGGCTGTCTATTGGCTTTGATGAACACGGCTGGCACCTTCTCCTTGTCCTACTGTGGGTACAACGTGGTCCACCAGTTCCTCTGTGACACCCCCCCAGTTATTGGCTATTTCCTGCTCACAAAATTTATTGAATGAACTTGTCCCAATTCTCATTGGTGTGGTTTTGAGCACCTGCTATATTATTTTCATCATCTTTTCCTATGTCCACATCTTCTCTGCTGTCAGGAAGATCCCACCCACAGAAGTGAAGGCCAAAGTCTACTCCACCTGCCTTCCCCACCTGCTGGTTGTGGTGCTGTTTGTCTCCGCTGGATGCTTTGCTTATCTGAAGCCGACCTCAGGGACCCCATCCACATCTGACCTGTTCATTTCTATGTTCTACACCGTGGTGCCTGCCACCTTCAATCCCATCATATACAGTCTGAGGAACCAAGCCATGAAGTCGGCTGTGGGGAGACTGATGAAGGGGAGACTCACCAAGGAGTAATAGGAAAGTCGAGGTTGTGACTCCATCACTCCAAGAGTGACTACACTCTTATTTTAAAATTTCTCGTAATGTGGTTGACGGAACTGTGAGGGGAATCAGGGAGGCTGTTGGAGGCCTCACCGGGGATGGTGGTGTAAGTAGAAAAAGTGGATTTACTTATAATCCTGTAGGAGTCGGGGGCAGAGGCTGGTGTCTGAGGAGGAGGAAGTTGAGGCAGGTTTAGTCTCTGAAATTGGGGCTTCCTGAGGTGGGACCCCAGGTCTTTTTCAGCTTGGAGCCCACGTGGGTGTCAGGGGGAACGCCCTGTGTCTTCAGAATTCCCATCAGCACTTGTGGCCGTAGATGGGCTGGGTCCTGGTAGTGACCATCCCAGGATCCCCATCTGCCAGGTCTCAGGACTGTTCCACACAACCCCTCAATTCCTTTGTCTATTGGGAACTCTCTGCTGGGCCGTGGACACTGACTTGTTACCCATAAACTCAGGGTCCTGCAGGGGGGAGCTGACCCTACCATGGGCAGCCGGGTCCAGCCAAGCCGGGCAGCAGGTGTCCAGTCTGGGCCAAGCACTAACTGTCCTTTGTCCAAATCCCGGGGGACATCATCAGACCTGGACGAGTGATCGTGACCTGGGCTCCGGCTTCCCCGACAACCCCAGGCCCTGCTGAGCAAACCGTCCTGTCCCCTCGGAGCTGGTCCTGGAGACTCTGGCACCAGCAGTTGGGGTTTCAGGGAAAGGATAGAAAGGACCGGGCAGGTCTGAGATATGGGTGGCGGGTCCAGTCTTGGTTCACAGATACAGTGGAGCTGCCAGCCGCCTGCAGTAGACGCTGCATCCCATACTGGTCTAGCGGGTCAGGCCAGCACTAGGCCCCACAGACACAGGTGCACACCCTGTCAGCAGCCGCTGAGTGGTATGTGGCCTCAGGGCAGGAGGGCCCGGAAGGGGGTGGACAGGACATCGGGGGTCCAGGCGTCGGGTCTGCCACAGGGCCTAAGGAGCAGCGCCCATGTGCACCCACAAGCTGGGATGAGTCCCCAAACCCGCCCAACCCAAGTCTCTGGCTTTGCCTCCCCCATGGAGGCATCATCTTGTTGGGCAGTTGTGGGCTTGGCCTGGCGGACTTTGTGGGTACGGGGGGACAGCGCATGGGGCCTGGGACTGTCCATCCCCTGTGTCCTCCTCCAGTACCCCCTGCTGTCTGTGCCTAGCCTAGTGGGGCCATGAGGACTCTGGGGAGACCCACATCCAGAAGAGGGTCCCTCCACTCTTCTGTGTCAGAGCCGAAGTCACAGACCACCCCAAAGACACGCCGGACAGTGCTGCCTCGGGACTGACCTGCAGTGGAAGATAAACACAAGCTTCCCTCACACATGACAACAGTTCAAATGTGATGTCAGAGTTACAGGCGCTGAGGATAAATAGCATTTTTAAATAAAGGCATTTCTTAAAGACATGAGTCAATTCATGTTTGAGAAGACCCAGGTGCTTCCCCTTCTCGCTCCTGTGGGAATTTCATCCTGGTTTTTCTCCCTCCCCCTCCTGCCTCCACAGTGCCCCATCCCACCTGCCAGGCCAAGGAGGGAGCACAGGGGGTGGCGGTGACTTTCCAGCTCCCTGTGGACCGGGCTTGTCCTGGCTATGATGATAGGGCCACTCCCAGTCCCCGAAGCAGTCAGGGGAGGTGATAGGGCCTGAGGAGGTCCTGGCCACACAGGGGAGACCCGGAACTGTCTCTGTTCTTGTTGAGACCTACAAGCATTTGCTTATTTTGTATAAAGGTCTTTTGTCAAGTGCATCTTTTGTCAAATGCATCTTTTCTCACAGAGTGTGGCTTTTTTCTCCTCTCTTGGTATTTTCCTCTCAAGGTAAGTTTTTAATTTTCCTCAACTCCAGTGCATCATTTTTCCATTTCATGCTTTATGTCTTTGGAAATGTATCTACAAAGAATCACCCCAGGAGGAGACCAGGACTAGCACACAGCCCCGGGCTGCCCGGTAAGCTTGCTAGGAAAAGCGGCGCGCTGGAAAAGCAGACACAGATCGGGATCGGGATTGCGAGGAAAAGCAGTGCGGTTGAAAAGCAAACGCGGATCCGGATCGCAGCTGCCCAGGTCCCCGCGCCTACGACCTAGGCTTGCGGGGAGACACGTGGAGGCCCTCACTGAGTGAGCAGGAACCAGGCGCCCAGTCACGGGAGCGGGATTCAAAAGGCACCATTCCCGCGCCACTGAAATGGTCTACAGCCCGTATCCTGGAACTGAGGGCTTTGGAACTGAGACCCGGGGCAAGAAATTAGGGGCGTGGGTTCCCCACGACGGTGGGGCACAAGGCAGACACAGCACCCCAAAGCCGTTGAGGTTTACCCTACCATTCCCGCTCTGTTCCCTGTCCCACAGGGTGGAAAATCAGCTCCCCAAGGGCTCTAGGAGAGATCTCTGGCACCACCTAGCGACTTGAAACCAGCAGAAGCTCCTGGAGGAGCCAGTGGCCAGCTGGGGAGTTAGCCCACGCCGGGCCCCTTCCGACCAGTAGTCTGAGCCCACAGGGGGAGCGAGCACCCACAGCCAGGGCAGACCAGGCGCGCAGAAGAGTGTGCCTGAGACTAGACGCGCAGGGAGTGTGTCCCACATCACCATTTTAGAACAGGGACATTTCTTCAGTAAAGACTACCTGCAGAAGTCTTCCTCAGGAGCCAGAGGTGAGCAGGGGAAGTTCGCCCACGCCAGACTCCCTCTGGCCTGCAGTCCAAGCCCAGAGGGGGAGCAGGAACCCACCGCTAGGGCAGACCAGGCGCACAAGGGAGGGTGTCCCCACATCGGCATTGTAAAACAGGGACCTTTCTCCAGTAAAGACTGCTTGAAACTGACATATGGCTCCTGGAGGAACCAGAGGGGAGCAGAGAAGCTCACCCAAGATGCCGGCCAGTCCCAACAACACAGTGCCCAAACGCATACGGCAAATTAGAAAACAGACAGTAGGGAGTAGAAGAACCACACACAACCTAGCAACTCCCCAGGGAAAAAGCACACCACAAAAAGAAAAACAGCCCCCAGATTGCAACGACAGTAACTTGGAAGAACTTCTGAGCCTTCCAGAAAGAGAATTTAAAATTGCCATGATTAAAAAACTGACAGAAGTCATAAAGGAAAACATTGATAAGGGAAAAATAATCAACGATCAGAAGAATGAAATTGAGTCCCTAAAGAGGGAAAAAAATGGTCAGAGGTATGAAATTGAGTCCCTAAAGAGGGAAGTAAAAGAGATGCAGGAGATCAAAGAATTAATGGAAGAACTAAAGAATTCTGGGAAAAGCAATGAAAGCAGAATAGATGAAATGGAAGAACGAATAAGTACTCTTGAAGACGGAGAAATAAAAAGAAACAAAACAGAAAAGGAAAGAGAAGTACGAAGGAAAAAGAATGAAGAAAGACTTCGGGAATGATCTGACTCCATGAGGAAAGGAAACATAAGAGTTATAGGAATACCAGAAGGAGAGGAGAGAGATGTAGGAACAGAGAAAATATTCAAAGAGATAATTGAAGAGAACTTCCCAAATGTGAAGAAGGAGCTGAAAATTGATATATGAGAAGCAAGAAGAACACCAAACTTCCATGACAAAAGGAAAAATATAGCAAGACACATAATAGTAAAGCTCCCAAGAATCCAGGACAAGGAAAAAATAATGAAGCTGGCAAGAGGGAAGAAACAGATAACATTCAAAGGAAAGCCAATCAGGCTGACATCAGACTTCTCCGAAGAAACACTACGGGCAAGGAGAGAGTGGAGGGACATAGTCAACAGACTCCAAGAAAACAGATGCCAACCAAGAATACTCTATCCCGCAAAGCTCTCCTTCCTCTTTGAAGAAAGAATATGGACCTTCCCAGACAAACAGAAACTCCGGAATTTCATTACAACTAAACCCCCATTCCAAAAACTAATACAAGGAGTCCTAAAGCCAGAACCTCAGAGGGACGAATAACAATGAAAGAAAGCCAAAAAAAAAGTTATTAAAATAATAAATAAATAAAATCAAAGGAAAGACAAAAACAATGGCAAATACAGATGCTAACATGTCAATATTAACTCTAAATGTAAATGGACTAAACTCTTCAATAAAAGACATAGAGTTGCAGCCTGGATTAAGAAACAAAACCCGGGCCTCCCCTGTGGCGCAGCGGTTGAGCGCTGGGTTGCGAAGCTGCCCGCGGCCTCTGCGGCGCCGGTTCGATCTCTGGCTGCTCCCCGGCCACCAGAGGAGGGTCCCACATGGCGCACAGACCTCTCCTGCCGCCCGCTGCTCCCCTCAGCAGTGTACTTCGGTCCTTCTGCCTGCTCTGCTCCCTGCTCTGGCTCTGGTGAATTCTCTCACCCTCCCGCGCTTCTGACTGTACCCAGTGCATGTATAAACAAACAAATAAATAAATAAATAAAACATGCCTCTATTAAAAAAAAAAGAAAAAAAAATAAAAAGAAACAAAACCCAACCTTTTGCTGTCTCCAGGAAACACATTTAGCTACAAAAGATAAAAATAGGCTCAAAGTTAAAGGATGGAAAACAATCCTACAAGCAAATGGACCAAAAAAGAAAGCAGGAACAGCTATACTTATATCAGAAAAAACAGATTTCAAACTCAAAAAGATAAATATAGACCGCAATGGTCACTACATTATGATCAAGGGGACAATACTTCAAGAAGAAATAACACTCATTAACATATACTCACCAAACGAAGGAGCACCAAAACGTATCAGACAACTGTTGTCCTCTCTGAAAACAGACATCAGAGAAAACACATACGTAGTGGGAGACTTCAACACACCACTGTCAACAATGGATAGATCAACAAGACAAAAAATAAGTAAAGAAACCAAAGCTCTAAATAAGGACCTAGAGCAATTGGGCTTAACAGACATCTATAGAATACTAAACCCCCAAAAAACGGAGTACACATTTTTCTCAAGTGCACACAGATCATTCTCCAGGATCGATCACATACTGGGGTACAAGACAAATATCAACAGATACACCAAGATTGAAATCATATCAACCATCTTTTATGACCATGAAAGCATCAAACTAGAAATAAACCATTAAAAAGAAGGCAAAGAACTTACCTACCTCATGGAGATTAAAAACCACACTACTGGAAGACCACTGGACTAATGAGGAGATCAAAGAAGAAATTAAAAAATTCTTTGAATTGAACGACAAGGAGGACCCTAATATCCTAAATGTATGGGATGCAGCAAAAGCAGTAATGAGAGAAAAATATATAGCAATAGAAGCTCACATCAAGAAACAAGAAAGAACTCAAAGAAACAACCTAAACTTGAAGCACAAAGATCTAGAAAAAGAACAACAAAAACACCCCAAAGCCAGTAGAAGAAAATAAATAAAAACCAAAGCAGAAATAAATGAAATTGAAACTAAAAAAACAATCCAAAAGATCAATGAAACCAAGAGCTGGTTCTTTGAAAAAATCAATAAAATAGACAAAACCCTAGCCAGGCTCACAAAGGAAAAAAGGGAGAAAGCACAAATAAACAGGATCATCAATGAAAGAGGAGAAATCACAACAGACACAGCAGAAATCAAAAGAATAATCAGTAACTACTATGAACAGTTATATGGAAACAAGTTTAACAATCTAGAGGAGATGGACAAATTCCTACAACTCTACAATCACCCAAAGCTAGATAAAGAAGAAATAGAACACCTAAACAGACCATTTACAAGCAGCAAAATTGACTTGGTATTAAAAACCTCCCCAAAAACAAAAGCCCAGGACCTGATGGAATTACAAATGAATTCTACCAAATATTAAGAGACAAATTAGTGCCTATCCTTCACAAACTCTTCAAAAAAATGAGAAGGAAGGGACAATACAAAACATGTTCTATTAAGCCAACATTACACTAATACCAAATCTGAACAAGGACAACACAAAAAAGGAAAACTACAGGCCAATCTCCCTAATGAACACTGATGCAAAAATCCTCAATAAAATTTTAGCTATCAGAATCCAACAATGTATCCATAAGATAATTCACCACGACCAAGTAGGAATCATTCCAGGGACACAAGGATGGTTTAACATCCGAAAATCAATCAACCTTATCCAACACATCAACAAAAGAAATATAAAAACCATATGATAATATCAATAGATGCTGAGAAAGCTTTCGACAAAGTGCAACACCCATTCATGATAAAAGCCCTTGAAATTCTTGGGATACAAGGAACATACCTCAACATCATAAAGGCCATCTATTACAAGCCAACAGCCAGTATCATTCTCAATGGTGAAAAGCTGAAAGCAATTCCATTAAGATCTGGAACAAGACATGGATGTCCACTCTCACCACTGCTTTTCAATATAATACTGGAAGTCCTAGCCAGAGCAATGAGACAAGAGAAAGACATCCAAGGAATCCAAATAGGAAATGAAGATGTCAAACTATCACTATTTGCAGATGATATGATAATATACATAGAGAACCCCAAAAACTCCACAGAAAAACTAATTCAACTCATCAATCCATTCAGTAAAGTGGCAGGATACAAAATCAACACGCAAAAGTCAGTAGCCTTCCTATACACAAACAATAAATCTGAAGAAGAATAAATAAAAAAAATCCCTTTTTTATTGAAAAAAAATCAAATATTTGGGAATAAATCTAACAAAAGAGGTAAAGTGCATATACAAAGAAAACTATAAAACACTGTTAAAAGAAATAGAAGAAGACACAAAGAAATGGAAAGTCATCCCCTGCTCATGGATTGGAAGAATAAACATTATTAAAACGGCCATCCTTCCAAAAGCAATATACAGATTCAATGCTATTCCAATCTAAATTTCAATGTCATTCTTCAAAGAAATAGAACAATTATTGATGGAATTCATATGGAATCACAAAAAAACCCGAATAGCCAAAGCTCTCCTGAAAAAAAAAAAAAAAGAAGGGAATGGAGGCATCACACTCCCACACTTCAAACTATACTACAAAGTCATAATCATCAAAACTGCATGGTATTGGAACAAGAACAGACATACAGACCAATGGAATCGAATAGAAAATCCAGAAATAAACCCACAGATTTATGGTCAACTAATATTTGACAAAGGAGCAAGGACTATGCATTGGAGCAAAGAAAGTTTGTTCAATAAATGGTGCTGGGAAAACTGGGTCGCTACATGCAAAAGAATGAAGCTTGACCACTACCTCACACCATACACAAAAATCAACTCAAAATGCATTAAAGAACTAGACATAAGACCTGAAACCATAAAATATATAGAAGGAAATATAGGTGAAACACTACGTGATTTGCACATCAAAGACATCTTTACAGACACATCACCCAAAGCAGTGATAGTGAATGCAAAGATAGACAGCTGGGACTACATCAAATTAAAGAGCTTCTGCTAAGCAAAAGAGACAATAACAAAAAGAAAGAGAAACCCCACCAACTGGGAGAACATTTTTGCACCGAACACTAATGATAAAGGACTGATCACAAAAATCTGCAAAGAGCTGATGAGACTCAGCAACAACAAAGAAAATAATCCAGTCAAAAAATGGGCAGAAGAGCTAAAAAGAAACTTCTCTGAAGAGGAAATGAAAATGGCCAACAGGCATATGAAAAAATGTTCAACATCACTTGTCATCAGGGAAATGCAAATCAAAACTACCATGAGATACCATCTTACACCAGTGAGAATGGCACATATTAAAAAAAAAAAAAACTAGCAACAATAAATGTTGGCGAGGATGTGGAGAAAAAGGAACTCTTCTGTACTGTTGGTGGGAGTGCAAACTGGTCCAACCACTGTGGAGAGCTGTGTGGAGATTTCTGGACCTATTAAACATAGAGCTTCCATATGATCCAGCAATTCCACACCTAGGTATTTACCCAAAGGACACAGAAACATCAATTCCAAAGAACACCTGCACCCCTATGTTTATAGCAGCACTGTTTATAATAGCTAAGCTTTGGAAACAACCCAAATGCCCAAAAATAGATGACTGGATCAAGAAGATGTGGTACATATATACCATGGAATATTACTCAGCATTCAAAAAAGATAAACACATGCAATTTGCAGCAACATGGATGGCGCTGGAAGGGATCATGCTCAGCGAAATAAGCCAAAAAGAAAAAGAAAAATACCAGATGGTCTCACTCATAGCAGGAATCTAGAAAACTTAAATAAGGGACCAGGAAAATGAATAACTATAAGAAAGTGAAAATCAAAATCAACAAAAATCTATGAACCAGAGACACTTTTAGGGGGGCGGGGGCGGGAGGGGAGGGATTGTGGTCCACATGGGGGGGCTGCAATTGTATGGGGAATATAAAAATAAAATTTATTATTTAAAAAAAAATCTTCTAAATAAAATGTGTATAAAAAACAAGTACTGACAATAAATAAATCATAAATGATGATCCATACCTAACATCACAGTTGGTGGTAAAAAAAAAAAAAACCTGAAAGCTCTTCCTCTATGGTCAGGAGGGAGACTGAGTGGCCTCTCTCACCAGTGCTGTTCAACCTGTTGCTGCAGGTCCCACCAGAGGGTTCAGGCAGTTACGAGACATAAAGGGTATCCAGACTGGAGTGAAGTGGCTCCTTTGTGCAGGTGACATGGAGGCAGATGTGCACGCCTTGATGACTCAAGCAACAAACTGAAAATAATAAACAGTGCAAAGTTACACACTACAAAATCACTATACAAATTTCAGTTGTGTTTCTGTACACAGACAAAAACTACCTGAAAGAGAAATAAAGACAAGTACATTACAATGACATTAACAAGAATAAAATATCTAGGATAAGTTTAATCAGTGGGTTAAACACCCACACACTAAGATCTATGACAGCAATGAAATAAGTTAGAAAGGACAAAGAAATAGGAAAACATACTTTTCTCATGGATCAGAAAAATTAGCATTTTTAAAATGGTCATTATTCATAAAGCCATGTACAAATTCATATAATGCCTAACAAAATCCCAGTGGCATTCTTCACAGAATTAGAACAAAAAAATCCCTAACATTTGTAGGAAGCACAAAAGATCTTGACTAGCAAAGCAGTTGAGCAATAAAAGCAAAATGGAGGTTTTATGCTCCTGATTCAAACCATACTACAAAGTGACAGTAATCAAAAGAACATGTTGTTGGGAGGAAACCACACATGGATCAGTGGAACAAGGCCCCACATATATATATATATATATATATATATATATATATATATATATATACACAACTCTTGCAGCAATGACTAACGGGGGTCTCTTCAATAAATGGTGCAGGGGAGCCTGGACAACCACATGCAAAATAATGAAACTAGACCATTATATCACACTATATACACAAGTTAATAAATGCACTTATTATTTTAATGTAAGATATAAAACGATAAAATACAGGGAAGAAAACATAGACTCTTTGACTTCAGCTTCAGAGATGTCTGTGTGGATTCAAAGCCACCAGCAAAGGAAACAAAAGCAAAAAAAACAGGATTAGATCAGAGCAAGAATTCCTCCACCACCAACATCTAAAAGAAAAGTCAGCTTACTGAATGGGGGGAGATATTTGCAAACCACCATTCCACCAGGGCTTAATAACCAAGAAATATAAACACTCAAACAAAGAGTCAACAAAAAAACAAACAACTCAATGGAAAACAGACACAAGATCTGCAGAAACACTTGAGCAAAGACGAAAGCCCCCCGGAGCTGGGAACACGGACCGAATGGGATGTTGCCCCGCTCCCCAGGCCAGGCGGCTCCAGGTCCTGCACAACCCACCATGCACAGGTCTTCTGTTCTTTAGAAATTAATAAAATTTTGACTTTACTAATGTATTTCCTTTACTGTGAGATTTGAAAGGGTATTGAAATTATCTTCAGTAGTTGATGGAAAATGAGGTTAATCTAAGTTTGTCATAAATGCTACCGTAACATCTGTGTCATGTTGAAATATAAGCAGAACTACTTCAAGCCCATGAAAACCCATCGCGTATGTGTGTTAACAGATGCTGGGATGTTCAGCAGATAACACCATGCACACCACGGGATTTGGCAGAACCACAGAGGTCACTTATCACCCGTGCTCCAACCTCACCACAAGGAAAGTGCAAAGACCATGCATGTGCGCACACCCACACACCTGCATATACACACACATGTACACATGCACACACATGCACACATACACACACAGTCACCTTGAATCTAGCTAATGTTGTCACATAAATATGTCTTTAATTTTTACGAGCCTGCGTCTAACCATATTACACTATTTAAATCCATAAATAAAAAAGGTCTCTTCCAAGAACTTTCCAACATGAAAAGCCACTCTAATCATGAGATCAAGACCCCAGTAAAGCCGCCAAGCACAGAAGCCCAAAACCTATCTCATTTACTAAGGTAAAGGCAAAATGCTTAACAATAATAAGTACGTAAGATGAAATGCAGAGTTACGGGTATTCAGAGTGGAACAAATCTCGTAAATAATATTTAAGTGACACGAAGACACACATTTCAGAAGATCCAGGCTATACCCATTAAACTTCACATCTGTAGAGTTTTTCCTTGTCTGTCCATCCTGCTACCTCCCACCCATTGCCCCCTGCCTCCATCCCTGCCTCATCACCCTCCCCCACCAGTGCACAGTGGGTAATGGTGACTTTCCAGCTCCCTTTGTGCATGGCGCATTACGTGGCTTTTAATGACGGCTTTTAAGGCTTTTAAGGAAACAAAAGCAAAAACCAGGATTATATCAGAGCAAGAGCATGAAGTCTGCTGGGCCACACCCAGGTCACCGTGGCCGGTCAGTAGAGGGTGATGGAGACTGGCAAGGAGTAAACACTGACCTGTCCTCACAGGTGTAAAAACTAACAAAATTGCCTCTGACACACTCAGGGCACTAATTGCTCACTGAATGTGCTACAGGACGACCCAATTAACACAGTCAAGTAAACACACACTTTCCCTCTGGAGGAAGGTCCCTGAGGGCTGGAATCTGGACTCTTTCCAACACGCGGACACCAGCTCCAGAGCTCAAATTGCACAGCCCTGAGGCCCTGCTCTGTCCATGAGGTGGCACAGGATGGGGTGCAACATCCTGTGAGTGCTCAGATGCTCCCCACGAGCCCCAACCATCGAGTGAGAGGCCAAGATGACCTCTGTCCCACCATGGGGACAACCTCAGGAGGGAGACTTGACACGGCAGCTGGAAACACCCCCCTCAGACTGCAGGTATTCTTTTTGTAAACAGTTTTCAGAATAGAAATCGTTCAGACTTGAAAGTTTTTAGATTTCAAGCTTCATTGTAGATTAGAGAAAGCACATCATCCAAAATCATCATTTCATAAATAATGAAAACTATTGCTTCTAGAGTAGCACAAGTTCCTCAACGATGCACTGCCGTATCATCCTGGGGTTATGATTCAATGACAGAAAATAACTTTTTTAATTGAAAAATCCAAATATTATGAATTTTAATAGCATCATCATATTAGTAGATTTTAATATACGATAAATATAACTTCAAAACTATGATCTGGGCACTCAGCTCAAAGAGTCAGTGTGTATTAAGTATCAAATAAAATCAAAACAATTGATGCAATTAAATTGGAATTAAAAAGCTCAAAATCAAATAAAAAATACTTATAGTTATAAATCAGAATGTTAAGCCATTTTGTTCTGAAATATTGCAACAGATATAAGAGACAAGTGGAAATTCAAAAACTTTTTAAAGCAACATGATCACCACCTCATGGCTCTAAGTCTAATGAGAGGGCGGCAGGGACATCTGCTAATTTTGGACATGGAATTGGGATTTTTCCACAACTCATCACTCAAGGATTGTTAGTGATATTAAAATGAAAAAAACACAATATTTTAACAATACCTGGAGAGAGATGTATCAAAAATTATTTCATCATTACAAATAGTATTTTAAATCACTCCTAAGATGTCTACATGTATGACCACCTGGTATTTTCATTTATCTTCTAGTTTTTATTATATTACTTGGAATTATATGTACACTGAAATATAGCCACAAGTTTATTCCCCACATTCCTCTTAAAAGTCCTGCCTCCCCAGGGCCTGCCCCTCCGTCACCCCACAGAGTGGGGGGAGGATGAGATTGGGGGGGAGGAGAGCTGGCAGGGCTGCCCCATGTCCAGACATCCCCACTCACACATGGGCCTGGGGGGAGGAACAAACCCTTACCTGGGGGACCTGGGTCCATGGAACAGACAGGGACAGTCACATGCACAGACCGTACGGCTCAGCACTGGAGTGGCCTCCTCCCTGCACAGAAGTGCATGAGTCTGAGGGGGACAGAGGGGCCGGGAGGGACCTGGGGTGGATGAGCCCATTCTGTAGGAAAGATATGTGGGTGTGACCCAGGAGGAGACTCTGCGGGAAACGTGGTCTTTGGGTCCTCAGATGTGGGGAGTCAGGGGCAGGGAGATGAGTATACGAGGGGACAGACCAGGAGGCAGCAGTGAGGACACAGGGGCAGGAATCTGAAGAGGAGGCGTCAGGACACACCACACAGGGAGGCCGAGCCCAGATCATTCAGTTCCAGGACAGTGTTGGGTCCCGGGGAGCAGGAAAACAGGGACCTGCACACCCCATCTTCCTGCACACCTGTCACTGTGGGGCCTCCCCAGAGAGGACTGTGCTGGAGGAGCAGGGACAGGCTCTCCAGGGTGGGGAGGGCCTGGGCATTGTCATTTGTCCTCTGGGGCTGTGCCCTGCACAACCTCTGGGAGGTGTGCTGGTCGGAGACGCTGGGGCCTGGACAGGAGGCAGGAGAGCGGGTCTGGGGCGGTGGTGAAGGACATTTAGTCGGGCTATGAGATCAACCAGAGCAAAATCCTATGATCACCGAATTGTCCCTCCTTCCCAACCCCAGATCCAGTGTGATAAAGGCACGTTTCTGGAGCTGAACACAAAAGACTCAACAGAGAGCGAGAGACATGGAGCTGCTTCACTCCACAGCCTCAGAGTGACCGCTGGGACACGCCTGTGAATGTCCGTGTAGGTGTCATGTTTTATTCAGCTCGATGTTTTTACACAGATTATGGCTCCAGGGGTGACGAAGCTTACAGCCGTGACAGAGTTTATCCTCCTGGGGTTCCCCACCCAGGGGACCATGGGCTTCTTGCACCCGCTGCTCTTCTCCCTGGCCTACCTGTGTGCCCTGTTGGGGAACGGGCTCATCGTCCTCATCAACCCCCTGGACCGGCACCTCCACACCCCCATGTACTTCTTCCTGAGGAGTTCTGTCCTTCTTGGACCTCTGCCTCATCTCAGCCACGGTACCCAAGTCCATTGCCAACTCTCTGAGTCACAGAAGCTCCATCTCCTTCCCAGGCTGTGTTGTCCAGGTCTTCATGGTGATGGTTTCAGGAGCTACAGAGCTTCACCTGCTCACGGTGATGAGCCTTGACCACTATGCTGCCATCTGCCACCCCCTGCACTATGAGGTCATCATGAGCCGGGACAGGTGTGTGCAGCTTACAGCTGTGTCCTGGCTGGGTGGGGGTCTCTATGCTGTGATACACACAGCTGGAACCTTCTCCTTGTCATACTGTGGGTCCAACATGGTCACTAGTTTTTCTGTGACATCCCCCAGTTATTGGCTATTTTGTGCTCGTGAAATTTAATGAATGAACTTGTCCCTATTGCCATCGGTGTGGTGTTGGATTTCTGCTATTTCATATTCATCGTCATTTCCTATGTCCACATCTTCTCTGCTGTCAGGAAGATCCCATCCACAGAAGGGAAAGCCAAAGTCTACTCTACCTGCCTTCCCCATCTGTTGGCTGTGGTGCTGTTTCTCTCCACTGCATTCTTTGATTATCTGAAGCCAACCTCAGGGACCCCTTCCATGTCTGACCTGGTCATTTCTATGTTCTACACGATGGTAACCCCCACCTTTAATCCCATCATATAGTCTGAGGAACCAAGCCATGAAGTCAGCTGTGGGGAGACTGATGAGGGGGAGACTCACCAAAATGTGATAGAGAAGATTAGTTCATAACTCCATTATGAGACATTTATTTTAAAATTTCACATTATTGTCCCCTTTACAGTCTTATAATTTCATATAATTCTATTGTACAATTTAAATATATATGCTCATTTTTAAAATATATTGACGATCACTTCACATATTCTTCTGCTCATTCACTCGATTATCATTGATTGTTCCTCTTTTTAACACTTAGTTGCACTTTGATATTCTCTGTACTATGAAGGTCACCTAACTTCAGCGTATGTCTGCTGTTCTCCATTTCCGTGCTCTCAGCCGAGGGGCGATGGCTGGGTTTCATCTCAGTCTTCAGCAGAAGTTCTCTCACTGGGGCAGCATCTCCAGTCTCTAAGGCACATCCCCTTTCATGTTACTGACTCTCGTGGTCACGTGTGGGATCAGGGGCTACGGGTGGGACAGAGGCCCCTGTACTTGATAATGGAGGCCTTCATGGCATAAGGAAGGACTGAGGGCCCAAGTTGGAAACTGAGTGGTCACAACATTCTGTGGACAAGGACCCACACATGATGGGGTAGAGACCCTCCTGGAGGCTCTCGTGTGGATGTCACCGGCTTTTACCATAAACTCAGCACACAGTGGACACCGGAAATAAGACAGTGGCTGTGAAAGCTGTTAATTTCATGTGCAGTATAATTAATAAAAAAATACTAAAATACAGTGAGTAGGGTTTTTCAAGAAACAATAAAGGAACTTTGGAAGCTATAATGGTAAAAAAAAATACTATCTGGTGGACTACGCAATATTCTAATATTTCCAGAGGTAGTTGAGGAAGGGCGCTCACCACATCATGCTGCACTTTCCTCGTGTGTTTATCCCCATATATTTAATTTCCTAGAATTTCTGGGAATTTGAGGACAATGTACTTTTGACCACATTATTATGGGATCTCAGAGTGTTTGTGTTTCCTTGTGGAGCAGTTCAAATGAGAAAACTCATCGGATTTACATATCATAAATAACACTATCATTTAGTGTAGATACTAAGACAAAGAATTTGAAAAAAGATGTAAAATTGGGAAGTGAAATGCCCAAGTGTATGGCTGCTGTGTGGCATCAGCGCTTCTCTGCTGACTGCATCGACCCCTGCTTGCCCATCTGTTACAATGTTTGAAAATGTCACGCCAAAATATTTCATGATAATATGCAGTTCCAAGTGGATATAAGACATTTAACTCATTCTCAGATATTCACGCTCTGAGGGAGCTAATCAGGCTGATCTTGCCTTCAGCCCAGGCTAGTCCCATGTGGGTACAATGCCAGATTGGAGGCAGTTAGGAACAGATAAAAGATGGCAAAAACTCGATATATAAACTTCTAGGTTGACAACTTGCTACTATTATTTTAAATCATTGACATTCATATTTTTCTGATGATAGATAACATTCTTAATATTAATTATAGTTACTGTCATAGTTTACAGGTCAATAAAAGTTATGGGCTATCAAGAGAAAAAGGTTATGGAATATATTGAGAATTCAATGCACCTATTGAATGAAGAAGCTGAATTTGACTATTATAAACATATCCTGAGACTATTCATTGCCTATAATTTGTCAGTTTTGTGTAACATAATTACAATTTCTAAAATAATAAAACATTAACTGTCTCTAAGTTGCATGGATTTAAACATAAAACACAATTAAAACTGTTGTGGACAATGTAATATACACTATGAAAACAAAAGATTCCACTGAAAAAAACAAATTAAAATAATAATCAACTTCAGTGTAGTTGAAAGCTTAAAAAATCAACACACAGGGCCTCCCCGGTGGCGCAGCGGTTGAGCGCTGGGCTATGAAGCTGCCCACAGTCTCTGCATCACCGGTTCAATCCCTGGCCACCGACGAGGGTCCCACATGGCACGCAGACCTCTCCTGATGACCGCTGCTCCCCTCAGCAGTGTACTTCGTCAGTCTGCCTGTTCTGCTCCCCGCTTTGGCTCTGGTGAGTTCTTTCACCCTCCTATGCTTCTGACTGTACCCAGTGCTTCTATAAATAAATAAATAAATAAATAAATAAATAAATAAATAAATAAATAAATAAACACACAAACACAATGTTGCCAACTTGTGCTAACTCAATAAATAAACCAACCTTAAAAAAAACCCATTGCTTCTATATGCACAAATTAACTAGAAAATAAATTATAAAACAATCCTCCTTAAAATCACGACGTGAAGTTCCATGGAGTAAACATAACAAAGGAGGTAAAGATACAATGAAAAGAGTAAGATATTGTTAACAGAAATAGAAAACACAAAAATGGAAAGAAATTCTCTGCCCTTGGCTTGGAAGAATCAACATTACCAAATGTGCATCTGACCCAAAGCAATTTACAGATTCAGTGTAATCCCAATAAGGACTTCAATGGCATTTTCCAAAGATATAAAAAAAAATGCTCAAATGTATATGGAACCTCAAAGACCCCAAACACCCAAAACAACCCTGACAAAAATGAGGAAGCATGGTGGAGGCAGCACATTCCAGATGCCATTCAATACAATAAAGCTCTAATACTTAAAGCAGCATGTTACCAGGACAAAAACAGACAGGCCGGCCACTGGAATATAATGTGGGCCCAGGAACCCCCCCACATCAGGATGAACAGTGACTCAACCACAGAAGAACCAGAGCAGGCACTGGAGGAGGGAAAGTCTGGAGATGGTACTGGGAGAAGCAGACAGACACACGCAGAAGAGTGAAGCAGGTCCTGCCCAACCCCCTACAGAATAGTAAACTCAAGCAGATAAATGCCTGTTTCCATGTGTGACGTCACCATCGTCATGCAGCAAACCTGACGCCATGAGCAGAAACCCTAAAATACTATTTCCGAAAGATTAAAAACAAATTATCCCAACAAAAGGACAATTCTAATGTAAGTGCAGGGACAGGGGCTGTGGTGGAAAAGAACCACAGGATACACAATTTCAGTGACGAGTAAAGTTTCTCTTCCCGAAGGGCTGGTGACCCCCGTGGTCACTCACTTCTGCTGGACGTCCATTGTCTTTCTGCCCCACTCCTCTCCCTTGGCTCCCTCCTGCCTCTCTCCGTTTCCCTTCCCTCCTGCCTCAGGCCTTCCCACACCCCCCTCACATCCATCCCCAGGGCCTCTCCATGAAGGGCACACGGAGGGTGACGGGCGACTATTCAGCTGACTAGACAGGGACTCAGGGCACTGTTATGACTGATGGTTCCCCCCACGGTGGACACGACAAGTGGGGAATGGAACCTGGACATGAGGATTTGCCTATTCACTTCCATAGAGGCGTGAGCCAGACACAAAATCACATCTATACACTGAGTGTGATAATTACTCGCTGAGACGCACTGCAGGACGCTCCAATTAACACAGTCAAGTAAACACACACTTTCCCTCTGGAGGAAGGTCCCTGAGGGCTGGAATCTGGACAGTGTCCAACACACGGACACCAGCTCCAGAGCTCAAATAGCCCAGCCCTGAGGCCCTGCTCTGTCCATGAGGTGGTGCAGGACGGGGTGGAACATTCTGTGAGAGCTCAGAGGCTCCCCACGAGCCCCGACCACAGAGTGAGAGGCCGGGACTCCCTCTGTCCCTCCATGGGGATAACCTCAGGACAGAGACTCAACAAGGCAGCAGCAAGTTTACCCCCGGACTGCAGGTATCTTCCCCCAGCCATTTTCAGGGGAGAATCCACTCACACTTGGAAAATTTTAGATTTCAAGCTGCATTTCAGACTTGAGAAAGTGCCACAGTTAAACTATTCACTTTGTAAATCACGACAACTACTCCTGACGGGGCCCAAGTCGTCATGTCCCACTGCCCTGTCAGCCTTGGTGAAACTCAAGGAGAGAAAACATATTCTCTTGTAATTTAAGATGCTCAAAGATACTGACTTAATACATTGATCATATTACAAGATTTTGACTTATGGGATATGTGACAATTTTTGATTCATACCTAGAATTTTAGCATCAGCACACTCAATGTGTTTTGGATACTAAACAAAATAACAAAATTAATGGAATTAGATTGTATAGAAGAAATTTCAGAGCAAAATAAAATATATTTATTGTTAAATTCAAAATGCTATGCCCATTTGTCCTATACATTATGACATATATGAGTCAAGTAGAAAATCAAAAACTCTTACGGCAACATGTTGATGGCTTCATAGCTCTGACACTAGCATAAGGCTGGCAGGAATGTGTGACTATTTATGGACGTGAACTTGGGATTTTTCACCAACTCCATCACTCAGGGATTGTTAGCGATTTTGTAAAATAAATCACAGTATTTAAACAGGGCCTGGAGGATATATATAACAAATATTATTTTAAAATTTTAAAATTTTATATAAATCACTCAACAGATGTCAACATTGTTAACAACCCAGTACCCTAACTTATTTCCTCGCTTTTATTAAATTATTTGGCATTATTTCCACCAATGTATTGCAAATATTTTATATCACCACATTCCAAAAATCCTTCTGTCACCAGACCTGACTGTCCATCACCCCCACAGAAAGGGGTGAGGCTGAGTTTGGGGAGGAGGAGAGCGGGCAGAGCTGCCCCGTGTCCAGATGTCCCCACTCATGCATGAGCCTGGGGGGCAGAACAAACCCACACCCGGTGGACCCGGGGCCCTGGGACCGGCAGGGACAGCCACACGCACAGACCATCTGGCTTGGCCATGGAGCATCATAATACCTGCATGAGTCTGATGGGGGAACACAGGGCCCGGCAGGACCCGGGAGTGGACGAGTCCATCCTGCAGGAGGGACGTGTGGATGTGACCACGGGAAGAAGTAGCTGCAGGAGAAACCACCTTAGCTTCTCCGATAAACAACGGGGCAGGACAATAACCGGGACAGGCAGGAGCGGTCACCCTCTCAGCACATACAATGCAGGGGCAAGGAGTAGTCAGTGTTCAGATGGCAACATGGGTGCGCGGGACGCCCCACCTACTGCTGTGATGATGAACATGGGAACCGACCAGGAACAGACATGGGACCATCAGTGTCCACTTGGTCCCAAAATATGCACCTGAAGCTACAACTGGCCTTTGTTTTTTCTGGAACTTGGCAGCTGAGATCCACAGGCTAGGTTTGGGGCAAGCATGAACGTTCATGTCCCTGAGTCTTCTTGGAGGGTCCGCTCCTGGGAGGTGCGCTGACCTGGGTCCCGGGGTTGGCAGAGGAGGGGCCGGGGTCAGTGTTTCAGGGGTGCCCAAGCATGGGACGTGGTGAGACGGGAGGAGATTGCTCAGGGGGCTGAGGTCAGTTGAACTCTCTGCCCTTCAGCATCTCCCACAGGTGGTGTGGACAATGGCGGCACCTGCAGGTCATTGAAGCTGGAGAGGCCATGCAGAGCAGGAGCTGAGATCCCTGACGGTGGGGTGCTGGTCAGGGCATGGACAGAGGTCAGTGGGGAAGGACGGTGCTGGTCACATGCAAAGAGACACTGCGGGTCCAGAACTGGTAGATGGTCCTGGCACTTTATTCCACTAGATGTTCATGCAGTGATGGCACCAGGGGGGATGAATCTCAAGGCTGTGACAGAATTCGTCCTCATGGGGTTTTCCACCCAGGGGACCATGGGCTTCCTGCACCCGCTGCTCTTCTCTCTGGTCTACCTGTGTGCCCTGCTGGAGAACGTGCTCATCGTCCTCATCACACCTTGGACCGTGAGGCAACTCCACATCCCCATTTACTTCTTCCTGAGGAGTATGTCATTCTCGGACCTCTGCCTCATCTCAGTCCCCAAGTCCATTGCCAACTCTCTGAGGCACAGTAGCTCCATCTCCTTCCCGGGCTGTGTCCTTCAGGTCTTCGTGATGAATCTTTCAGCAAGTTCAGAGCTAACCCTGCTCACTGTGATGAGCCTTGACCGCTATGCTACCATCTGCCACCCCCTTCACTATGACATCATCATGAGCAGAGACAGGTGTGTGCAGCTGACAGCTGTGTCCTGGCCGGATGGGTCATCATCTCTGTGATGAACACAGATGGGACCTTCTCCTTGTCCTACTGTGGGTCCAGCGTGGTCCACCAGTTCTTCTGTGACATCCCCCAGTTACTGGCTATTTCCTGCTCAGGAAATTTAATGAATTAACTTGTCCCCATGTTCATTACCGTGGTGTTGGAATTCTGCTGCTTTATTTTCATCATCATTTCCTATGTCCACATCTTCGCTGCTGTCAGGAAGATCCCATCCACAGAAGTTAAGGCCACGGCCTACTCCACCTGCCTTTCCCACCTGGTTGTGGTGCTGTTTGTCTCCACTGGACTCTTTGCTTATCTGAAGCTGACCTCAGGGACCCCGTCCATGTCTGACCTGGTCATTTCTATGTTCTACATGATGGTGTCCCCCACCTTTAATCCCATCATATACAGTCTGAGGAACCAGGACATGAAGTCAGCTGTGAGGAGACTGATGAATGGAGACTCAACAAAAATTAATAGAGAAGATGACATCTTGACTCTATTACAAGGCATTTATTTTAAATTTTTATCATGCTTTATATTCTTATAATTAAGTTTAATTCCATTGTATAATTAAAAATATATAAGCTTATTTTTAAATTATATTTAAGATACTTCATATAATCCTATAGCTTATATTTTGCTCTTTTGAGCACTGAATGTTCTCTGGTATTTCATGTGTACTGGGGTGATTGGACCTCAGCATCTTTCTGCTGTTCTCCATTCTGTGCTCCCAGCCGAGGGGGGCGATGGTTGGGTTTCATCTCAGTCATCAGCAGAGGTTCTCTCACAGGGCAGCATCTCCAGTCTCTATGGTGCTTCCCCTTTCATGTCACTGATCAGGGATCACGGATAGGACAGAGGCCCCTTTACTTAGTGAGTGAGGCCTTCACAGAATAATTAAGGCCTTGGGATCTGTAGTAGAATCTGAGTAGTCATGACCTTCTGTCGTTAAGGACCACACCTGATGTGGTAGAGACCCTTCGGGAAGCTCTGGTGTGAGTGCTGATGGCATTTACCGTAAACACACTCAGCATAGAGTGGACACCAGAAATAAGACAATGAGTGAAAGCAGTTAATTTCACGTGCAGTATAATCACTAAAAAGTTATGAATATATAATGGGTTAATGGGTAGGGTTTTTTTTTTTTAAACAATAAAGGAACTTAGGAAGCTATAATGGTAAAAACAAAATAATAGCTAGTGGATTACACAATATTCTAATATTTCCAGAAATAGTTGAGGAATGGCACTCACTACATCACACCACACTTTACACATGCGTTTATCCACATTTATTTAATTACCAAGAATGCCTGGGAATTTGAGGATAATATCTTTTTGGGCACATTATTATGAGGGTCTCAGAGTGTTTGTGTTTCCATATGGAGTTGTTCAAACAAGAAAACTCATCAGATTTACATATCATAATAATGCTATCATTTAGTTAGATGTAAAGACATAAAGAATTTGAAGAAGGGCCTCCCGGGTGGCACAGTGGTTGAGCACTGGGCTGTGAAGCTTCCCGCAGCCTCTGCAGCACCGGTTCGATCCCTGGCCGCGAGGTGAGGGTCCCATATGGTGCACAGACCTCTTCTGCTGCCCGCTGCTCCCCTCAGCAGTGTACTTCGTCAGTCTGCCTGTTCTGTTCTCCGCTCTGGCTCTGGTGAATTCTCTCACCCTCCCGTGCTTCTGACTGTACTCACTGCTTGTATAAATAAATAAATCTTAAAAAAAAAGAATTTGAAGATTTAAAATTGGGAAGTGAAATACTCAAGTGTGTGGCTGCTGTGTGGCCTCAGCTCTTATCTGCTGACTGCATCAACCCCTGCTTTCCCATCTGTGACGTCCAATGTTTGAATTTTTCACACCAAAATATTTCATGATAAAATGTAATTCCAACTGGATATCAGAAATTTAACTCATTCTCAAACATTCATGCTCTGAGCGTGCTAATCAGGCTGATCTTGCCTTTCATCCCAGGCAAGTCCCATGTGTGCCCAATGTCAGATTGGAGGCAGCCAGGAATAGTTAAAAAGATGGCAAAAACTCAATATATAAACTTGCTACTGTTCTTTTAAATCATTGGCATTTTTATTTATCAACTGATAAATAAATTTCTTAATACTTTCTTAATACTTAATTCTTGATATTGTCATAGCTTACTGGTCAATAAAAGTTATGGAATATAATAAGAATAGGTTATGGGATACAATGAGAATTCAAAACATGTATTGAATGAAGAAGCTGAATCAGACTATTACAAATTTATACTAAGACTATTCATACTAAGACTTATAAATTTATACTAAGACTATAGTAATACTATTCATTTTGTCACCTTTGTATAACAGAATTGAAATTTTTAAATTAATAAAACATTAACTGTCTCTAGGTTGTATGGCTTTAAACATTTAAGCACAATTAAATTTGTTGTGGACATATAATACACACTAAGAACACTAAAGATTCCACTGTAAAAACAAATTAAATCAATAAGCCACTTCAGTGTGGCTAGATTACAAAATCAACACACGAAAATCAATAGCCATCTTACACCCAAAAATTGAACTAGAAGAGAAGTGAAGAAAACAATCCCACTTACAACCATGGAGACTAAGTACCATGGAGAAAACACAATTAAGGAGGTGAAAATACAAGAAAAGGTTAAGGCATTGTTAAAAGAAATAGAAAAGACAAAGAAATGGAAAGATATTCCCTGTTCTGGGCTTGGAAGAATCAACATTACCAAATGCCCATCTGACCCAAAGCAGTTTACAGATTCAATGCAACCCCAATAAGGACTTCAATGGCATTCTCCAAGGACATGAATCAAACATTACAGAAATGCATATGCAACAACCAAAAATCCTGACAAAAATGAGGAAGTATGGTGGAGGCAGCGCACTTCCAGATTCCAGGCCATACACTAAAGCTCTAACACTTAAAGCAGCATGGCACTGTGACAAAAACAGACACACAGACCTCTGGAATATAGAGGGCAGTCTGAGGAACCAAGCCATGAAGTCCGCTGTGGGGAGACTGATGAAGGGGCAACTCAGCAAAATGTAACAGAGAATTTGATGTCATGACTCAATTAGGAGATACATATTGTAAGTTTTCACATTATATTCCTCGGCCGCTCTGGGAGGCCCAGTGAGGCCCATTGGGCCCTGCACCTGGTGGACACTGTGGCTGGAGCCCCACGGCACAGAGGTTGCTGTGGTGCACTCAGACACACAGGGTTCCCCCCCCCCTGCACCCCACAGGAGGCCCGGCGGGTGAACACAGCACAGCCCCAGTGCGGGATGTCATGCAGAGGGTGAAGCTCTGTCTGCAAGCGCGGCCAGCCCGGTGGGTCCTCCTGAGGGTGTCGGGGCTAGCGAGAGCGCCCCCCGCAACCCCGTCTCAAGCCTCCCCTGGACCTTTGTTGCCTCTCCCTGAGCAGCGTCACCCCAGCCGTCAGGAACCTGGGCTGGGAGGCGCCTCCGTGCTCCTTTGAGTCTGTTTCTTTGGGGCTGTGCTGAGCACCCCTTTTATTCATGCTGTGGTGCCGCCCAGACGTGTCTCAATGTATAGAAATATAAACCCGTGTCTAAGTGACCAAAATATCATTTTCATTAAGTATTTTTAGGCAATATGGCTGTTTAGCACGATAAATCTCTTGATGTAATAACATTTCTGGACTCTTAGGGACTTAGAGAATGATGTCTCAAGAAAAGGTAATATATTGAACATAAACATACTTTCATTGCTGATTTTAAGAAAATAGCTCAAAATCATGAAATATTTTCATTAAATAAATGAAGTATGATCCGTCAACAAAATGAAACTAACTTATCAAATGGAGGAAGGTATTTGCAAATTATATATTTGATAAGACATAATTTCCAAAAATATTAACAACTCATACACCCAGTATCAAAGCCTCAACAATCAGACTAAAAAAACAGGCAGACGATCTGAACAGACATGGCCACAGGCAGGCCCTTGAGAAAGTGCTTGACATCACTCATCCCCAGGGAACATAGTCAAATCACAAGGCAACAACGGCATGTCATCTGGGAGTCTGGGGATATGGGGAGAAGGGAGCGCCTGGGCACTGCTGGTGAGGGTACAGATCAGTGCCCTCATGTGGAAAGTTGTGGAGGTTTCTTTTAAAAATTAAGAACATAAATGTTATATGACACAGTAATTCCACTCTACAAATATACCCATACTGGACAATAAAGAGACACAAACTCCCATGTCAGTGCAACAAACAAATGAAATAAATAGTAGAAAAATCCAAAAAAAATGAGAGCTTTTCTTTGAAAGATAAGATAGGCAAGCCCTTAGTGAGACCAAGTGGAAAAAGACAGGAGCTGAATAAAATAAAAAATAAAAGAAGGATTGCAACTGTTACCACACAAATAAAAAAGAGAATAATGGCTGATTGTGAACAATTACCTATCATGTAACCTGGCAGGAATGCCTGAGTCCCTGAAGCATGTTTTGTGCCAACATTGAATAATGGTAAAATGGATCAGACAAGCCAATTAAGAGACCATGTGATTGAAGCACTAATTAGAAAGTTCCCCAAGAGGAATGAAAACCAAGTGCCAAGTGCAATTAAGCAAAACAGTTCTCGAAATGATGGAGGTGGCAGCAGAAAGCAGCCTTGGAGACACCGGGCTTTGCAGAGTGGTGGCAGGGGGCCAATTATCCACAATAGAGGTCTTCATTGAAAAGAGACTCTATCTTGAAGCCCTTGGTTGCATCTCAAGATCTTTTACAAAATTCCAATGAGCAGCTTTATATTAAATTGGTATAATAATGGGTGGAGGTCCTTTCTGGAAAAACCGACTCCTTTAAAAATGAGTATTCAAGACCTTTCAAATCCTCTGCATCCCCTTCCCAAGGAAGCACAGCTGCGCACCGGCTATGCCCATGACACAGACTCCCCTGCCAACGTCCCACCTTCAATGATGAACTGAGAGACTGGGGTTGCACAGGGAGTGTGTGAAGCTTCTGATTTGAAAGTAAAGGGAAAAGTAACTTGATATTAACTGACAGAAGAAACCCAGTGGAAACAATATGTTGCAGTGAACAGAAGAAAAAGGCTTAGAAAAGTGTATTCATATTCTTTGTCACTTAGAAGTGGGGAATTTAGCTTTTCCTTGTTGAGTTGTACGAGATCCTTATACATAATTTATTAATCATTTATCAAATATTTGGCTTGAGTTGTACGAGATCCTTATTCATTATATATTAATCATTTATCAAATATATGTTTTGCAACCTTTTCTCCCGCTCCCTGGAAGCCTGCACATTGTGCTGATGCTAAGCCCTTTGCCATGCAGAAACTTTGTACTTTCATGTAGCCCGGCGTGTTTATTTTCTTTCTTGTGGATTGTGCTTTTGGTAGCACTTTCCAAAGATCATTCCTGACACCAATGTAAAGAATGCTTTCCCGTGTTTCACTAGGATTGTTACAATTCCGCCTCTTATGTTTAGTGTTTAATTCATTTAAGCTGACTTTTATGTATGGTTTGAGATTAGAGTCCAGTTTTTTCTGTTGATTGTGGATGTTGCATTGTGCAACACCACACTGATGAAGACACGGGAGTTGTGGAGCAGGCTGCACAAGGCAGGATGCTGCTGAGAGCAAGATCCTGGCTGTTTTTATTGATAGAATAATCACAGAGCACAGTAGCTCCATCTCCTTCCCGGGCTGTGTCTTCCAGGTCTTCATGCTGGTTGTTTCAGGAACTACAGAGCTTCACCTGCTCACAGTGATGAGCCTCGACTGTTATGATGCCATCTGCCACCCCCTGCACTATGAGGTCATCATGATCAGGGACAGGTGTGTGCAGCTGACAGCTGTGTCCTGGCTGCGTGGGGGTGTCATCACTTTGTTGCTGGAACCTTCTGCTTGTCCTATTGTGGGTCCAACGTGGTCGAACAGTTCTTCTGTGATGTCCCCCAGTTATTGGCTATTTCCTGCTCGGGAAATTTAATGAATGAACTCGTCCCCATGCTCATTGATATGATGTTAATAACCTGCTGTTTCATTTTCATCGTCATTTCCTATTTCCACAACTTCTCTGCTGTCAGGAAGATCCCATCCACAGAAGGGAAGGCCAAATCCTACTCTCCTGCCTTCCCCACCTGCTGGTTGTGGTGCTGTTTGTCTCCACTGGGTTCTTTGCTTATCTGAAGTCGACCTCAGAGACCCCGAACACATCTGACCTGGTCATTTCTATGTTCTACACGGTGGTGCCTCCCACTTTTAATCCCATCATATATAGTCAGAGGAACCAAGCCACAAAGTCAGTTATGGGGAGACTGATCAAGGGTTCATTCCCCATCCAATGAGATATCACATTTTACAATTATACTCTGTCATTTATACAGATTCTCCCTCTAACTTTGATACATCACCATTACAATGCAATGACTCCTGTCATTAGGTTTTATTCCTTTGGCAGAAATTATTCTCATATTCTTCCATAAGGTGTAGTTTCCAAAAATATTGCAATCCATTGCCAAACCCCTCCCTGTGTGATGTTTATAAACTGAATCCATTTCAGGACTAAAAACATGTACATGCTGTAGAAAGAAGTTCTAGAACTCACACATCACCAGTATTTACGTGAAATGAAAAAGTGGTAAAGGGGTGTCTCTCTTGGGGAGCACTTGGGGAAGGGATCCCAGTCCTGGGCATCGGTCCCCTCACTCTGTGTGTGTCCACTGAGGGTCCTGCCCTTGTGGAGGGGTAGACAGCTGAGTGGGGGTCCCCACCCCTCACTATTCCAAAAGGGGCGTCTTTCTCTAAGAGACAATCACGCTTCTGTTCAAAAGAAAGGGAAACTGCACTGAAGGAAGGATGGACGGAGGAAGAGATGTGAGGCCCTTTCTCTCCCTCCCTCGCCTCCTGGCGTGTCCAGTCCCTGACTCACGGTTGACCACTCACTGCAGCTTTGACCTGTGCTGCCCCTAGAATTACTGATGCAGAGCAGGTTTCATGGTTAGAGTCTGGATAAGACACAAAACTGTAAAACACCAGAACAACACAGGGGGGCACTACTGGACACCACCCCATAGGTTGACTTGGGGACACAAGGCCAAGGACAGAGAAACCGGCAAAGACAAGTGATCTCCTGTGCCTCACTAGTGATCTCCTGTGCCTCAGAAGACGCCATCGCAAAACAGACTCCTGCTCCTGGGGAGGCTGTGTGCACAACACACGGCTGGCAAGGGCGAGCATCCAAAGTACACAAAACCTCACGAATGCAACAACAGGAAGGACACCCCAAACCAACACGGCCTCATGCCCCCAGATATGCTTTGCTCACAGGTCAGGAGGTCACAGTCTCTCACACTTACGACTGAGGTTGAAGCAGCCCCACTGCTGAGCCGGTGACCGAGTCACAGATGCCGGTTTGTGCTGCATAAAATCTCTTGCGTTCCTGATG
The DNA here is from genome assembly GCF_964194135.1 of Talpa europaea. NCBI lineage: Eukaryota > Metazoa > Chordata > Mammalia > Eulipotyphla > Talpidae > Talpa > Talpa europaea. Next base: position 6,685,711 of record NC_140075.1, on the reverse strand, counting down.
CTTCTTTTGATTTTATCATTGGATAGAATCTGAGTGTCCTGAATTATTCCCGTCACGTCATTTCCTGTGGCGTCTGACTGTGTCAAACTGATCCTTTCCATCCCTTCCGCTTGCTGTCCACTGTCTCCCCCCAGGGACTCCGGGGTGACAGAGCACCTGAGTCTGTTTTCTGACACTCACACGTGGGTGCCAGGCTGGACGCTGCACAGCCAGGACAGAGGGGAGGATGGACATTCTCTTCACTGGCTGAGAAGTTTCAGCTAGAAAAATTTTAGTGAGGACATGGGATTCCTGCGATCCCCACCAGAAGCACCCAAGCTCCTCCAGCACCCCATGACCTTCTCCCTGAGCCCCTAAAGGACACCCTGCCTGAGGCGATGACCCCACATGTCCCTGGCACCCACGAGAAGCAGGACCAAGGGAGTGTAATCTCCCAGGGGTCTTGGGGGTCCAGAGCATCAGGGGTCACAATGGCCACAGGCCGAATCCCCCAGGGACGGGGTATGGGTCATTCTCGAGGCCAAGGGGGACAGACATGGGGCAGCAGTGTGTGTCCCCCTAAACATGCCAGCGGGTATCCCCGGAGTTGGGAAAAGTGCCAGGCACCCTACCCTCTGCAGCCATGGCCCTTCCCCGCTGGGCAACGCATGTCCCTCACCCAGGCCTCGGCCAGCTCCGGGCTCCGAGCGGACCCACCTGACCCCACACCGCCTGCCCTCGGGGCTGAGTCTGCCTGCAGAGCCCTTAGGGCACAAATATTCACATTTCAGTCAAAGGCGAACATGTATCGGGGAGGTACAGGGAATTGTCCTGTGTGTCCTCTTGTCCCGCAGGCCCAGCCGGGATCGCACATGAAGGGGTCACTCCTGTAAGAGGACGACATGGACTTTGGTCATTCCATGTCCCTCCACGCCCGGCCTCACGGTCCATGCAGCTACCCCAGGGCAGCCAGCTCTGCGTTTACCACTGTCCGGTTGGCAACAATGCCAGGGAGAGATTCCCGCCGGCCGCTCATCTAGAGGAGGCTCCTTGCCCCCTGTGTGCCTCAGCGCCCGTAAGCCCTGTCCTCCCTCCGCATGGCTGCCCATGGGTCCCCCTGGCTGCTGGCCCGGGCTTGGGCAGCAGAGGCAGACATGGACCCTGCCTCCCTCCCGGCTGCCCACACCCTCGGCCCCCCAAGGGACCCCAGCCCAGCTGTGTCCACCCATGCCCCAGGCAGGATTGTCCACATAAAGGCGACCTCCACGCGAGGTCAGCAACAAGTCAGACTCTCAGGCACTGGAGGGGCTGGCAGGAGCGTCAGGACAGGGATCTTGTTGTGGTGCCAACAAATCGCGCTTCAGGGATCCGGCTTCTGCCCTGTCTCATCCAGGTCCGGACTGTCTGCTCGTTGTCCTGCTCAGCCTGTCACTCACACTGCCCTCCCACTCCTGCCAGTGCCTCCCCCCACCTGCCAGGTCCAGGAGGGCACACAAGGGTGGCGGCGACTTTCCTGCTTCCTATGGATGGGACTCGTCCTGGCTCTGACAACAGGAGATGATGGTACCGGCAGTGGTGAGGGGAGGTGCTGGGGCCTGAGGAGGAACCACGGTCCTGGCCACACAGGGGTAAAAAAAAAGGAAATGGCCTCTGACACACTCAGGGCACTAATGATCACTGGGATGTGCCACAGGATGATACCAATTAAGACAGTGACCTGAAAAAAAGCATGTGTCCCTCAGGGGAAGGTCCCTGAGGGCTGGAATCTGGACCGTGTCCAACACGTGGACGCCAGCTCCAGAGCTCAAATAGCCCAGCCCTGAGGCCCTGCTCAGTCCATGAGGCGGTGCAGGATGGGGTGGAACATCCTGTGAGAGTTCAGAGGCTTCCCACGAGCCCCGACCATGGAGTGAGAGGCTGGAACACCCTCTATCCTGCCATGGGGACAACCGCAGGACACAGACTCGACACGGCAGTGGGAACTCCCCCACCAGACTGGAGGTATCTGCCCCCAGCTGTTTTCAGGGGAGAATCCACTCAGAATTTGAAAATTTTTGATGTCAAGCTTCATTTTAGACTGGAGAAAGAGCCGTAGTTAAACTATTCACTTTGTAAATCATGACAAGTAATGCTGATGGGGCCCAAGTCGTCATGTCACACTGCCCTGTCAGTCTGGGTGAGACTAGATGAGAGAAAACATATTCTCTTGTATTAGGATGCTCAAAGATACTGACTTTTAATACAGTGCTCTTGGTTTGGATATATGGGAGATGTTACGATTATTTCTTCAAACTTGGGATTTTAGCTTCAGGACACTCAGTGTGTCTTGGGCACTTAATAAAATCACAATGATGAATGGGATTAGATTGTAACAAAGTAATTCCAGAATAAATTAAAAAAATAAAACTAGTTGTTAAATTATGAATGTTTTGCCTTTTTGTCCCAAACATTATGACAAAAATGAGTCAAGTAGAAAATCAATAACTTTTTTATAATAAATTTTATTTTTATATTCCCCTTAAAATTGCAACCCCCCATTCTGACACCAATCCCTCCCCTCCCACCCCCCACCCCCACAAAAGTGTCTCTGGTTCATAGTTTTTGTTGATTTTGATTTTCACTTTCTTATAGTTATTCATTTTCCTGGTCCCTTATTTAAGTTTTCTAGATTCCTGCTATGAGTGAGACCATCCGGTATTTTTCTTTTTCTTTCTGGCTTATTTAGCTGAGCATGATCCCTTCCAGTGCCATCCATTTGCTGAAAATTGCATGTGTTTATCTTTTTGGAATGCTGAGTAATATTCCATGGTATATATGTACCACATCTTCTTGATCCAGTCATCTATTTTTGGGCATTTGGGCTGTTTCCAAAGCTTAGCAATTGTAAATAGTGCTGCTATAAACATTGGGGTGCAGGTGTTCTTTGGAATTAATGTTTCTGTGTGCTTTGGGTAAATACCTAGGAGTGGAATTGCTGGATCATATGGAAGCTCTACGTTTAGTTGGTCCAGAAATCTCCACACAGCTCTCCATAGTGGTTGGACCAGTTTGCACTCCCACCAACAGTGCAGAAGAGTTCCTTTTTCTCCACACCCTCGCCAACATTTGTTGTTGCTGGTTTTTTTAATATGTGCCATTCTCACTGGTGTAAAATGGTATCTCATGGTAGTTTTGATTTGCATTTCGATGATTACAAGAATGATGTTGAACATTTTTTCATATGCCTGTTGGCCATTTGCATTTCTTCTTCATAGAAGTTTCTTTTTAGCTCTTCTGCACATTTTTTGACAGGATTATTTTATTTGTTGTTGTTGAGTCTCATCAGCTCTTTGCAGATTTTTGTGATCAGTCCTTTATCATTAGTGTTCGGTGCAAAAATGTTCTCCCAGTTGGTGGGGTTTCTCTTTGTTGTTGTTATTGTCTCTTTTGCTTAGCAGAAGCTCTTTAATTTGATGTAGTCCCAGCTGTTTATCTTTGCCTTCACTATCACTGCTTTGGGTGATGTGTCTCTAAACATGTCTTTGATGTGCATATCATGTATTGTTTCACCAATATTTCCTTCTATGAATTCTATGGTTTCAGGTCTTATGTCTAGTACTTTATTCCATTTTGAGTTGATTTTTGTGTATGGTGTGAGGTAGTGGTCAAGCTTCATTATTTTGCATGTAGTGACCCAGTTTTCCCAGCACCATTTGTTGAACAAACTTTCTTTGCTCCAATGCATATCCTTTGCTCCTTATTCAAAGATTAGTTGACCATAAATCTGTGGATTTATTTCTGGATTTTCTATTTGATTCCATTGGTCTGTATGTATTTTCTTCTTCCAATACCATGCATTTTTGATGATTATGGCTTTGTAGTATAGTTTGAAGTCTGGGAGTTTTATGCCTCCATTCCCTTCTTTTTCTTTTCAGGTGAGCTTTGGCTATTCGGGTTTTTTTTTTTTTTGTGATTCCATATGAATTTCATCAATAATTGTTCTATTTCTTTGAAGAATGACATTGAAATTTTGATTGGAATAGCATTGAATCTGTAGATTGCTTTTAGTAGGATGGCCACTTTAATAATGTTTAGTCTTCCAATCCATGAGCAGGGAATGTCTTTCCATTTCTTTGTGTCTTCTCCTATTTCTTTTAACAGTGTTTTAAAGTTTTCATTGTATAGGTCCTTTACCTCTTTTGTTAGATTTATTCCCAAGTATTTGATTTTTTTTTCGTTTTGATAATAAAAGGGATTTTTTTTATTTCTCCTTCTTCAGATTTATTGTTTGTGTATAGGAAGGCTACTGACTTTTGTGTGTTGATTTTGTATCCTGCCACTTTACTGAACAGATTGATGAGTTGAATTAGTTTTTCTGTATAGTTTTTGAGGTTCTCTATATATATTATCATATCCTCTGCAAATAGTGATAGCTTGACTTCTTCTTTTCCTATTTGGATTCCATGTATGTCTTTCTCTTGTCTTATTGCTCTGGCTAGGACTTCCGGTATTATATTAAAAAGCAGTGGTGATAGTGGACATCCTTGTCTTGTTCCAGATCTTAATGGAATTGCTTTCAGCTTTTCACATTGAGAATGATACTGGTTGTTGGCTTCTCATAGATGGCCTTTATGATGTTGAGGTATGTTCCTTGTATCCCAAGAATTTCAAGGGCTTTTATCATGAATGGGTGTTGCACTTTGTCGAAAGCTTTCTCAGCATCTATTGATATTATCATATGGTTTTTATATTTCTTTTTGTTGATGTGTTGGATAACGTTGATTAATTTTTGGATGTTGAACCATCCTTGTGTCCCTGGAATGAATCCTACTTGGTCGTGGTGAATTGTCTTATGGATACATTGTTGGATTCTGATAGCTAAAATTTTATTGAGGATTTTTGCATCAGTGTTCATTAGGGAGATTGGCCTGTAGTTCTCCTTTTTTGTGTTGTCCTTTTTCGGTTTTGGTAGCAGTGTAATGTTGGCTTCATAGAACGTGTTTGGTATTATCCCTTCCTTCTCAATTTTTTTGAAGAGTTTGTGAAGGATAGGCACTAATTTGTCTCTTAATGTTTGATAGAATTCATTTGTAAATCCATCAGGTCCTGGGCTTTTGTTTTTGGGGAGGTTTTTGATTACCATTTCAATTTCACTGCTTGTAATTGGTCTGTTTAGGTGTTCTATTTCTTCTTTATCTAGCTTTGGGTGATTGTAGAGTTGTAGGAATTTGTCCATCTCCTCTAGATTGTTGAACTTGTTTCCATATAACTGTTCATAGTAGTTACTGATTATTATTTTGATTTCTGTGTTGTCCGTTGTGATTTCTCCTCTTTCATTGATGATACTGTTTATTTGTGCTTTCTCCCTTTTTTCCTTTGTGAGCATGGCTAGAGGTTTGTCTATTTTATTGATTTTTTCAAAGAACCAGCTCTTGGTTTCATTGATCTTTTGGATTGTTTTTTTAGTTTCAATTTCATTTATTTCTGCTTTGGTTTTTATTATTTCTTTTCTTCTACTGTTTTTTTTTTGTTGTTGTTGTTGTTGTTGTTCTTTTTCTAGATCTTTGAGCTTTGAGATTAGGTTGTTTCTTTGAGTTCTTTCTTCTTTCTTGATATGAGCTTCTATTGCTATATATTTTCTTCTTATTACTGCTTTTGCTGCATCCCATACATTTAGGATATTGGGGTCCTCCTGTCATTCAATTCAAAGAATTTTTTAATTTCTTCTTTGATCTCCTCATTAGTCCACTGGTCTTCCAGTAGTGTGGTTTTCAATCTCCATGAGGTAGGAATGGTCCTTGCCTTCTTTTTATGGTTTATTTCTAGTTTGATGCCTTCATGGTCAGAAAAGATGGTTGATATGATTTCAATCTTGATGTATCTGTTGATGTTTGTCTTGTGCCCCAGTATGTGATCGATCCTGGAGAATGATCCGTGTGAGCTTGAGAAAAATGTGTACTCCGTTTTTTTGGGGTTTAGTGTTCTATAGATATCTTTTTAGCCCAAATTTTCTAGGTCCTTCTTTAGAGCTTTAGTTTCTTTACTTATTTTTTTGACTTGCTGATCTATCCATTGTTGATAGTGGTGTGTTGAAGTATCCCACTACGTATGTGTTTTCTCTGATGTCTGTTTTCAGAGATGACAACAGTTGTCTGATATATTTTGGCGCCCCTTCCTTTGGTGAGTATATGTTAATGAGTGTTATTCCTTCTTGAAGATTGTCCCCTTGATCATAATGTAGTGACCATTGGGGTCTCTTTTTTTTTTTTTGAGTTTGAAATATGTTTTATCGGATATAATTATAGCTGTCCCTGCTTTCTTTTTTGGTCCATTTGCTTGTAGGATTGTTTTCCATCCTTTAACTTTGAGTCTATTTTTATCTTTTGTAGCTAAATGTGTTTCCTGGAGACAGCAAAAGGTTGGGTTTTGTTTCTCAATCCAGGCTGCAACTCTATGTCTTTTTATTGAAGAGTTTAGTCCATTTACATTTAGAGTTAATATTGATATGTCAGCATCTGTATTTGCCATTGTGTTTCTCTTTCCTTTGATTTTATTTATTCTTTTAATAACTTTTTTTGGCCTTCTTTTGTTGTTATTCATCCCTCTGAGGTTCTGGCTTTAGGATTCCTTGTAGTAATTTTTGGAGTGGGGGTTTAGTCATAATGAAATTCCAGAGTTTCTGTTTGTCTGGGAAGTTCCTTATTCTTTCTTCATAGAGGAAGGAGATCTTTGCGGGATAGAGTATTCTTGGTTTGCATCTGTTTTTTTTGGAGTCTGTTGACTATGACCCTCCACTCTCTCCTTGCCTGTAGTGTTTCTTCAGAGAAGTCTGATGTCAGCCTGATTGGTTTTCCTTTGAATGTTATCTGTTTCTTCCCTCCTGTCAGCTTCATTATTTTTTCCTTGTCCTGATTTCTTGGGAGATTTACTATTATGTGTCTTGCTGTATTTTTCCTTTTGTCATGGAATTTTGGTGTTCTTCTTGCTTCTTGTATATCAATTTTCAGCTCCTTCTCAACGTTTGGGAAGTTCTCTTCAATTATCTCTTTGAATATTTTCTCTGTTCCTACATCTCTCTCCTCTCCTTTTGGTATTCCTATAACTCTTATATTTCCTTTCCTCATGGAGTCAGATAGTTCCCGAAGTCTTTCTTCATTCTTTTTCCTTTGTACTTCATACTTTTTCCTTTGTACTTCTCTTTCCTTTTCTGTTTTGCTTCTTTTTATTTCTGTGTCTTCAAGAGTACTTATTCGTTCTTCCATTTCATCTTTTCTGCTTTCATTGTTTTTCATTGTTTTTCCCAGAGTTCTTTAGTTCCTCGCTAGGTGGCTCCAGAGATCTCTCCTAATGTCCTTCGGGAGCTGTTTTTTTTTTTCACCCCGTGGGACAGGGAAAAGAGTGGGAATGGTAGGGTAAACCTCAATGGCTTTGGGGTGCTGTGTCTGCCTTGTGCCCCACCAACGTGGAGGAATCACACCCCGAATTTCGTGCCCCCGGTCTCAGTTCCAAAGCCCTCAGGTCCAGGACGCGGGCTGTAGCCCAGTTCAGTGGCTGCAGGAATGACGCCTTTTGCACCCCACTCCCATGTCCGGACGCCTGGTTTCTGATTACTCAGTGAGGTACTTTCACCTCAGTTAGGGCCCCGCGAGTCTCCCCGCAAGCCTAGGTTGCAGGTGCGGGTACCTGGGCAGCCGTGATCTGCGTTTGCTTTTCAAGTGTGCCACTTTTCCGTGCAAGCTTACTGGCCAGCCCGGTGCTGTGTGCAGGTCTCCAGACTCTTTGTTGTTCTCTAATGGTACCTGTTGCCATTCGCTCACCTCCGTGGCGAATCCTGCAGGGTTCCCCAAAGCTCCAGTTCACGCGGTGTGTTGGCTGAAATAGTTCCTTTCCACTCACAGTTCCGCTTGATGCGTAGTTTGTTCTTGTTGGTCGTTTTAGTTTATTTTTTTCCTCCTTTCTGTTGGTCGGAGGGTGCCGACTTTGTGGGTGGGGGAGGGTAGCAGGGTTCAGTGCTTTCCTCCCTTCTAGTCCTCTTTTATGGCAACTTTCTTATTCGGGTAGTTTGCTGGAGTTGTCCGTTTATCTTCCGTGTCCCAGTTCTCACTGGGACCTGCCGCATTTCCACCCTATTAACTTTTTTTTTAATGGGAGATCTTACAGTGTCTCCTCGCCGCCATGTTGCCTGAAGTGGCTTATTGATTTAATTTGTTTTTACAGATGAATCTTTAGTGTTCTTAGTGTGTATTATATGTCCACAACAAATTTAATTGTACTTAAATGTTTAAAGCCATACAACCTAGAGACAGTTAATATTTTATTAATTTAAAAATTTCCATTCTGTTATACAAAGGTTACAAAATGAATAGTCTTACTATAGTCTTAATATAAATTTATAAGTCTTAGTATGAATAGTCTTAGTATAAATTGATAATAGTCTGATTCAGCTTCTTCATTCAATACATGTTTTGAATTCTCGTTGTATCCCTTAACCTATTCTTATTCTATTCTATACTGTTATTGACCAGTAAGCTATGACAGTATCAAGAATTAATATTAAGAAAGTTATTTATCAGTTGATAAATAAAAATGCCAGTGATTTAAAAGAACAGTAGCAAGTTGTCAACCTAGAAGTTTATATATCGAATTTTTGCCATCTTTTAACTATTCCCGGCTGCCTCCAATCTGACATTGTGCACACATGGGACTCGCCTGGGATGAAAGGCAAGATCAGCCTGATTAGCACATTAATGTCTGAGAATCAGTTAAATGTCTGATATCCAGTTGGAACTACATTTTATCATGAAATATTTTCGTGTGAACTTTTCAAACATTGGACATCACAGATGGGCAAGCAGGGGTCGATGCAGTCAGCAGACAAGAGCTGAGGCCAGACAGCAGCCACACACTTGGGCATTTCACTTCCTAATTTTAAATCTTCTTCAAATTCTTTTTTTTTTAGATTTATTTATTTATACAAGCAGTGAGTACAGTCAGAAGCACGGGAGGGTGAGAGAATTCATCAGAACCAGAGCGGGGAGCAGAGCAGGCAGAAGGACTGAAGCACACTGCTGAGGGGAGCAGTGGGCAGCAGGAGAGGTCTGCACGCCATGTGGGACCCTCACCCGGTGGCCGGGGATCGAACAAGCACTGCAGGGGCTGCAGGCAGCTTCACAGCCCACAGCTCAACCACTGCGCCACTGGGGAGCCCCTTGTTCAAATTCTTTATGTCTTTACATCTACACTAAATGAGCGCATTATTTATCATAGGTAAATCTGATGAGTTTTCTCATTTGAACAACTCCATATGGAAACACAAACACTCTGAGACACCATAATAATGTGCCCAAAAATATATTGCCCTCAAATTCCCAGGCATTCTTGTTAATTAAATAAATGTGGATAAACACACATGTAAAGTGTGGTGAGATGTTTTGAGTGCTATTCCTAGCTATTTCTGGAAATAATAGAATATTGTGCATTCCACTAGCTATTATTATGGTTTTACCATTATAGCTTCCTAAGTTCCTTTATTGTTTCTTAAAAAAACCCTACCCATTATATATTTGTAACTTTTTAGTGATTATACTGCACGTGAAATTTACTGCTTTCACTCACTGTCTTATTTCTGGTGTCCACTCTATGCTGAGTGTGTTTACGGTCAACACCGTCAGCACCCACACAGTAGTTTCCCGAAGGGTCTCTACCACATCAGGTATGGTCCTTATCGACAGAAGGTCATGACTTCTCAGAATCTACTTCAGATCCTAAGGCCTTATTAATTCTGTGAAGGCCTCACTCACTAAGTAAAGGGGCCTCTGTCCTATCCGTGATCCCTGATCAGCGACATGAAAGAGGAAGCACCATAGAGACTGAAGAGGCTGCCCCGAGAGAGAACTTCTGCTGATGACTGAGATGTAACCCAACCATTGCCTCTCTCAGCCGGGAGCACAGAATGGAGAACAGCAGAAAGATGCTGAGGTCCAATCACCCCAGCACACACAGAATACCAGAGAACATCTCAGTGCTAAAAAGAGCAAAATATAAGCTATAGGAGTATATGAAGTATCTTAAATATAATTTAAAAATAAGCATAAATTTAATTATAAAATGGAATTAAGCATAACTATAAGAATATAAAGAATGATGAAAAAATTGAAATAAATGTCTTGTAATAGAGTCATGAACTCATCTTCTCTATTACATTTGGGTGAGTCTCCCCTTCATCAGTCTCTCCACAGCCGTCTTCAAGGTTTGGTTCCTCAGACTGTATATGATGGGATTAAAGGTGGGGGACACCACCAGGTAGAACATAGAAATGACCAGGTCAGACATGGATGGGGTCCCTGAGGTCGGCTTCAGATAATCAAAGAGCCCATTGGAGACAAACAGCACCAAAACCAGCAAGTGGGGAAGGCAGGTGGAGTAGACTTTGGTTTCCCTTCTGTGGATGGGATCTTCCTGAAAGCAGAGAAGATGTGGACATAGGAAATGACGATGAAAACAAAATAGCACATACCTAACACCACACTAGTGAGAATGGGAACAAGTTTGTTCATCAAATTTCCTGAGCAGGAAATAGTCAATAGCTGGGGGATGTCACAGAAGAACTGGTGGACCATACTGGACCCACAGTAGGACAAGGAGAACGTTCCAGCTGTGTTCATCACAGAGATGATGCCCCCAGCCAGCCAGGACACAGCACAGAGCTGTCAGCTGCACACACCTGTCCCTGCTCATGAGGATGTCATAGTGACGGGGGTGGCAGATGGCAGCATAGCAGTCAAGGCTCATCACCGTGAGCAGGGTCTGCTCTTAAACTGCTGAAAAAATCATCACAAAGACCTGGACAACACAGCCCAGGAAGGAGATGGAGCAGCTGTACCTCAGAGAGTTGGCAATGGAGTTGGGGACTGTGGCTGAGAGGAGGCAGAGGTTCATGAGGGACAGACCCCTCAGGAAGAAGTACATGGGGGTGTGGAGGTGCCGGTCCTGGGTGGTGATGAGGACGATGAGCCCGTTCCCCAGCAGGGTGCACAGGTAGACCAGGGAGAAGAGCAGCTGATGCAGGAAGACCATGGTCCCCTGGGTGGGGAACCCCAGGAGGATGAATTTTGTCACAGCCGTGAGATTCATCCCCCCTGGAGCCATCACTGCATGATCATCTAGAGGCATAAAGTGCCAGGACCATCTACCAGTGGTGGACCCGCGGTGTCTCTCTGCAGTTGACCAGCACAATCCTTCCCCACTGATCTCTCTCCAAGCTATGTCCAGCATCTCCCATACAGGGATCTCAGCTCCTGCTCTGCTCAGCCTCTCCAGCTTCAGTGACCCACAGGCGCCGCCACTGTCCATGCCGCCTGTGGGAGATGCTGAAGGGCAGATCGTTCAACTGACCTCAGCCCCCTGTGCAGTCTCCTCCCGTCTCACCACGTCCCATGCATGGGCACCCCTGAAACACTGACCCCGGCCCCTCCTCTGCCAACCCCAGGTCCCAGGTCAATGCACCTCCCAGAAGTGGACCCTCCAAGAAGACTCAGGAACATGAACATTCAAGCTTGCCCCAAATCTAGCCTGTGGAACTCAGCTGCCAAGTTCCAGCAAACAAAGGACAGTTGCAGCTCCAGGTGCATATTTTGGGACCAAGTGGACACTGATGGCCCCAAGTCTGTTCCTGGTCGGTGCCCATGTTCATCATCACGGCAGTAGGTGGGGAGTCCCGCACGCCCATGTTGCCATCTGAACACTGACTGCCCCTTGCCCCTGCAATGTATGTGCTGAGAGCGTGATCGCTCCTGCCCGTCCCGGTCATTGTCCTGCCCCGTTGTTTACCGGGGGAGCTAAGGTGGTTTCTCCTGCAGCTACTTCTTCCCATGGTCACATCCACACGTCCCTCCTGCAGGATGGGCTCATCCACCCCAGGGTCCTGCCGGGCCCTGTGTTCCCCCATCTGACTCATGCAGGAATTAAGACGCTCCGGGGCTGAGCTGGATGGTCTGTGTGTGTGGATGTCCCTGCTGGTCCCAGGGCCCCGGGTCCCCTGGGTGCAGGTTTGTTCTCCCCCCAGGCCCGTGTGTGAGTGGGGATGTCTGGACACAGGGCAGCCCTGCCTGCTCTCCTCCCCCCTCAATCTTACCATCTCCCCCCTCTGTGGGGTGATGGACGGGCAGGTCTGGTGACGGAAGGATTTTGGAATGTAGTGATATAAAATATTTGCAATACATTGGTGGGAATAATGCCAAATAATTTAATAAAGGCAAGGAAATAAATTAGGGTACTTGGTTGTTAATAATGTTGACATCTGTTGAGTGATTTATATAAAAATTTAAAATCATAAATTAGCATTTATCATATATCTCCTCCAGGCTCTGTTTAAATACTGTGATTTATTTTACAAAATCCCTAACAATCCCTGAGTGATGTAGTGGGGGAAGATTCCAAGTTCATGTCCATAAATAGTCACACATCCCTGCCAGCCTCATGCTAATGTCAGAGCCATGAAGCAGTCAACATGTTGCCATAAGAGTTTTTGATTTTCTACTTGACTCCTATCTGTCATAATTTGTAGGACAAATGGGCATAACATTTTGAATTTAACAATAATTTTTTTTTATTTTGCTCTGCAATTTCTTTGATACAATCTGATTCCATTAATTTTGATATTTTGTTTAGTATCCAAAACACACTGTGCTGATTCTAAAATTCTATGTATGAATCAAAAATCGTCACATATCCCATAAGTCAAAATCTTCTAATATGATCAATGTATTAAGTCAGTATCTTTGAGTATCTTAAATTACAAGAGAATATGTTTTCTCCACTGAGCCTCACCCAGACTGACAGGGCAGTGGGAAATGATGACTTGGGCCCCGTCAGCATTACTTGTCATGATTTACAAAGTGAATAGATTAACTGCAGCACATTCTAAATTCCAAAATGAGGCTTGACATCTGAAAACTTGCAAGTGTGAGTGGATTCTCCCCTGCAAACAGCTGGGGCAGATACCTGCAGTCTGGGGGGGAAGTACCCTCTGCCCTGTCGAGTCTCTCTCTTGAGGTTGTCCCCATGGCATAGACAGAGGGTGTCCCGGCCTTTCACTCCATGGTCGGGGCTCGTGGGCTGCCTATGAGCACTCACAGGATGTTCTACCCCGTCCTGCACAACCTCATGGACAGAGCAGGGCCTCAAGGCTGGGTTATTTGAGCTCTGGAACTGGTGTTCTCATGTTGGACGCTGTCCAGATTCCAGCCCTCGGGGACCTTCCTCCCAAGGGAAAGTGTGTGTTTTCTTGATTGGGTTAATTGGAGCGTCCTGCAGTGTTTCTCAGTGAGTAATTATCACACTCGGTGTGTAGATGTGATTTTGTGTCTGGCTCACACCTCTATGGACGTAAATCGACAAATCCTCATGTCCAGGTTCCATTCCCCACCTGTCGGGTCTGCCGTGGTGGGCACCATCAGTGATAACAGTGCCCTGAGTCCCTGTCTAGACAGCTGGACAGGCGCCTGCCATCCCCCCGTGTGCCTTCAGGGAGAGGCCTTGGGGATGGGCTTGAGGGGGATGCGGGAAAGCCTGAGGCGGGAGGGAAGAGACATGGAGAGAGGCAGGAGGGAGCCCAGGGAGGGGGAGTGGGGTGGAAAGACAATGGACGTCCAGCAGAAGTGGGTGACCACGGGGGTCACCAGCCCTTCAGGAAGAGAAACTTTATTGGTCTCTGAAATTGTGTATCCTGTGGTTTTTTTTCCACCACAGCACCTGTCCCTGCACTTATATTAGAACTGTTATTAGGTTTGAATAATTTCACTTTTAACCTTAACAAAATGGAGTAGAATGTTAGGGTTTCTGCTCATGGTGTCATATACTTAAGTTTGCTGCATGATGATGGTGATGTCACACATGGAAACAGGCGTTTATCTGCTTGAGTTTACTCTTCTCTAGGTGGTGGGGCAGGACCTGCTTCACTCTGCTGCGTGTGTCTGTCTGTTTCTCCCAGCACCATCTAACACTTTTCCTGCTCCAGAGCCTGCTCTGGCTCCTCTGCCGTAGAGTCACTGTCCATCCTGATGAGGGTGGGTTCCTGGGCCCTCATTATGTTCCATTGTTTTGCGTGTCTGTTTTTGTCCCAGAACCATGCTGTTTTAACTCATAGCTTTATGATTAGATTGAAATCTGGAAGTGTGCTGCCACCATTTGTCCTCATTTTTGTCAGGATGCTTTGGCTGTTTCATGTATATTTCAGAATTTTTTTTTAAATGCATTTGAAGAATGCCATTGAAATTCTTATTGGGATTATGTTGAATATTAAAGTTGCTTTGGGGCAGATGGGCATTTGGTAATGTTGATTCTTCCAAGCCAAGGGCAGGGAATATTTTTCCATTTCTCTGTCTTTTCCATTTCTTTTGACAATGTCTTACTCTTGTATTTTCACCTCCTTTGTTATGTCTACTCCATGGTGCTTAGTCTTGTGATTGTACATGGTATTGTTTTCTTAACTTCTCTTTCAGTTCAATTTTTGCATATAAGAAGGCAATTAATTTTCTTTGTGTGTTGATTTTGTAAGCTTCCAACCACATTGAAGTGGCTTATTGTTTTAATCTGTTTTTTCATTGGGTCTTTGTTTTCTTAGTGTATACTGTGTTGTGCACAACAGTTTTAATTGTGCTGAAATGTTTAAGTCCATACAGTCTACAGACAGTTAATGTTTTATTATTTTAAAAATTTAATTATGTTACACAAAAGTGACAAAATGCAGGCAATGAATAGTCTCAGTATATGTTCATAATAGTCTGATTCAGCTTCTTCATTCAATACGTGCATTGAATTCTCATTATATCCCATAACCTTATTCTGTTTATATCCCATAACTTTATTGACGAGTAAACTTTGAGAGTATCAAGAATTAATATTAAGAAAGTTATTTATCATCAGGAAAAACTACAATGCCAATGATTTAAAAAAAAAAGGAGCACGTTGTTAACCCAAAACGTCAAAGATCGAGATGTTGCCACTTTTAACCATTCCTGCCTGCCTCCAAACGGACATTGTCACCTCCATTGTACAGAGAATATCAAAGTGCAACTAAGTTTTAAAAAAAGAACAATCAATGGTAATAGAGTATATGAGCAGCAGAATATGTGAAGTCATCATAAATATATTTTAAAAATGAGCATATATGTATACATTGTACAATGGAATATATGAAATTATAAGAATATAAAGGGGACAATATGTGAAAATTTTAAATAAGCATCTCATAATTGAGTTATGAAGTCATCTTCCCCATTATATTTTGGCAAGTCTCCCCTTCATCAGTTTCCCCGCAGCCGTCTTCATGGCTTGGTACCTCAGACTGTACATGAGGGGAATAAAGGTGGGGGGCATCACTGTGTAGAACATAGGAATGACCAGGTCAGACATGGATGGGGTCCCTGAGGTCAGCTTCAGATAAGCAAAGCATCCAGTGGAGAGAAACAGCACCACAAACAGCAGGTGGGGAAGGCAGGTTGAGTAGGCCTTGGCCTTCCCTTCTGTGGATGGGATCTTCCTGACAGCAGAGAAGATGTGGACACAGGAAATGACGACGAAAATGAAACAGCAGAGACCCAAAACCACACTAATGAGAATGGGGACAAGTTTGTTCATCAAATTTCCTGAGCAGGAAATAGCCAATAACTGGGGGATGTCACAGAAGAACTGGTGGACCATGATGGACCCACAGTAGGACAAGGAGAAGGTTCCAGCTGTGTTCATCACAGCATAGAGACCCCAGCCAGGACACAGCTGTCAGCTGCACACACCTGTCCCTGCTCATGATGATGTCATAGTTCAGGGGTGGCAGATGGCAGCATAGCGGTCAAGGCTCATCAACATGAGCAGGGTCAGCTCTGCACCTGCTGACAAAACCAACATAAAGACCTGTACAACACAGGCAGGGAACGAGATGGAGCTGCTGTGCCTCAGAGAGTTGGCAATGGGCTTGGGGACCGAGGCTGACATGAGGCAGAGGTCGGAGAAGGACAGACTCCTCAGGAATAAGTACATGGGGGTGTGGAGGTGTTGGTCCAGGGTGGTGACGTGGACGATGAACCCATTCCCCAGCGGGGTGCACAGGTAGACCATGGGGAAGAGCAGCGGGTGCAAGAAGCCCATGGTCCCCTGGGTGGGAAAGCCCAGGAGGACAAATTCTGTCACATAAGATTCATTGCCCCTGGAGTCATCATCTGCATAAAAAAACAAAGAGGAAGAAAACTTTGTCATATCTTCCAATATTGAACACAAAATTGGTTATCAACACATAACAAGCATGCAATCTATTTATGCTTTATTGTTATCTGAGAAATTAATGTTTTATCTCATGTGAATGCGCTAGTGACGTATTGTCCAAACATGTGTCCATAAATTGGTGAATAAATTAAAATTTTAAATGACCATGATAAAACCTGAATATCAGGTCTCTCAGTGAATTGAATTGACAGACCACCAGGGCCCAATCATTCCCAGGCACGCGGCTCCCCCTCCTGCACAGGCCCCAGCATCTCCATCCAGCACACCTCCCAGAGGTTGTCCACGGCACAGTCCCAGAGGACACATGACCATGCCCAGCCCCTCTTCACCCTGGAGAGCCTGTCCCTGCTCCTCCAGCACAGCCCTGGTCTGGGGAGGCCCCACAGGGTCGGGTGTGCAGGGAGATGGGGTGTGTGGGTCCCTGTTTTCCTGCCCCCAGGACCACACACTGTCCTGCAACTGAATGATCTGTGTTCGGCGTCCCCGTGCGGCATGTCCTGACGCCTCCTCTGTCAGATTCCTGCCCCTGTGGCCTCACTGCTGCCTCCTGGTCCATCCCCTCGTCTCCTCATCTCCCTGATCCTGCCTCCCCACATCTGAGGACCCAGAGACCACATTTCCCGCAGTCTCCACCTGGGTCACACCCACACATCCCTACTGCAGAATGGGCTCGTCCACACTGGGTCCCTCCTGGCCCCTCCGTCCCCCTCAGATTCATGCATGTCTGTGCAGGGAGGAGGCTGCTGCAGAGCTAAGCCAGACGGTCTGTGTGTGTGGCTGTCGCTGCCGGTCCCAGGGCCCCAGGTCCCCTGGGTGTGGGTTTGTTCCTCCCCCCAGGCCCGTGCATGGGTTTGGAATTCTGGACACGGGACAGCCCTGCCCTCCCCCTCCCCTATCTGACCCTCTCCCCGCTCTTTGGGGAGATGGAGGGGCAGGCCCTGATGAGGCAGGATCTTTAGGAGAGTGTGCTGCTATAGAATTATTGTATGAGACTAGAGGAACAATTTTTGCTAATTTAATGGAAACAAAAAAATAAATGCAGAACCTGTTGTTTTGTGCCCTCTGCCAAAACATTTTCAGTGACTTAAAATAATTTTTATATTGATATAATTATATTTTATATAGCTGTGTTGCTGTGTGTAGTTAAAAAAAATGTTCACATCCATGACAAATTACACATATCTATCACTTTAGTGTGAAGGAAAAAAAAGATCCATATTTATCACCTTAAGAAATTATGTATATCTCACTGAGGATTTTGTCATATTCAGGGGATGACCATGTGAAGTTTTCCCTTTTAAACTACTAGTGTGAATTTTAACTTCCTCTTAAGATTCTCCCTCACTGTTCCTAAATAGCTCTCATACGTGTGATATTTAACATGTGATGCTATTTCATCTCAGTGTTGTCAGTGCCGAAATACATGGCTTCGAGAAATAATTGTCAGACAGACCATAATTAAAATATTGTATGATCACAGATAGATTAGAAACCATAAGCTGCAGAACTTTTTTAATGGAAGAAAAGTAAAAAAAAAAAAATTCTTCCTCTTTCAAACTCATCCCAGAATATACGGCACTGTGACACTGAACTCTGTGGTTTTAATTATTTGCTTTCATTTATAAGGTGACTATTTTAACCACTGTTCTTTTGAAATACAAAATGCATTTTAAAATGATACTTCTTTGTAAAACGTTGCCTCAAAAGAGAAAAAAATAAAATTCCCTTTTGTAGGACAACAAAATAAGGTCGGTTGTTCACAGTGAAAGGCTGACCCTGAGATGCAGTTCAGTGGAATATATACTGAACAGAAAACATTTAATTACAAGGAGAACTTCCCCACCTGACCGGACCCGCACGTCCAGGCTGGCGGCGCCTGCTGCCCAGCAGCGGCTCCCAGGAAGCTCACCCTCCGGAGCCGGGAGGAGATGCGAACCTCCAGATGGCGGGTCCCGCAGCCCCCGCAGCGCTGCCTCCACTGTCCGGCCTCATGTCGCTGACCCCGCAGACGGCCCGCAGGGTGCGCTCTCCCCCCTGCCGCCCCCAGGCCCTGACATGTCCACACCCTCTGCAGGGACCTTGCCAGGCCCAGGTGTCCTGTCCCCGGGGCCTTCTTGGCGGCACCCCCGTAATGAGCCGCCTGACTCAGGGTGCATCAGGGGGCCCAGGAGGCTCCACAGGCAGGACCTGGTCCCCCTTTGGCCCGATCACCACAGACCCAGCGGGGACCGGGTGCCCCGTCGTCAGAGCCACAGATGAGCCCGTCCACAGGGAGCTGGAAAGTCGCCGCCACCCTGTGCGCCCTCCTGGGCCTGGCAGGTGGGGAAGGGCTCTGTGGAGGCGGGAGGGGGAGGATGGAAGGAAAACAGGACAAAATCCCCCAGGAGCGAGAGCCTGGGAAGTGCCTGGGTCTTCTGACACGGGAATTTGCTCGTGTCTCTAGAATTATTTTATTCAAAAAGGCCATTTACCTCAGCGCAGGTGACTCTCTCCTCACATTTGAACTGTTGTCGTGCTGTTAGGTGAGAAGCTGTCCTGAGCAGACGCCATGCGGGCTGTGTGGACGCCAGCCCAGGCCATCAAGACACCAGGAACGTCAAAACACAGGATCCCCAAAGGGAAGCCGCGAGGACCTGAGGGGCAAGTCAGGCGGCCATTTCTTCTGTCTGTAAATAACACCAGCCCTGTGAGTGGGGTCTGGGGACACTCTTGGCTCCTGCTCTCGGCCAGGCGGGTTTGGTCTCGGCGGGTCATTCGGGATTCCAGGTCAGCAGAACGGGTAGGACGCATTTAAGACTTTGGCTCCCTCATTTCTCCCTGAGTGCTCCATGTCCTCATCCACTCCCCTTCTCAATAAACCTTTGTTAACGGTGCTGTGTGCCTGCAGTGTGGCCCTTTGAAGTGCACAGGTGAGGACCCACAATCACACAACCTGTTTCAGAGCAGGGGTGCCCTGTGACAGTGTGTGAGGGAAGCTTGTGTTTACCTTCCAATGTGGGTCAGTCCTGAGGCGGCGCTGCCGGGCGAGTCCGCAGGGTTGTCTGTGTCTCAGGCTCTGACACAGCAGAGTGGGGTCCCTCTCCCAACTGAGTTCCCCCTGCATGCTCACAGGCCCAACCGGATTAGGCAACGACAACAAGGAGGGGGGTATTGGTGGTGGACACCGGGGATGGACAGTCCTAGGCCCCGCGTGCTGTCCCACCTGTGTCCATAATGACCCAAGCCCACAGCTGCCCAGTGACATGGTGCTGCCCTGAGGGAGGCGGAGCTGGAGGCCAGGGTTGGGTGGGGTTGGGGGCCCATCCAGGCTTGAGGGTGCACGTGGGCCCTGACTCGAGGCCATGCAGTAGCCCTGGTTCCTGGACCCCCTGACGGCCTGGGCTTGCCCACCCTGAGTCCATGTGCCACCCAGCGCTTCACAAGGGGCGTGCAGCCGTGCCCGTGGGGGCCTGGGGTCAGCATGGGCCCCACTCAGACCAGCGTGGGATGCAGCGTCACCCCAGCCCTGTGTCCACTGCCAGCTGGAGGGCAGCTCCGCTGTGTCTGTGAGGCTGACGCTGGGACCGCCTGACCTGCATCCAGACCTGCCCAGACCTTTCTCTCCTTTCCCTGAAACCTCAGCCAGTGGTGCCAGAATCCCCAGGACCAGCTCCCCAGGGGGGAAAGGGTGGGCTTCTCAAGTGGGCCCGGGGCTGTTGGAGAAGCCAGAGCCCAAGCCGCCATCACTCCACCAGGTGTGATGATGCCCCTGGGGTTTGGGCAAAGGACAGTTCTTGGCCCGGACAGGACACCTGCTCCCTGCCCTGGCTGGGCCCAGCTGCCCGTGGGAGGGGCAGCTCCCTCCTGCAGGACCCTGATTCTGTGGGGTCACAAGCTGCCCCACTGCTCACCAGAGACAGGCGGATGGAGAAAAGGAAACACCCCTAACCCAGGACAATGGCCATGTCCCAGGGGCCCACAGGCACTAGAGGGTGTGTGGAAAGGGCCCCATCACACTGCTGGGGGACAGAGATAGTGAAATTCCATGACAGCAACCTGCCTTTGCTTAAAAAATCCAGGACAGATTCCAGCAGCAGGTCACACATAGGCATGGGCAGAGCAGGACTCTCCACGAACCCATGGCTCTGTGATCATCACGGCGGTATCATTCACAGCATCCCACTCCTCCCAAGGGACAAGGACCAGATGGTGGTGCAACCACACCAAGGGGGATATGGACAAGGCGAGGACAGCACTCTGAAAAAGGAGGGGGGTGAGAAATGCACACAACAATGCAGGTCAGACATGGACACAAACACTGGGCAGCAGAGAACAGGCCTTTGAGCGGGGAAACACTTGAAAAGTCTTGGGGAACAACCTTCTGATGGCTCTGAAAAGGTGGGGAGGGGCTGGGGACAAAGTGGGTCTGTTGTCCCTGTGACAGACACCTGTGTGTGTCTGGTTGGAGGTCACGGGAATGCAATTGTAGATGCTCTGTGTGGCTGAGGAAAAGAAGGGCGAGCTTTACTTGTTGGTGTAGCGGCCCTTCATGAGTCTCCCCACAGCCAACTTCATGGATTGGTTCCTCAGACTGTATATGACAGGGTTAAAGGTGGGGGGCACCACCGTGTAGAACATAGAAATGACCAGGTCAGACATGGACGGGGTCCCTGAGGTTGGCTTCATATAAGCAAAGAATGCAGTGGAGAGAAACAGCACCACAACCAGCAGGTGGGGAAGGCAGGTGGAGTAGGCCTTGGCCTTCCTTCTGTGGATGGGATCTTCCTGACAGCAGAGAAGATGTGGATATAGGAAATGATGATGAAAGTAAAACAGCACATATCTGTCACTGCACTGATGATAATGGGGACAAGTTCGTTCATCAAATTTCCTGAGCAGGAAATAGCCAATAACTGGGGGATGTCACAGAAGAACTGGTGGACAACGTTGGACCCACAGTAGGACAAGGAGAAGGTTCCAGCTGTGTTCATAACAGCATAGAGACCCCCACCCAGCCAGGACACAGCTGTCAGCTGCACACACCTGTCCCTGCTCATGAGGACCTCATAGTGCAGGGGGTGGCAGATGGCAGCATAGCAGTCATAGCTCATCACCGTGAGCAGGGTCAGCTCTGTAGCTCCTGCAACAAACAGCATAAAGACCTGGAGGACACAGCCCGGGAAGGAGATGGAGCTGCTGTGCCACAGAGAGTTGGCAATGGACTTGGGGACCATGGCTGAGATGAGGCAGAGGTCCGAGAAGGACAGACTCCTCAGGAAGAAGTACATGGGGGTGTGGAGGTGCCGGTCCAGGGTGGTGATGAGGACGATGAGCCCATTCCCCAGCAGGGTGCACAGGTAGACCAGGGAAAAGAGCATTGGGTGCAGGAAGCCCATGGTCCCCTGTGTGGGGAACCCCAGGAGGATGAATTCTGTCATGGCCGTGAGATTGGTCACCCCTGGAGCCATCATTTGTGTAAAAATATTGAGCAGAATATAACATGCGTGAAGCCTTCCAGTCTGAGTGTAGATGACACCTACAAGGACAGTCACAGGTGTGCCCCAGAGGTCACTCTCAAGGTGTGGAGTGGAGGAGATCCATGTCTCTCACTCTCTGTTGAGCCTTCTGTGTTCAGCTCCAGAAATGTTCCTTTATCACACAGGACCTGGGATCAGGAAGGAGGAACATTTCAGCCGATCATAGGATTCTTCTCTGGTTGATATCATAGCCTGGATGATTGTCCCTTCCTACAGGCCCAGGCCCACGGCTCCCCCTCCTGCCCAGGCCCCAGCATCTCTGCCCAGCACACTTCCCAGAGGTTGTCCAGGGCACAGCCCCAGAGGACACATGACCATGCCCAGCCCCTCCCCACCCTGGAGAGCCTGTCCCTGCTCCTCCAGCACAGCCCTGGTCTGGGGAGTTCCCATAGAGACGGGTGTACAGGGAGATGGGGTGTGCTGGTCCCCGTTTTCCTGCTCCCCAGGACCCGACACTGTCCTGGAACTGAATGATATGGGCTCGGTGTCCCTGTGCAGCTTGTCCTGACGCCTCCTCTGTCAGATTCCTGCCCCTGTGGCCTCACTGCTGCCTCCTGGTCCATCCCCTCGTCTCCTCATCTCCCTGCCACTGAGCCCCCACATCTGAGGACCCAGTGACCACGTTTCCTGCAGAGTCTCATCCTGGGTCACACCCTCACATCCCTCCTGCAGGATGGGCTCGTCCATCCCGGGTCCCTCCCGGCCCCTCTGTCCCCCTCAGACTCATGTACGTCTGTGCAGGGAGGCGGCTGCTCTGGGGCTGAGCCGGACGGTCTGTATGTGTGGCTGTCCCTGCTGGTCCCAGGGCCCTGGGTCCTCCATGTGCGGGTTTGTTCCTGCCCTAAGGCCTGTGCGTGAGTGGGGACGTCTGGACATGGGGCAGCCCTGCCCACTCTCCCCCTCCCAATCTGGTCCTCTTCCTCCTCTGTGGGGTGATGGAGGGTCAGGACCTGGGGAGGCAGGATTTTTTGGAGAATGTGCTGATATGAAATAACTGTAAGAAGTTAGAGAAACAAGTCAGCTTTTATAATAAAAACAGGAAAATATAATATCAGAACCTTCTGTAACCTACGTAAAAAATTTTCCAGTGATTTAGATATATATTTATATTGACAAAATTAGGTTTTATGTAACTCTGTTGCTGTTTTGAGTTAAAGTACACCATGATTAGTTCCAAATTGGATATCCACATGTGTATGTCAACATAGATCATGGGAAAGGACATGAATTTACTTAATTGTCTGATTTTCTTAATTGTTGTAATGTTTTGTGATGAATATGTGTAGCTTTCCCTTTTAAACAATTGTATTATTTTAAATTTCTCTTGAGTTTCTTCTTTACTGCTTCCTTAATGTGTTCATTAAGTTGATTTCATTTCACATTTATATAGTTTCAACTCAGTTTGCAAAATGCTGAAATAATGTTTTTTATTCTATAGTTGCTGTAGATACCATAAATCAAAATGTTATAAAATGATAAATGCAATGAAGATCATAATATGTGAAACACCATAAAGTAAAAAATGTATTTTCTCTGTTAGAAGCTCATCCCCACACAACAGGGCATTCTGAAACTGAACTATTTGTCTGCATTTGTGATTTATTTTTTTCATTTATAAGATGAATAATTTAACTGCAGTGCTTTTGAAATACAAAATACATTTTGAAATGATACTGTGTGGTAAAAATATGTTACCTCAATAAAGAAAATAAAGTCACTCTTGGAAACAACAACATAAGTATTTCTTGTTGAAATAACACTTTGACGTATGGGGTTAAATGAAATATGTCGGTAATTTAAAAATTAAAAATTTGAAAAGCTTACTTTTAAAAAAAAAATATTTGAGGGCCCCCCGTGGTGGTGCAGGAAGTTGAGCACCACACTGTGAAACTGTCCTCAGCCTCTGCAGTGCCTGTTAGATCCCAGCCAGCCGGGGAGGGTCCCACATGGTGCGCAGACCTCTCCTGTCATGCCTGTGCCCACTGCTTCACTCAGCAGTGTATTTCGTCGATTTGCCTGTTCTGCTCCCCGCTCTGTCTCTGGTGAATTCTCTCATCCTCTTGCACATCTGGCCTGTACCCCGGTTCTTATAAAAATAAATAAATCTTTAAAATATAAAAAATAAAAAAAAAATTGACAGGCACGTCCAGTCTGGCATGATGCGCCCCCTGGCCCAGAAGTTGCTTCCCACAAAACTCTCGCCCTCACAGACAGGAGGAAACACAAACCTCTATTGATGGCCCCAGTCACCTGCTGTCCTCTGCTGTGCTGCCTCTGATGTCTGGGTTCCAAGCTTCCAGCTCACTGACTCTGCAGATGGGTTGTAGGGCTAGCTGTCTCATCCCCCACTCTCCCCAGGCCCTGGCGTGTTCACACTACCCTTCCTCAGGGACCTCACCCGAAGGAGACCAGATGACCCTCATCTCTGTGGACTTCAGTGGCATCCCCGGTAATGAGCCTCCAGAGTCAGTGGCCCATACAGGGGTCCCAGGAGACTCTGCAACCAGGACCTGGTTGCCCCTCGGGCCCATCACCTCCCCTGACTGCCATGGGGACCTGGGTGTGGCCCTGTTATCAGAGCCATGGATGAGCCCCATCCACAGGGAGCTGGAAAGTCACTGTCACCTGATGTGCCCCCTCCTGGGGGCCTGGGAGGTGGGTGGGGTACGGGGCAGGTAGAAGGGAATGTAAATGTAGGAAGGAACTAAGGAGCAAGGCGAGAGGAGGGAGGGAGACAAAGGGCAGGGAAGGAAGAAAAGTGAATCTGATTTAAATGAAGAGGGAAATAAAACTGGGTCTTGTGAACTGCAGCCAACCCTCTGCACATCACAGGCAGGGACCCGAGGACAGCGCCCCCCCACACTGCCTCTCTCTGGGCCCTTCCAGCTGTGCCCTCCATCACAAGCCATGTTCCCCGCCTGTCCCCCAGTGGAAGGGTTCTTTGGCACCTGACACTTACTCAACATTGACCGGGCATCACCCCTGGGTGATTTGAAGAGCCCACTGTCCTCTTCAGCATCCCTTTTGGCTGCTTCTCAACCACTCAGGACTTCCTGACCTTGGCACCAGTGGTTAGCCTTCTCCGTGTTGGCTTCCTGATGCATCTCCTGCCTGGCTGCAGAAACCTGGTGAGGGCACCAAGCTTTGCCAGCCCTGGGATGCTGTCACATTGGCCCTGTCCACACTCTCAGCCATCCCAAGGGCTCACTGCCACGCCAGGCTGAGCGGACAACAGCTCCTGCATTAGGCTACAATAGGCCAGCAAGGCCCAGCAGCCATCCTTGGATCTTCATGTCCTGAAGTCTGCAGATGACCCTCTCCCCGCAGGTTCCATAATCAGCCATCAATGTGCCCAAGCCCCTACCTTGGCAGGATTGTTTCTTGGGGTCAACAGTGTGATCTTTTTCACTGGGGAGCTCCAAATGATGGGTGGGGCCTCACTTTCCCTGTCAAGTCTGCAGATTCAGGGGTAGTGGGCAGGTGCTCATCAGGCTGTCTCCTCCTCCCCCCAAGGATTTTTATTTATTCATTTACTTATACAAGCACTGGGTACAGTCAGAAGTGCGGGAGGGTGAAAGAATTCACCAGAGCCAGAGCAGGGAGCAGAACAGGCAGACTGACGAAGTACACTGCTGAGGGGAGCAGCGGGTAAGACAGGAGAGATCCACAGTGCCATGTGGGACCCTCGGTGGCCGTCTGGGATAAAACCAGCTCTGCAGAGGCTGCAAAAAGCTTCACAGCAGGGTCTCAACCGCCTGTGCCACCAGGGAGGCTTTATAATAAAATTCTAATTTCAACTTTAGTTTAGTTTTTATCACAATTTAATTTAATATTTTGTAAAGATTTATTTATTTATTCAAGCACGGGGTACAGTCAGAAGCACGGGAGGGTGAGAGAATTCACCAGAGCCAGAGTGGGAAGCAGAACAGGCAGACTGAGGAAGTACACTGCTGAAGGAAGCAGTGGGCAGCAGGAGAGGTCTGCGCGCCATGTGGGATACTCGCCGGCGGCCGGGATCAAACCGGCGCTGCAGAGACTGTGGGTAGCTTTGCAACACAGTGCTCAACTGCTGCGCCACAGGAAGGCCCTTAATTTAATTTTTTTGATACTTAATGCACACTGACACATTGTGCTGACTGACACCTAAATCACAATAATGAAGCATCATATATCACATATCAAAATCTGATGCTATTGAAATTCATAATATTTGGAAAAGTTACACTAAAAAAAACATTATTTTCTCCCATTGCAATTCATTCCAGAATATGGAATTGTGGAAATCAGCAACTCATGCATCTTTAGAATTTTATTAGTTTTTTTTAATCTACAAAATGAGTATTTTAACTGATTTCTCAAGTCATAATTGAATTTTGAAATGGAAAAATTTTAAATTTCGAATGGATTCTCCTCTATAAACAGCTGGTAGCAGATACCTTCAGTCTGGGGGGAAGTTCCCATTGCTGTGGCCTGTCTCTCCTGAGGTTGTCCCCATGGCGTGAATAGAGGGGGTCCCAGCCTCTCAGTCCATGGTCAGGGCTCGTGGGGACCCTCTGAGCACTCACAGGATGTTGCACCCCGTCCTGCATTGCCTCATGGACAGAGCAGGGCCTCAGGGCTTGGCTATTTGAGCTCTGGAGCTGGTGTCCGCGTGATGGACACTGTCCAGATTCCAGCCCTCAGGGACCATCCTTCAGAGGGACAAGTACCCACTTTGAGTTGACCGTGTTAATGGGCATCATCCTGTACCACATCTCAGTGAGCAATTCCTGCACTGGGGGTGCCAGAGGCAATTTTGTTAGTTGTTCACACCTGTGTGGACAGGACTGTGGTTCCTCCTCCTCTAGGCTACATCACCCTCCACTGACTGGTTATGGGGGACCAGGGTATGGGCCTCAGGATGAGCCACTTCCAAAGGGTGTTGGAAAGTCACTGACACCCACTCTGTGCCCTCCGTGGGGAGACCTGAAAGAGGGGTGTGAGGGGGATGGAGAAATGTGGAGGCAGGAGGGGGAGGGAGAGGAGGAAAACCAAGAAAAATGTGAATTTGTTCATGTTACTAAATATTTTTTATTTAAATTCCACTTTATTCTCTGCACGTATAAATGTGATACAACCTGAATCCTCGTGTTTTACTAAATCTGTGTTTCTGTTACAATTCGGGCAAGTCCCAAGGGGCTGCTGTCTTTGACTTGTCCACTTCTAGTTCTGTGTCTTGGGCTCTGAGACAGCAGTGGGGGGACCCTCTCCCAGGGGTGTCCCCCGTGTGCTCACACCCAGCGGGGCAAGGTGCACGGACAAGTGGCTATTTGGGAGGGAGACGGGGCAGTCCTGGGCCACATGCACCGTCCTGCCCCGGCCCGCCCCGGCCCCGCGTCCACGCGCCCCGCCGGCCAGCGGCTGCCGTGCAGGTGCCGTCATCTCGCCCGATGGGGCCCAGAAGCAGGCGCTGCCCCAGGCGCGCGGGCAGCTCCGGCCAGCGGTCGTGGTCACCCCCGTCACTGCGCGGCCGGGCGCACGGGTCAGAGGTACTCGTGCGAGGTCCCTCCTGGCCCGGGGCAGCGTCAGAACCGGAGTGTCCCCCGCTCTGGGGGTCCGGACAGCGCCCCGCTCTGAGGGGGGGGCCGGGCCTCGGGCCGCCTCGGCCAGCGGGGACGCAGGACAGGACCCAGCCCGCGCCTGGACGGGCGTCCGCTTCTCCGCCTGCCCCTGTGTTGGCCTTGGCGCCTCTTCCGCTCAGCCTTCACGTCCCGCTCCTGGACCCGGTCCCGCAGTCCCCCCTCTCCTCAGAGTCCGCCCTGCTCTCCTCATGGGCGCAGGCTCCGCCTCAGGCAGCTGCCCCTCCCTCTCCTGGCTCCTCCCCTCAGCCGCCGGGGCGGAGCTTCTCGGGCTGCCCCTCCCCTGAGCCCTGTGGGACCACTTCGCAACCCTGCATCTGATTGGTCCAAGCCCCGCCCCGGAAGTGAGGCTCTCCATAAAAGGGCCCTGAGGCGCTGTGGCAAGAGCAGCACACAGTGGAGCAAAGAAGAGGCCGTGCCCCCCCCCCAGACACAGGCGGCTCCCGGAGGGAGCTCAGGGGTGCCGGATGCCCCCTGACACCCTGAGTCCTGCCCGACCTGCCAGCGCCCGGGCCCAGCTCAGAGCCTGGAACTGCCTCAGCTTGCCCCACTGCCTGGAGACCCGGGCCCCGCCCTCCTCTCCTCAGGGGAGTCTCCATGGCCCCGCCCCCTCTCCTCGGGGGAGTGTCCACGGCACTGCCCTCCTCTGCTCGTGGGAGTGTCCACGGCCCCGCCCTCCTCTCCCTTGGGGGAGTGTCCATGGCCCCGCCCTCCTCTCCCTTGGGGGAGTGTCCATGGCCCCGCCCCCCTCTCCTCGGGGGAGTGTCCACCGGCCCACCCCACCCCTCCCCCCCCACCAGGGCCCACGACCCAACCCCCACGCCGGGACAAGGCTGGCTGCGGCCCCAAGGCCACTGTCACTCGCTGTCCTCATCTGTCCACTCGCCAGGTGCCGCCCAAGGCTCAAGGCCGACTCAGGCTCCACCGCCCGGGCCATCACGGCCATTATGTTTCCAGAACCGCGGCCTCAGTGTGGGGCGGGGGGCAGGGCAGTGGGTCCCTCCCCCTGCGGCTCCACCCATCGGTTTTGGCTGTTGCGCCTGAGACTTTTTATGTAACACTGTACTTCCTGAATTGTGGACTGCACCAATCAGGAGAACACCATGAGCTGATTGGTGCTCAATGGCCCAATCAGACTTCTCCTACCAGGACCCACCTCTCACCACAGGTGAGTCGTGGCACTTGCTCCTCAGAGCACTTTCACGTAAAGGGCACTTCCTGGGTCACGGAATGGACCAATCAGTGCTGGGGGCTGATGGGGAAATGGGCCAATCAGCCACAGGATTGAAAATGGGTCCAATCAGACTTGTGGGCGGGCAGACTACGAGGAGGGAAACCCTGGTCAGAGGCGCTGAGATGGAGCCAACCCCGGCAGGGGGAGAGGCGGGGCGTGGGCACCAGACCAGCCTCTGAAGAAAAGCAGCGGGAACCACCTCCTGAGAACATCAGCATCAGTTTGCGGCTCCCGGGAGGGGGAGAAGCTGAAGGACTTGGCCACAGCCGGGCCTCGCCTGTCTCTGATGGTGCCCGAACGGGGCCCCAGAGGCCCGGGCCAGGGTATGTGGGGCCAGCGCTCGCTCGGCGCTGTGGACCCCAGGCCTCCTGCAGAGACCCGGCCTCCGCTGACCAGGGGTGACCATCACCGCCGGCCGGTGCCCTGCGGCCCTCCCGGGGACGGCGGTGACCACCACGGAGGCTGTGGGGTGAGCAGCCGCCGGGTGTGGCCCGTGTGCTCTCCATTTCCCGTTTGAGAGATGGACTCCGTGCTGGCATCCCGGGCCCTGCGGCGCCCGCGGTGTGCGCTGGGGAGCCCCACGGACGGTGCCTGTCCCCTAGCCAGCACTGCCCTTTGGGAGGCTCCAGCCCGCGGGCCCTACTGTAGGGTGTCGTGTAGCTCCAGCCCTTGGTTTTGGGTTTTGGCCTCTTGGGGCTTTGCTGTGGCTCTCAGGCCCTGGAGCCCGGGCAGGGGGCGGCTGCTCCGTTGTCCATCCGGCCTCCTGCCCGGGGCCCTTTTGTAGCCCTCTCTGCTCATGTCACCCTCAGGGAGGCTCAGGAGGGCCCCTGCAGAGGAGGGCTCATCACTGGACCCTGTAGCAGATGTTTGAAAAGGTCAGATACCAAAGAGAGAATCACTCAGGCACTGCCTTTCAGCAAATGAATAAGTATCAGTTCCTATTCCAAAGGAAGTGAAGAGACATACCAGAAACAGAATGTAAACCCAGAGAGCAGAACGGCGTGGGCTCCGAGTACATACATGGGCCACACAGCAGGTGTCAAAATTAGGTTTTATTACTGATACCAGGGCATTCTCATCCCTCTGAAAAGAGAGGCATGAACTTTGACAAAAATTCATTCAGCAGCAGAGCGCTCTCCAGTAGTGTGAATGTGAACTAAGAATGACATAAAGTAAGACAAAAGAGACATTTTCAAAAATTTACAAAAATGCTTATATGGCCTTTGTCTAGAAAACAGAGACATTCTGCCAAGAGGAATTTTCAGGGACACGATGGTGACCCCTTCCTGCACACTCAATAACGGGACTGCGAAGGCCGGAGCGAGGGTGAGGGACCAGCTCTGATGGGCAGTCTCGGAACCTGCAGGGAAAGGAGAAAGGGGGATGGAGACAAGGAGACACCCCTCACCCAGGACAACAGCCATGTCACAGGGACTCACAACATTGGAGGGTGTGGAGAAAGGGCCCCTTCGCGCTGCTGGGGGGACAGGGACAGAGAAGCTACGCAAAGCAACCACCTTGGCTTAAATAATCCAGAATGGACTCCAGCAGCAGGTCACACACGGGCACGGGCAGAGCAGGACTCTCTGCGAACCCACGACTTCGCGATCATCACGGCGGTGTCATCCCCAGAAGCCCCACTCAGCCCATGGGACAACGATCAGTTGGTGGTGCATCCACACCTGGGAAGGCACGGGCAAGGCGAGGGAAGAGTCCCATGAAAGGAGAGGATTTTAGAAATACACACAGAAAAGCAGGTCAGAACGTTGACACAAACACTAATGGTGCTAGGTAGAATTTTTCTTACTAAATTTCCTGAGCAGGAAATAAAAAAATAACTGAGGGACGTCACAGAAGAACTGGTGGACCAGGTTGGACCCACAGTAGAACAAAGAGAAGGTTCCAGCTGTGAGCATCACAAAGAAGACACCCCCACCCAGCCAGGACACAGCTGTCAGCTGCACACACCTGTCCCTGCTCATGATGTCCTCATAGTGCAGGGGGTGGCAGATGGCAGCTTAGTGGTCAAGGCTCATCACCGTGAGAAGGGTCAGCTCTGCACCTGCTGAAAAAATCATCACAAAGACCTGGACGTCACAGCACAGGAAGGAGATGGAGCTGCTGTGCCTCAGAGAGTTGACAATGGACTTGGGGACCGTGGCTGAGATGAGGCAGAGGTCCGAGAAGGACAGACTCCTCAGGAAGAAGTACATGGGGGTGTGGAGGTGCTGGTCCAAGGTGGTGATGAGGACGATGAGCCCATTCCCCAGCAGGGTGCACAGGTAGACCAGGGAGAACAGCGGGTGCAGGAAGCCCATGGTCCCTGGGGTGGGGAACCCCAGGAACATGAATTCTGTCACGATGGTCAGACTGGTTACCCCTGCAGCCGTCATCTACATAAAAATATCAAGCAAAGTATAACAGGAGTGAAGGCTTCTGCTCTGAATGTAGATGACACCTACAAGGCCAGCCATAGGAATGTTAGAGAGGGCACTCTCAGACTGTGGAGTGGAGAAGCTCTGTGTCTCTCACTCTCTGTTGAGCCTTTTGCATTCAGCTCCAGAAACGCACCTTTATTACTCAGGATATGGGATCGGGAAGGAGGGACATTTCAGCTGATCGTAGGATTCTGCTCTCATTGATCTCATAGCCCAACTGACAGCCTCTCCCCACTGCCCCAGTCCCGCTCCCCCACCTCCTGCCAGGACCCAGCGTCACCGCCCAGCACACCTCCCAGATGTCGTCCAGGGCACAGTCCCAGAGGACACGTGGCCATGTCCAGCCCCTCCCCACCCTGGAGAGACTATCCCTGCTCCTCCAGCATATCCCTGTCTGAGGAGGCCCCACAGCGACAGGTGTCAGGGAGATGGGGTGTGCGGGTCCCTGTTTTCCTCCTCCCCAGGACCCAACACTGCCCTGGAGCTGAATGATCTGTGCTCCACATCCCCGTGCAGCGTGTCCTGACGCCTCCTCTGTCAGATTCCTGCCCCTGTGGCATCACTGCTGCCTCCTGGTCCAGCCGCTCGTCTCCTCATCTTCCTGCCCCTGACTCCCCACATCTGAGGACTCAGAGACCATGTTTCCTGCAGAGTCTCCTCCTGGGTCACACCCACACCTCCCTCCTGCAGGATGGGCTCATCCACCCCGGGTCCCTCCCAGCCCCTCTGTCCCCCTCAGACTCATGCACATCTGTGCAGGGAGGAGGCCTCTCCAGGGCTGAGCCGGACGGTCTGTGCATGTGTCTGTCCCTGCTGGCACCAAGGGACCCGGGTCCCCCGGGTGCAGGTTTGTTCCTTCCCCCAGGCCCATGCGTGAGTAGGGACATCTGGACACGGGGCAGCCCTGCCCACTTCCCTACCCCTTGTCCCCAATCTCACCCTCTCCCCCCTCTGTGGGGTGACCGAGGGGCAGACTTTTAATCAGAATGTGGAATACATTCATGGTAATATGGTGGTGGAAGTAATTTAAAATAATAAAAACTAGAAGATTAATGAGAATACCAGGCGATCTTAGATGCAGACATCTTTTGGGTGGTTTACACTGGTATTTGTAATGATGAAGTATGTTTCCACAGTTAGGTAGGATTTTCAGGACAAGGAGTAATATAAAATTACTGTAAGAGACCAGAGAAACAATTCCAGCTATTTTAATGAAAACAAAAAAAAAAAATGAAAACCTGTTGTATCCTATTTAAAAACTTTTTCAGTGATTTAGAATATTTTATTGACAAAATTAGATTTTACATAGCTTTGTTGCTGTTTGTAATTGAAATAAAAACATGATCACATCTATAATCGATTTCCACGTGTGTTCACCACTTTAGTGTGAATGAAAAATAGACAACATAATTCACTGGGAAAATGTCATGTATTTCTGACTCACTTAAGTGTCATCATATTTTATGGATGAAAAGTTTAGCTTTCCCTTTTTAAGTAACTAGCATTTTTTAAGTCCCCTGAGTTTCTTCTTCACTGCTTCCTAAATACTTCCATTAAGTGGGATTTTGATTAATGATTATACACTTTCAACTCAGAGTGTTGAATGCTGACATGTAGTTTTGACACAATAATTGTCAACTATAAATCAAAATATTATAAAGTGATAAATGCATGAAAGATGATAATCTATGGAACACCTTTAAATACAAAATGTATTTTCTCTCTTAGAAACTAATCACGGAACAACGTGGCCTTCTGAAACTGAACATACCCTCCTTAATAATTTATTAATTTTCATTTATAAGATGAATATTTTATCTACTGTTCAGAATTACAGCATGTATTTTGAAATGACACCATGTTGTAAAACAATGTTACCTCAAAAAAGAAAAAAAAAAATCCACTGGAAGGACATAAAAATTATACTTTCATTGAAATCTAACACTTTGACATCTGCAGTTACAGGAAATAGGTATTGAAAATGAACGTGAGACATTTAATTATCAAGGAATCTTCTCCACCTTATTTGATAGAAACCTCATTCTGCCGGGCCGCGCCTGCTGTCCTAGAAGTGGCTCCCACAGAACTCGCCCTCCCAGAGCCGGGAGGAGACGCAGACCTCTCTCGATGGCCTGTCCCCGCTGCCCCCCAAGGCGCCTGCCACTGCCATCCTGTCCCCGCTGCCCCCCAAGGCGCCTGCCACTGCCATCCGGGTGCAGGCCTCGGCTCACTGACTCCGCTGATCGGCTGCAGGGCGCACTCTCCGTCTCTGCGGGCCGGCCCTGAGGCATCCACATCCTCCACGGGGACCTCGCTCCAGGGGCCCAGGTGTCCTCGTCAGCAGCTTCCCCTGGAATGAGCCGCCCGACTCATCGGCACCATCAGGGGTCCCGGGAGACTCTGCAAGCAGGACCAGGTCCCCCCTCAGGCCCCATCTCCTCCCCTGACCGCCCCAGGCACCAGGGTGTGGCCCCGTCGTCAGAGCCGCGGATGAGCCCTGTCCACAGGGAGCTGGAAAGTCACCTTCACCCCTTTGCGCCCTCCTGGGAACCCGGCACGTAGGTGGGGGATGGGGCAGGAGGAAGGGAAATTAATAAAGGTAGGAAGGAACTTAGGGAGGATGGAACAGGGGGAGGGGAGGGGAGAGAGGGAAGAAAAGAGATAATAATCAGCATTGAATGAACGAGGGGAAAACACGGATCTGGTGAACTAAGGCCAACCCTCTCCTCGCACCTGGATCTAGGAGCTGTGGGTAGCAAGCTTCACGCACAGCTCTCTCTGGCCCTGCCAGCTGTGCTCTCCACACAAGCCATGTTCCCCGCCCGAGCCCCGGTGGACGGGTTCTTGGCACCTGACACTCAAAATGGATCAGGTATCACTCCTGGGTGACTTTGAAGAGGCCCACTGTCCTCTTCAGCATCCCCTTTGGCTGCTTCTCAACCGCTCAGGACCTCCTGACATTGGCACCGGTGGTTGGCCTTTTCCGAGTTGGCTTCCTGATGCATCTCCTGCCTGGCTGCAGAGACCTGGCGAGGGAGCCAAGCTCTGCCAGCCCAGGGCTCCTGGCACGCTGGCCCCGCCCCCACTGTCAGCTGTCCCAGGGGGCACTGCCACACCAGGCTGAGCGCATGGCAGCTCCCGCGATAGGCGGCCATAGGCAAGCAAGGCCCAGCGCCCACCCTTGGATCTCCATGTCCCGGGGTCTGCAGATGACCCTGTGCCCCCAGGCCCCATAATCAGCCATCAACGTGCCCAAGCCCGGCCTTGGCAGGATTGTCTCTTGGGGTCATCAGTGTGATATCTGCCACTGGCGAGCTCCGAATGATGGGTGGGGGCCTCGCTTTCCCTGTCAAGTCTTCAGCCTCAGGGGTGGGGGGGCAGGTGCTCTCTGGGCTGCCTCCTCCTCCCCCCCTC
This sequence comes from Talpa europaea, assembly GCF_964194135.1. NCBI lineage: Eukaryota > Metazoa > Chordata > Mammalia > Eulipotyphla > Talpidae > Talpa > Talpa europaea. The sequence continues at coordinate 6,651,252 of NC_140075.1, read as the reverse complement.
CCCGCCAGGGCCCAGGTGTTCCCCAGCTTCTTGCCCTGCATCTCGCGGGCCCCAGCCGCCTCCCGCTCTCGGCCGCTCTTCCTGGACGTTGGCCGCCAGCTGTGCTCCCGCAGCAATTGCAACAATGGCTTTGCCTCCACAGAGTGGAATAAGAATTTAATGAAAATAAGGCAAATCAGGAAAAATTATGACTTGTGAAATAGTTCATGACAAATATGACTAGAACTTGTTAACATCATGCCGGAAAGTGCTGACTAGACAGGAAACCAGCCTCTCGGCAGTGCCGCGATGGAGAAGCCTCTGTGCACACCGAGGCGGGTAGCCCGAGGCTGGGGGCGTGAGGGACACGCACTGCCCAGCAGTGGCCGGGACCGTGGCTGACACGAGAGGCGCACCTGGCGCTTCCGCCGGGACTTAGAGGGACCTGCCCACGGCTGGTTGGACCCCCCCGTGGGTCTGCTCATCGGGAGTGGCCTGCCAGACCCCGTTTTTGTTATCTGCAGCTCTGCATCCTGCGCCAGGGCGGAAGTGCCCACTCGTCCTAGGAGCCCAACCCTACCAGGGGCCTCTCACATCAAGAGCAGAAAGTGGGGTCACCCCGGGGAGGGCGCACGTCCCAAGGGACCCCGGGAATGAAAGAGGGGCAGAGAGAGCCACGACACAGCAGGAGACCAAGTCAGGCTGCAGCACCCGCCCACTCGCCGCCAGAAGGCCGCAAAGGCCAAGAAGCCCCCGTAAAAGAAGCCAGAGCCCAGCAGGGGCCGAGGACAGGCCGACAGGGGGCAGGTCGCTGTGTCCTCCACGCGCATAGTCGCGAGGGGCCTCAGGCTCGGCGCCACCCCGCGGGGTTTATCCGCCAAGAGACGAGGCGCACACTGCCCCCTCGTGAGGCGGCGGCTCACCCGGACAGCACCAGGGACACCCAGCGGCCACCGGCAGGGACGGGCAGCGCTGGTCCGCGGGGACGGCCATGCCGGCCCTCAGAGGCCGAGTCAGGCTCGCGGAGCTCACAGGCCCGGCGGGGGTCCTTGGGCGGCGCCAGCAACAAACAGTTCCTTGAGCCTTTGCTGCCCCTTCAAGGCCATGGAGAGATGGGACAGGGCCCGTGTCCGACCAAGTCCTTCGGGTTCTCCCTCCTCTGGAAGCGGCTGCCGGACGCCCTTCTTCTTCTTTCTCTAGAGACAGGACACCCACGCGCCGTCGGCCTGGTCTCCCCTCCTCTCCTCAGCGCCCTGCCGACCCCGGCTTATATCCTCCCGGGCTGCCCCGCCCCCAAGTCTGATTGGGCCATTTTTCACTCCTGTGGCTGATTGGGGCGTTTACCATCAGCCCAGCGCACTGATTGGTCCATTCCCCGACCCAGGACGTGCGCTTTACCTAACAGGGCTTTGAGGTGCGAGTGCCAGGACTGACTGGAGGTGAGAGGCGGGCCCTGGTGACAAAAGTCCGATTGGACCATGGAGCACCAATCAGCTCACAGCTCGCACCTGATTGGGCCCCTCCGCGAGCCCGGAAGTGCCTGTTCTGTACCAGTCTCTGAGGCGCAAAGGCCACACCAGCTGGTGGGGGTGCCGTGGGGTGAAAACGCCCTGCCTGGCCGCTCCGCTGCTGAGGGTGGGGCCGGCGACTGTTGCAAAATGAGGGGCCCCAGGAGCTGAGCAGTGGAGGCCTTGACTGGTTGGTACCATGGCCGGGATCTGGGACGTGACCTCTATCTCAACGCCGAGTGGCCCCACAGTGAGAGGCCTCGGGGGGACGCCCGACACCGGAGACCACAGAGAGCAGCACTTTTCCCGCCGTTTTCCCGCCCGCCTTTCCCGGGTTCCTCCGGCCCTACACTGCCCCTGCGCTGGCTCCAGGACCAAGGGCCGGGCCAGGCTCCTCAGCAGTGTCCTGCCCGGGGCAGCCTGAGCCGCAGCTCCTGCTCGCCAGTGTGTTGTCACTTCAGCACCCTGGACACTCTTTGAGCCAAAGGCACCCCGGGGAGGGACACCCCCATTTCTCCTGCTCAGCAAGGGGGTGTGGCTGCAGGGGCCAGGGCAGGGTCATCGCCTCTGGGGAGAGTCTTTATGGGCTCAGGGGAGGTCATGTGGCCAAGGGGCAGCTGTGGTGCTCATCGAGCTGGATGTGGTGGACACGGTGCCATCACCTCAAGAATCGCATCTGCAGGTTAATAACAATCATGTTTAAGAGATTTTCATGGACCTCGTGTGTTATGAGCAGTCAGGAGAGCGTGGAGACAAGTGACGGCTCCCAGAGTAAACACTGGAGAGGAGGAACCTCACCCCCAGCTCATGGTCTCAGGGTGGAGACAGAGCCTTGAGGCCCCAGGATCTATAGCACAGAAGTTGCTGGAGATGAAACATTTAAAATATTGCTGTGCTTAATTTTTATGTAATATACCTTACATAGTGAAAAAAAAAAAATAACATTTCCAAAGTAGAAGGAAAGGACGGAAATATTACCCACAGGAAATTTGACGAGACACCAGGCGTAAGACATCAAAATACAATTTTGACAGCTAAGGGAGCCTAAACACACACACACAGACAAACCAATGTCTCCAAGCTAAACACTTTTACTGTAAATATGCAGTTTCAGTAAGAATTCATGAGTATTTTGCTTTTATTATAGTACATCAAAGAGAGTAGTCCTGTTAGAAACAAATCCGACATCTGGATTAATATTCACATCAACTGTCAGATTCAATCACAGATTCCTTTCCCAAAAATGTGTCTATCCTTCCATCTCTGGCAGATTTAGGAGTAGATGCTCCTTGCCCTTTGAACAGAAATATGAATTTGTCTCAGAGGCTGGTGACCCATTACATTCGTGAAGGTGGGGGATCCACTCAATGGTGCACCCCTTTCCTCTACTAGAACAGGGGTCCCTCAGTGGAGACACACACAGGAAAGAAGGAACTGAGAACCCAGAACTGCAGTCAGGTGACCCAAATGCTCCCAAGGAGCGATCCCTTTTACCACAGCTTCACCTACATAACTGTTGGTAATGTGTGAGTTCTAGAACATTCTTTCTACACCAAATACATAGTTAAACAATGAGTGAGAATTCAGTTTATTTGAACATCACACATTTGGAGGTTTGGTAAATGTTTGCAGTATTTTAGGAAACTACAATTAATGGAAGATTATGAGAATATAAATTTCTGGAAAAGGAGAATTTCTATTGCAAGAGTCTGTACTATATAAATGATGACATGTAAGAGTTAGAGGGAAAAACAGAATGAATGAGGAATTTCTTTTAGCTTGTGATATCTCACTTGTTGGTGTATTGGCCATTTATCAGTCTCCCCACAGCCATTTTCAAAGCTTGGTTCCTCAGACTGTATATGATGGAATTAAAGGTGGGGGGCACCATCATTTAGAAAATAGAAATGACTAGATCAGAGAGGGACTGGGTCATTGATGTTGGCTTCAGATAAGCAAAGCATCCAGTGGAGAGAAACAGCTCCACAACCAGCAGGTGGGGAAGGCAGGTGGAGTAG